>NC_056435.1:43027168-43365502 GCF_018296145.1 Oncorhynchus tshawytscha | reverse complement strand
GAGAGACCGGGAGAGAGAGAGAGAGAGAGAGACCGGGAGAGAGAGAGAGAGAGAGACCGGGAGAGAGAGAGAGAGAGAGACCGGGGAGAGAGAGAGAGAGAGAGACCGGGAGAGAGAGAGAGAGAGAGAGACCGGAGAGAGAGAGAGAGAGACCGGGAGAGAGAGAGAGAGAGACCGGGAGAGGAGAGAGAGAGAGAGAGACCGGGAGAGAGAGAGAGAGAGACCGGGAGAGAGAGAGGAGAGAGAGAGAGAGGGAGAGAGAGACCGGGAGAGAGAGAGAGAGAGAGAGACCGGGAGAGAGAGAGAGAGAGAGACCGGGAGAGAGAGAGAGAGAGAGACTGGGAGAGAGAGAGAGAGAGAGAGACCGGGAGAGAGAGAGAGAGAGAGAGACCGGGGAGAGAGAGAGAGAGAGAGAGACCGGGGAGAGATAGAGAGAGACCGGGAGAGAGAGAGAGGAGAGAGAGAGAGAGAGAGAGACCGGGAGAGAGAGAGAGAGAGAGAGATATATAGAGAGAGAGAGAGAGAGAGACCGGGAGAGAGAGAGAGAGAGAGACTGGGAGAGAGAGAGAGAGAGATAGAGAGAGATATAGAGAGGGAGAGAGAGAGAGAGACCCATAGAGAGAGAGAGAGAGAGAGACCGGGAGAGAGAGAGAGAGAGAGAGACCGGGAGAGAGAGAGATAGAGAGACCGAGAGATATATATAGAGAGATATATATATATATATATACCGGGATATATATATATAGATATATATATATAAGAGATATATATATATATATAGACCCATATATATATATATATATACCGGGATATAGATATATAAGAGATATAGATATATATAGAGGGAGAGATAGAGAGAGACCGGGAGAGAGAGAGAGGGAGAGAGAGAGAGAGGAGAGACCGAGATAGAGAGAGAGAGACCGGGAGAGAGAGAGAGAGAGAGAGACTGGGAGAGAGAGAGAGAGATAGACCGGGAGAGAGAGAGAGAGAGAGACCGGGAGAGAGAGAGAGAGAGAGAGAGACCGGGGAGAGAGAGAGAGAGACCGGGAGAGAGAGAGAGAGAGAGAGACCGGGGAGAGAGAGAGAGAGAGACCGGGGAGAGAGAGAGAGACCGGGAGAGAGAGAGAGAGAGAGAGACCGGGAGAGAGAGAGGGAGAGAGAGAGAGAGACCGAGAGAGAGAGAGACCGGGGAGAGAGAGAGACCGGGAGAGAGAGAGAGAGAGAGAGAGACCCGGGAGAGAGAGAGAGAGAGAGAGAGAGAGATAGACCGGGGAGAGAGAGAGAGAGAGAGACCGGGAGAGAGAGAGAGAGAGAGACCGGGAGAGAGAGAGAGAGAGAGAGACCGGGGAGAGAGAGAGAGACCGGGGAGAGAGAGAGAGAGAGACCGGGAGAGAGAGAGAGAGAGAGACCGGGAGAGAGGAGAGAGAGAGAGACCGGGAGAGAGAGAGAGACCGGGAGAGAGAGAGAGAGAGACCGGGAGAGAGAGAGAGAGACCGGGAGAGAGAGAGAGAGAGACCGGGAGAGAGAGAGAGAGACCGGGAGAGAGAGAGAGAGAGACCGGGAGAGAGAGAGAGAGAGAGAGAGACCGGGAGAGAGAGAGAGAGAGACCGGGGAGAGAGAGGGAGAGAGAGACCGGGAGAGAGAGAGAGAGAGACCGGGAGAGAGAGAGGGAGAGAGAGAGAGAGAGAGACCGGGGAGAGAGAGAGGGAGAGAGAGAGAGACCGGGAGAGAGAGAGAGACCGGGAGAGAGAGAGACCGGGAGAGAGAGAGAGACCGGGAGAGAGAGAGAGACCGGGAGAGGGAGACCGGGAAGAAAGAGAGACCGGGAGAGAGAGAGAGAGACCGGGGAGAGAGAGAGACCGGGAGAGAAAGAGAGAGAGACCGGGAGAGAGAGACCGAGAGGGAGACCGGGAGAGAGAGAGAGACCGGGAGAGAGAGAGAGAGAGGGAGAGGGAGAGAGAGAGAGAGAGAGACCGGGAGAGAGAGAGAGAGAGAGAGAGACTGGGAGAGGGAGACTGGGAAAAAGAGAGACCGGGAGAGGGAGAGAGACCGGGGGAGAGAGAGAGAGAGAGAGACCGGGGAGAGAGAGAGAGAGAGAGAGACCGGGGAGAGAGAGAGAGAGAGAGACCGGGGAGAGAGAGAGAGACCGGGGAGAGGGAGGGAGAGAGAGAGAGAGACCGGGAGAGGGAGAGAGAGAGAGAGACTGGGGGGAGAGAGAGACCGGGGAGAGACCGAGAGAGAGAGAGACCGGGGAGAGAGGAGGGAGAGAGAGAGAGAGAGACCGGGGAAGAGGGCGAGAGAGAGAGAGAGAGACCGGGGGAAGAGGGAGGGAGAGAGAGAGAGAGACCGGGGAGAGAGAGAGAGACCGGGGAGCGGGGGGAGAGAGACCGGGGAGAGAGAGAGAGAGAGACCGGGGAGAGAGAGAGAGACCGGGGAGAGGGAGGAAGAGAGAGAGACCGAGAGACCGGGGGAGAGGGAGAGAGAGACCGGAGGGGAGAGGGAGAGAGACCGGGGATGAGAGAGAGAGAGACCGGGGAGAGAGAGAGAGAGATCCGGGGAAGAGGGAGAGAGAGAGAGACCGGGGAAGAGGGAGAGAGAGAGAGACCGGGGAAGAGGGAGAGAGAGAGACCGGGGAAGAGGGAGAGAGAGAGAGAGACCGGGGACAGGGAGTGAGGGAGAGAGACCGGGGAGAGGGGGAGAGAGGGAGAGAGACCGGGGAGAGGGAGAGAGACCGGGGAGAGAGAGAGAGAGACCGGGGAGAGGGAGAGAGAGAGAGAGACTGGGGGGGAGAGAGAGAGAGACCGGGGGAGGGGGAGAGAGAGAGAGAGAGACCGGGGGGGGAGAGAGAGAGACCGGGGAGAAGGAGAGAGGGAGACCGGGGGAAGAGGGAGGGAGAGAGAGGGAGAAAGACCGGGGGAGACCGGGAGAGAGAGAGAGACCGGGGGGGAAGAGAGAGACCGGGGAGAGATAGAGAGAGACCGGGGAGAGAGAGACCGGGGAGAGAGAGAGACCGGGGAGAGGGAGGGAGAGAGAGAGACCGAGGGAGGGAGAGAGAGAGAGAGATAGACCGGGGGAGAGAGAGAGACCGGGAGCGGGGGAGAGAGACCGGGGAGCGGGGAGAGAGACCGGGGAGCGGGGCAGAGAGACTGGGGGGAGAGAGAGAGAGAGAGACCGGGGGAGAGAGAGAGAAAGAGAGACCGAGAGAGAGACCGGGGGGAGAGAGACCGGGGGAAGACTGGGGAGAGGGGAGACCGGGGAGAGAGAGAGACCGGGGGAGAGATAGAGAGAGACCGGGGGAGAGAGAGAGACCGGGGAGAGAGAGAGACCGGGGAGAGGGAGGGAGAGAGAGAGACCGAGAGAGAGAGACCGGGGGGAGAGAGAGAGAGAGAGACCGGGGGAGAGATAGAGAGAGACCGGGGAGAGAGAGACGGGGGAGAGAGAGAGACCGGGGGAGAGGGAGGGAGAGAGAGAGACCGAGGAGAGAGAGAGAGAGATAGACCGGGGAGAGGGAGAGAGAGACCGGGGAGTGGGGAGAGAGACCGGGGAGCGGGGAGAGAGACCGGGGAGCGGGGCAGAGAGACTGGGGGAGAGAGAGAGAGAGAGACCGGGGAGAGAGAGAGAAAGAGAGACCGAGAGAGAGACCGGGGAGAGAGACCGGGGGAGACTGGGGGAGAGGGGGAGACCGGGGGAGAGAGAGAGACCGGGGAGAGATAGAGAGAGACCGGGGAGAGAGAGAGAGACCGGGGGAGAGGGAGGGAGAGAGAGAGACCGAGAGAGAGAGACCGGGGAGAGAGAGAGAGAGAGAGAGACCGGGGAGAGAGAGAGACCGGGGGAGAGGGAGAGAGAGACCGAGAGACCGGGGAGAGAGGGAGAGAGACCGGGGGGAGAGAGAGAGAGAGACCGGGGGAGAGGGAGAGAGAGAGACCGGGGAAGAGGGAGAGAGAGACCGAGAGAGAGAGACAGACCGGGGACAGAGAGAGAGAGAGACCGGGGAGAGGGAGAGAGAGAGACCGGGGAGAGAGAGAGAGACCGGGGAGAGGGAGAGAGACCGGGGAGAGAGAGAGAGACCGGGGAGAGAGAGAGAGAGAGATCCGGGGAAGAGGGAGAGAGAGAGAGACCGGGGAAGAGGGAGAGAGAGAGACCGGGGAAGAGGGAGAGAGAGAGACCGGGGGAAGAGGGAGAGAGAGAGAGAGACCGGGGGACAGGGAGTGAGGGAGAGAGACCGGGGGAGAGGGGGAGAGAGGGAGAGAGACCGGGGGAGAGGGAGAGAGACCGGGGAGAGAGAGAGAGAGACCGGGGGAGAGGGAGAGAGAGAGAGAGACTGGGGGGAGAGAGAGAGAGACCGGGGGAGGGGGAGAGAGAGAGAGAGAGACCGGGGGGGAGAGAGAGAGAGACCGGGGAGAAGGAGAGAGGGAGACCGGGGGAAGAGGGAGGGAGAAAGACCGGGGAGAGAGAGAGAGAGACCGGGGGAGACCGGGGAGAGAGAGAGAGACCGGGGGAAGAGAGAGAGACCGGGGAGAGAGAGAGAGAGAGAGACCGGGAGAGAGAGAGAGAGAGAGACCGGGAGAGAGAGAGACCGGGGAGAGAGAGAGAGAGAGAGAGACCGGGAGAGAGAGAGAGAGAGAGAGAGACCGGGGGAGAGAGAGAGAGAGAGAGAGACCGGGGAGAGAGAGAGAGAGAGAGAGAGACCGGGAGAGAGAGAGAGAGAGAGAGACCGGGAGAGAGGGGGAGAGGGAGAGAGACCGGGGGAGAGGGAGAGAGACCGGGGGAGAGAGAGAGAGACCGGGGAGAGGGAGAGAGAGAGAGAGACTGGGGGAGAGAGAGAGAGACCGGGGGAGGGGGGAGAGAGAGAGAGAGACCGGGGGGGGGAGAGAGAGACCGGGGAGAAGGAGAGAGGGAGACCGGGGGAAGAGGGAGGGAGAGAGAGGGAGAAAGACCGGGGGAGACTGGGGAGAGAGAGAGACCGGGGGAAGAGAGAGAGACCGGGGAGAGATAGAGAGAGACCGGGGAGAGAGAGACCGGGGAGAGAGAGAGACCGGGGAGAGGGAGGGAGAGAGAGAGACCGAGGGAGGGAGAGAGAGAGAGAGAGAGACCGGGGGAGAGAGAGAGACCGGGGAGCGGGGAGAGAGACCGGGAGCGGGGGAGAGAGACCGGGGAGCGGGGCAGAGAGACTGGGGGGAGAGAGAGAGACCGGGGAGAGAGAGAGAGAAAGAGAGACCGAGAGAGAGACCGGGGGAGAGAGACCGGGGAAGACCGGGGAGAGGGGGAGACCGGGGAGAGAGAGAGACCGGGGGAGAGATAGAGAGAGACCGGGGGAGAGAGAGAGACCGGGGGAGAGAGAGAGACCGGGGAGAGGGAGGGAGAGAGAGAGACCGAGAGAGAGAGACCGGGGGAGAGAGAGAGAGAGACCGGGGGAGAGATAGAGAGAGACCGGGGAGAGAGAGACCGGGGAGAGAGAGAGACCGGGGAGAGGGAGGGAGAGAGAGAGACCGAGGGAGAGAGAGAGAGAGATAGACCGGGGGAGAGAGAGAGACCGGGGAGTGGGGAGAGAGACCGGGGAGCGGGGGAGAGAGACCGGGGAGCGGGGCAGAGAGACTGGGGGAGAGAGAGAGAGAGACCGGGGGAGAGAGAGAGAAAGAGAGACCGAGAGAGAGACCGGGGGAGAGAGACCGGGGGGAGACTGGGGAGAGGGGAGACCGGGGAGAGAGAGAGACCGGGGGGAGAGATAGAGAGAGACCGGGGGAGAGAGAGAGACCGGGGGAGAGGGAGGGAGAGAGAGAGACCGAGAGAGAGAGACCGGGGGAGAGAGAGAGAGAGAGAGAGAGACCGGGGGAGAGAGAGACCGGGGGAGAGGGAGAGAGAGACCGAGAGACCGGGGGAGAGGGAGAGAGACCGGGGGAGAGAGAGAGAGACCGGGGGAGAGGGAGAGAGAGAGACCGGGGAAGAGGGAGAGAGAGACCGAGAGAGAGAGACAGACCGGGGGACAGAGAGAGAGAGAGAGACCGGGGAGAGGGAGAGAGAGAGACCGGGGGAGAGAGAGAGAGACCGGGGGGAGAGAGAGAGAGACCGGGGGAGAGAGAGAGAGAGAGAGACCGGGGGAGAGAGAGAGAGAGACCGGGGAGAGGGAGGAAGAGAGAGAGACCGAGAGACCGGGGAGAGGGAGAGAGAGACCGGAGGGGAGAGGGAGAGAGACCGGGGGAGAGAGAGAGAGACCGGGGAGAGAGAGAGAGATCCGGGGAAGAGGGAGAGAGAGAGAGACCGGGGGAGAGGGAGAGAGAGAGACCGGGGAAGAGGGAGAGAGAGAGAGAGACCGGGGGGACAGGGAGGAGGGAGAGAGACCGGGGGAGAGGGGGAGAGAGGGAGAGAGACCGGGGGAGAGGGAGAGAGACCGGGGGAGAGAGAGAGAGACCGGGGGAGAGAGAGAGAGACCGGGGAGAGGGAGAGAGAGAGAGAGAGAGACTGGGGGGAGAGAGAGAGAGACCGGGGGAGGGGGAGAGAGAGAGAGAGAGACCGGCGGGGGAGAGAGAGAGAGACCGGGGGAGAAGGAGAGAGGGAGACCGGGGAAGAGGGAGGGAGAAAGACCGGGGGGAGAGAGAGAGAGAGACCGGGGAGACCGGGAGAGAGAGAGAGACCGGGGGAAGAGAGAGAGACCGGGGAGAGATAGAGAGAGACCGGGGAGAGAGAGACCGGGGGAGAGAGAGAGAGACCGGGGGAGAGGGAGGGAGAGAGAGAGACCGAGGGAGGGAGAGAGAGAGAGAGATAGACCGGGGGAGAGAGAGAGAGAGAGACCGGGGAGAGAGAGAGAGACCGGGGAGCGGGGAGAGAGACCGGGGAGCGGGGAGAGAGACCGGGAGCGGGGAGAGAGACTGGGGGAGAGAGAGAGAGAGACCGGGGGAGAGAGAGAGAAAGAGAGACCGAGAGAGAGACCGGGGGAGAGAGAGACCGGGGAGACCGGGGAGAGAGAGAGACCGGGGGAGAGATAGAGAGAGAGACCGGGGGAGAGAGAGAGACCGGGGAGAGGGAGGGAGAGAGAGAGACCGAGAGAGAGAGACCGGGGGAGAGAGAGAGAGAGAGACCGGGGGAGAGAGAGACCGGGGGAGAGGGAGAGAGAGACCGAGAGACCGGGGGAGAGGGAGAGAGACCGGGGAGAGAGAGAGAGACCGGGGGAGAGGGAGAGAGAGAGACCGGGGAAGAGGGAGAGAGAGACCGAGAGAGAGAGACAGACCGGGGGACAGGGAGAGAGAGAGAGAGACCGGGGGAGAGAGAGAGACCGGGGGAGAGTGAGAGAGACCGGGGGAGAGGGAGAGAGACCGGGGGAGAGGGAGAGAGACCGGGGGAGAGGGAGAGAGACCGGGGAGAGGGAGAGAGACCGGGGGAGAGGGAGAGAGACCGGGGGAGAGGGAGAGAGAGAGAGAGACTGGGGGGAGAGAGAGAGAGACCGGGGGGAGAGGGAGAGAGAGAGAGACCGGGGGAGAGGGAGAGAGAGAGAGAGGAGACCGAGACCGGGGGAGAGGGGGAGAGAGACTGGGGGGAAAGGGGGAGAGAGAGAGAGAGAGAGACCGAGGGGGAGAGAGCGAGAGAACGGGGGGAGAGGGAGGGAGAGAGAGAGAGAGACTGGGGGGAGAGAGAGAGAGACCGGGGGGGGGGGAGAGAGAGAGAGAGAGAGACCGAGAGGGGGAGAGAGACCGGGGAGAGAGAGAGAGAGAGAGACCGGGAGGGAGGGAGAGAGAGAGAGAGACCGGGGGAGAGGGAGGGAGAGAGAGAGAGAGACCGGGGAGAGGGAGAGAGAGAGAGAGACCGGGGGAGAGGGAGAGAGAGAGAGAGAGAGAGAGACCGGGGGAGAGGGAGAGAGACCGGGGGGAGAGAGAGAGAGAGACCGGGAGAGAGAGAGAGAGAGACCGGGGGAGAGGGAGACCGGGGGAGAGACCGGGGGAGAGGGAGAGAGAGAGAGAGAGACCGGGGGAGAGGGAGAGAGAGACCGGGGGAGAGAGAGAGACCGAGAGGGGGAGAGAGAGAGAGAGAGACCGGGAGAGAGAGAGAGACCGGGGGAGAGGGAGAGAGAGAGAGAGAGAGAGACCGGGGGAGAGGGAGGGAGAGAGAGAGAGAGAGACCGGGGGAGAGAGAGAGAGAGAGAGAGAGAGACCGGGGGAGAGAGAGAGAGAGACCGGGGGAGAGAGAGACCGGGGGAGAGAGAGAGAGAGAGACCGGGGGAGAGAGAGAGAGACCGGGGAGAGAGAGAGAGAGAGACCGGGGGAGAGATAGAGAGAGACCGGGAGAGAGAGAGACCGGGGGAGAGGGAGAGAGAGATAGACCGGGGAGAGAGAGAGAGAGACCGGGGGAGTGGGGGAGAGAGAGCGGGGAGAGAGACCGGGGAGCGGGGCAGAGAGACTGGGCGGAGAGAGAGAGAGAGACCGGGGGAGAGAGACCGGGGAGACCGGGGAGAGGGGGAGACCGGGGGAGAGAGAGAGACCGGGGGAGAGATAGAGAGAGACCGGGGAGAGAGAGAGACCGGGGGACAGAGAGAGACCGGGGGAGAGAGAGAGAGAGAGACCGAGAGAGAGAGACCGGGGGAGAGAGAGAGAGAGAGAGAGAGAGACCGGGGGGAGAGAGAGACCGGGGGAGAGGGAGAGAGAGACCGGGGGAGAGGGAGAGAGACCGGGGGAGAGAGAGAGAGACCGGGGGGGAGAGGGAGAGAGAGAGACCGGGGAAGAGGGAGAGAGAGACCGAGAGAGAGAGACAGACCGGGGGACAGGGAGAGAGAGAGAGAGACCGGGGAGAGGGAGAGAGACCGGGGGAGAGAGAGAGAGACCGGGGGAGAGGGAGAGAGACCGGGGGAGAGGGAGAGAGACCGGGGGAGAGGGAGAGAGACCGGGGAGAGGGAGAGAGACCGGGGGAGAGGGAGAGAGACCGGGGGAGAGGGAGAGAGAGAGAGAGACTGGGGGGAGAGAGAGAGAGACCGGGGGAGAGAGAGAGAGACCGGGGGGAGAGGGAGAGAGAGAGAGAGGAGACCGAGACCGGGGGAGAGGGGGAGAGAGACTGGGGGGGGGGAGAGAGAGAGAGAGAGAGAGAGAGACCGGGGAGAGGGAGAGAGACCGGGGGAGAGAGAGAGAGACCGGGGGGAGAGAGGGAGAGAGACCGGGGGAGAGGGAGAGAGACCGGGGGAGAGGGAGAGAGACCGGGGGAGAGGGAGAGAGACCGGGGAGAGGGAGAGAGACCGGGGGAGAGGGAGAGAGAGAGAGAGACTGGGGGAGAGAGAGAGAGACCGGGGGAGAGGAGAGAGAGAGAGACCGGCGGGGAGAGGGAGAGAGAGAGAGAGGGAGACCGAGACCGGGGGAGAGGGGAGAGAGACTGGGGGGAAAGGGGAGAGAGAGAGAGAGAGAGAGACCGAGGGGGAGAGAGCGAGAGAACGGGGGGGAGAGGGAGAGAGACAGAGACTGGGGGGAGAGAGAGAGAGAGAGACCGGGGGGGGGGGAGAGAGAGAGAGAGAGACCGAGAGGGGGAGAGAGACCGGGGAGAGAGAGAGAGAGAGACCGGGGGAGAGAGGGAGGGAGAGAGAGAGAGAGACCGGGGAGAGAGGGAGGGAGAGAGAGAGAGAGACCGGGGAGAGGGAGAGAGAGAGAGAGAGACCGGGGAGAGAGGAGAGAGAGAGAGAGAGAGAGACCGGGGGAGAGGGAGAGAGACCGGGGGAGAGAGAGAGAGAGACCGGGAGAGAGAGAGAGAGAGACCGGGGGGAGAGGGAGACCGGGGAGAGACCGGGGGAGAGGGAGAGAGAGAGAGAGAGAGGGGGAGAGGGAGAGAGACCGGGGGAGAGAGAGACCGAGAGAGGGGGAGAGAGAGAGAGACCGGGGGGAGAGAGAGAGACCGGGGGAGAGAGAGAGAGGGGAGAGAGAGAGAGAGACCGGGGAGAGGGAGAGAGAGAGAGAGAGACCGGGGGAGAGAGAGAGAGAGAGAGACCGGGGGAGAGAGAGAGAGAGAGACCGGGGGAGAGAGAGAGAGAGAGGGGGGGGAGAGAGAGACCGGGGGAGAGAGAGACCGGGGGAGAGAGAGAGAGACCGGGGAGATAGAGAGAGACCGGGAGAGAGAGAGACCGGGGGAGAGGGAGAGAGAGACCGGGGGAGAGAGAGAGAGAGACCGGGAGACAGAGAGAGAGAGACCGGGGGAGAGGGAGACCGGGGGAGAGACCGAGAGAGAGAGAGACCGGGGGAGAGGGGGAGAGAGAGAGAGAGACCGGGGGAGAGGGAGAGAGAGACCGGGGGGAGAGAGAGAGACCGAGAGGGGGAGAGAGAGAGAGAGAGAGAGAGAGGGGAGAGAGGGAGGGAGGGAGAGAGACCGGGGAGAGAGAGAGAGAGAGAGACCGGGGAGAGAGAGAGAGGGAGACCGGGGGGAGAGAGAGAGAGAGAGACCGGGGGAGAGAGAGAGAGAGACCGGGGGAGAGAGAGACCGGGGGAGAGAGAGACCGGGGAGAGAGAGACCGGGGGGAGAGAGAGAGAGACCGGGGAGAGATAGAGAGAGACCGGGGGGAGAGAGACCGGGGAGAGAGAGACCGGGGGAGAGGGAGGGAGAGAGAGAGACCGAGAGAGGGAGAGAGAGAGAGAAAGACCGGGGGAGAGAGAGAGAGAGGGAGTGGGGAGAGAGACCGGGAGCGGGCCAGAGAGACTGGGGGGAGAGAGAGAGAGAGACCGGGGAGAGAGAGAGAGAGAGACCGAGAGAGAGAGACCGGGGAGAGAGAGAGACCGGGGAGAGAGAGAGACCGGGGAGAGATAGAGAGAGACCGGGGAGAGAGAGAGACCGGGGGAGAGGGAGGGAGAGAGAGAGACCGAGAGAGAGAGACCAGGGGGAGAGAGAGAGAGAGACCGGGGGGGAGAGAGAGAGACCGGGGGAGAGAGAGAGACCGGGTGGAAGAGGGAGAGAGAGAGACCGGGGGAAGAGGGAGAGAGAGACCGAGAGAGACAGACCGGGGGACAGGGAGAGAGAGAGAGAGACCGGGGGAGAGGGAGAGAGACCGGGGGAGAGAGGGAGAGAGACCGGGGGAGAGGGAGAGAGACCGGGGGGAGAGGGAGAGAGACCGGGGGGAGAGGGAGAGAGAGAGAGACTGGGGGGAGAGAGAGAGAGAGAGACCGGGGGAGAGGGAGAGAGAGAGACCGGGGGGAGAGGGAGAGAGAGAGAGAGAGAGAGCGAGACCGGGGAGAGAGGAGGGAGAGAGAGACTGGGGGGAAAGGGGGAGAGAGAGAGAGAGAGAGAGACCGAGGGGGAGAGAGAGAGAGAGAACGGGGGGAGAGGGAGGGAGAGAGAGAGAGACCGAGAGAGAGACTGGGGGGGAGAGAGAGAGAGAGACCGGGGGTGGGGGGAGAGAGAGAGAGAGAGACCGAGAGGGGGAGAGAGACCGGGGGAGAGAGAGAGAGACCGGGGGAGAGAGAGAGAGAGACCGGGGGAGAGGGAGAGAGAGACCGGGGGAGAGAGAGAGACCGAGAGGGGGAGAGAGAGAGAGACCGGGGAGAGAGGGAGGGAGAGAGAGAGAGAGACCGGGGGGAGAGGGAGAGAGAGAGAGAGAGAGACCGGGGGAGAGAGAGAGAGAGACCGGGGGGAGAGAGACCGGGGGAGAGAGAGAGAGACCGGGGAGAGAGAGAGACCGGGTGGAAGAGGGAGAGAGAGAGACCGGGGGGAGAGAGAGAGAGACCGGGTGGAAGAGAGAGAGAGAGACCGGGGGAAGAGGGAGAGAGAGACCGAGAGAGAGAGACAGACCGGGGGACAGGGAGAGAGAGAGAGAGAGAGACGGGGAGAGGGAGAGAGACCGGGGGAGAGAGAGAGAGACCGGGGGGGAGAGGGAGAGAGACCGGGGGAGAGGGAGAGAGACCGGGGGAGAGGGAGAGAGACCGGGGGGAGAGAGAGAGAGAGACCGGGGAGAGGGAGGGAGAGAGAGAGAGAGACCGGGGGAGAGGGGAGAGAGAGAGAGAGACCGGGGGGAGAGGGAGAGAGACCGGGGGAGAGGGAGAGAGACCGGGGAGAGGGAGAGAGAGAGACCGGGAGAGAGAGAGAGAGAGACCGGGGGAGAGGGAGGGAGAGAGAGAGACCGGGAGAGAGAGAGAGAGAGACCGGGGGAGAGGGAGAGAGAGAGAGAGAGAGACCGGGGGAAAGGGAGAGAGAGAGAGAGACCGGGGGAGAGGGAGAGAGAGAGAGGGAGAGAGAGAGGGAGAGAGACCGAGAGAGAGAGAGACCGGGGGAGAGAGGGAGAGAGAGAGAGACCGGGAGGGAGAGCGAGAGAGAGAGACCGGGGAGAGGGAGAGAGAGAGACCGGGGGAGGGAGAGAGACCGAGAGGGGGAGAGAGAGACCGGGGGAGAGAGAGAGAGAGAGAGACCGGGGGGAGGGAGGGAGAGAGAGAGAGAGACCGGGGGAGAGGGAGAGAGAGAGACCGAGGGGGAGAGGGAGAGAGAGAGAGAGAGAGAGAGAGAGACCGGGGGAGAGGGAGAGAGAGAGAGAGAGACCGGGGGAGAGAGAGAGAGAGAGAGACCGGGGGAGAGGGAGGGAGAGAGAGAGAGAGACCGGGGGGAGAGAGAGAGAGAGAGAGAGAGAGAGACCGGGGGAGAGGGAGAGAGACCGGGGGAGAGAGAGACCGGGGGAGAGAGAGAGAGAGAGAGAGAGAGAGAGACCGGGGAGAGAGAGAGAGACCGGGGGAGAGAGAGACCGGGGGAGAGAGAGAGACCGGGGGAGAGAGAGAGAGACCGGGGAGAGAGAGAGACCGGGTGGAAGAGGGAGAGAGAGACCGAGAGAGAGAGACAGACCGGGGGGACAGGGAGAGAGAGAGAGAGAGAGACCGGGGGAGAGGGAGAGAGACCGGGGGAGAGAGACCGGGGGAGAGGGAGAGAGACCGGGGGAGAGGGGAGAGAGAGAGAGACTGGGGGGAGAGAGAGAGAGACCGGGGGAGAGGGAGAGAGAGAGAGACCGGGGGGGAGAGGGAGAGAGAGAGAGACCGGGGGGGAGAGGGGAGAGAGAGAGAGAGAGAGGGAGACCGAGACCGGGGGAGAGGGGGAGAGAGACTGGGGGAGAGAGAGAGAGACCGAGGGGGAGAGAGAGAGAGACCGGGGGAGAGGGAGGGAGAGAGAGAGAGACCGAGAGAGAGACCGGGGAGAGAGAGAGAGACCGAGAGGGGGAGAGAGAGAGAGAGAGACCGGGGGAGAGGGAGGGAGGGAGAGAGAGAGAGACCGGGGGAGAGGGAGGGAGAGAGAGAGAGAGACCGGGGGAGAGGGGGAGAGAGAGAGACCGGGGAGAGGGAGAGAGACCGGGGGAGAGAGAGAGACCGGGGGAGAGGGAGGGAGAGAGAGAGAGAGACCGGGAGGAGAGGGAGAGAGAGAGACCGGGGGAGAGGGAGAGAGACCGGGGGAGAGGGAGAGAGACCGGGGGAGAGGAGAGAGACCGGGGGGAGAGGGAGAGAGAGAGAGAGACCGGGGGAGAGGGAGAGGAGAGAGACCGGGGGAGAGAGAGAGAGAGAGAGAGAGAGAGAGAGAGAGAGAGAGAGAGAGAGAGAGAGAGAGAGAGAGAGAGATCATTTGTTGACTGCTGTAACCATAAATGCCTTGGTTTCATGCATGTTAACATTAGAAGCCTCCTCCTTAAGTTTGTTTTATTCACTGCTTTTGCACACTCCGCCAACCCGGATGTCCTAGCCGTGTCTGATTCCTGGCCTAGGAAGGCCACCAAATATCCAGAAATTTCTATCCCCATCTACAACATTTTCCGACAAGATAGAACTGCCAAAGGGGGCGGAGTTAGCCTGCAGAGTTCTGTCATACTATCCAGGTCTGTGCCCAAACAATTCGAGCTTCTACTTTTAAAAATCCACCTTTCCAGAAACAAGTCTCTCATCGTTGCTTGTTATAGACCCCCCTCAGTCCCAGCTGTGCCCTGGACACCATATGTGAATTGATTGCCCCCCATCCATCTTCAGAGTTTGTACTGTTAGGTGACCTAAACTGGGATATGTTTAACAAGCCAGCCGTCCTACAATCTAAGCAATTCAGACAGCTAGTGGTCCGGGGCTAGCAGATGGGCCTCTGGCTAGCATTTTCAAACAGAAATTTGCATCCTGCAGCACTAATTCAAAAAAGTTTTGGGACACTGTATTAGTTCATGGACAATAAGAGCACCTCCTCCCAGCTGCCCACTGCACTGAGGCTAGGAAACACTGTCACTACCGATAAGTCTATGATAATAGATCATTTCAATAAGCATTTCTTTACGGCTGGCCATGCTTTCCACCTGGCTACCCCAACCCTGGCCAACAGCTCTGCACCCCCTGCAGCAACTTGCCCAAGCCACCCCCGCTTCTCCTTCACCCAAATCCAGACAGCTGATGTTCTGAAAGAGCTGCAAAATCTGGATCCCTACAAATCAGCTTGGCTAGACAATCTGGAACCTCTCTAAAATTATCTGCTGAAATTGTTACACCCCTATTACTAGCCTATTCAAACTCTCTTCGTATTGTTTGAGATCCCCAAAGATTGGAAAGTTGCTGCGGTCATCCCCCTCTTCAAAGGGGGAGACACTCTAGACCCAAACTGTTATAGACCTATATCCATCCTGCCCTGCCTTCCTAATGTCTTCGAAAGCCAAGTGAACAAACAGATCACCGACCATTTCGAATCCCACCATACATTCTCCACTATGTAATCTGGTTTCCGAGCTGGTTGTGGGTCCACCTAAGCCACGCTCAAGGTCCTAAACGATATCATAACCGCCATCGATAAAAGACAGCACTGTGCAGCAGTCTTCATCGACCTGGCCAAGGCTTTCGACTCTGTCAATCACTGTATTCTTATCGGCAGACTCAATAGCCTTGGTTTCTCAAATGACTGCCTCGCCTGGATCACCAACTACTTCTCAGAGTTCAGTGTGTCAAATCGGAGGGCCTGTTGTCCGGACCTCTGGCAGTCTCTATGGGGGTGCCACAGGGTTCGATTCTCGGGCCGACTCTTTTCTCTGTATATATCAATGATGTCGCTCTTGCTGCCGTTGATTCTCTCATCCACCTCTACGCAGACGACACCATTCTGTATACTTCTGGCCCTGGGATTGGACACTTAATTAACAAACCTCCAAATTAGCTTTAAATCCATACAACACTCCTTCCGTGGCCTTCAACTGCTTTTGAATGCTAGTAAAACTAAATACATGCTCTTCAACTGATTGCTGACTGCACCCGCCCGCCCGACTAGCATCATTACTCTGGACGCTTATGACTTAACTACAAATACCTAGGTGTCTGGTTAGACTGTAAACTCTCCTTCCAGACTCACATTAAGCATCGCCAATCCAAAATTAAATCTAGAATTGGCTTCCCATTTCGCAACAAAGCCTCCTTGAGTTATGCTGCGATCCTTGACTTTGGCGATGTCATTTACAAAATAGCCTCCAACACTCTACTCAGCAAATTGGATGCATTCTATCACAGTGCCATCCGTTTTGTCACCAAAGCCCCATATACTACCCACCATTGCGACCTGTATGCTCTCGTTGGCTGGCCCTCGCTACATATTTGTCGCCAAACCCAGTGGTTCCAGGTCATCTATAAGTCTTTGCTAGGTAAAGCACCGCCTTATCTCAGTTCACAGGTCACCTCAGCAACACCCACCCACAGCAGGATCTCAAGCAGCTATATTTCACTGGTTATCCCCAAAGCCAACACTTCCTTTGGCCGCCTTTCCTTCCAGTACTCTGCTGCCAATGACTGAAACGAATTGCAAAAATCTCTGAAGCTGGAGTCTTATATATATCCCTCCCTAACGTTAAGCATCAGCTGTCAGAGCAGCTTACTGATCACTGTATCTGTACACAGTCAATCTGTAAATAGCACACCCAACTACCTCATCCCCATATTGTTATTTAAGTTCTTGCTCTTTTGCACCCCAGTATCTCTCCTTGTACATCATCATCTGCACATCTGTCACCCCAGTGTTAATGCTAAATTGTAATTATTTCGCCTCTATGGCCTATTTATTGCCTTACCCTCTCCCTCCCTACTCTTCTACATTTGCACACACTGTATACAGATTTTTATATTGTGTTATTGACTTTACGTTTATGTGTAACTGTTGTTGTTTGTGTCGCACTGCTTTGCTTTATCTTGGCCAGGTTGCAGTTGTAAATGGGAACTTGTTCTCAACTGGCCTACCTGGTTAAATAAAGATTAAATAAAATAAATAAGAGACTGACGAGAGAGACCTACCTACCTAGACACAGAGAGAGCATTTTGAGTTTTTATAAAACCTTTATTTTAAAATAATGTATTAACACAAATATTGGCACACTGCCTTATCAGAAATTACACAACAATTGTGTCATTCTTAAATAAACATAAAAAGCTAATACATTTAATAAAAAATGTATATTCAACTTATTACGTCAACAAAAAATTGTTTCCCCTCCAAAACATTCCACTCCTTCATAAATCCACTTCAATCCTCAATCAATGGGAGGTCTTTTACAGCCGAGAACTCAACATCCACTTTTATCCTCGCTTTTACTAATCCTTTAAAAACCCATCTTACATCCTTACTATATCTCTTGTCTATCTTATTCTTCCTTCTCAGAATAATTGACATTTTTGCTTGACCCAAAATTAAATGTAACAGTTGACAGTTTATTTTCTGTTGATTACTATATTGAAACGCAAATAAAAAGTGTTATAAACTCCCCTACAGCTGTCAACAAAGACTGTAGTATTTCAAAGAGAGGCTTTATCCTCTCACACTCCATAAAACAGTGAAAAATAGATGTCCTTTTTGTAATACAAGCGAAACTATATTCGACATCTGAATTAACGACAGATACAAAAGCATTAACTG
Organism: Oncorhynchus tshawytscha; assembly: GCF_018296145.1. Classification (NCBI taxonomy): domain Eukaryota; kingdom Metazoa; phylum Chordata; class Actinopteri; order Salmoniformes; family Salmonidae; genus Oncorhynchus; species Oncorhynchus tshawytscha. The sequence continues at coordinate 43,348,663 of NC_056435.1, read as the reverse complement.
CAATGATGCCATGCAACACCCTCCATTGCATATCCATTTCAGAGATTCCCTAAAACTTACTTCTCACCAATGCCCCCTGTGCTCTGATACCCAGCAGGTCTGCCACTGCGGCTTTTTTCCCCTCGAGTGCCTGAATATGGCCTCGATCTCCTGTGGTCTCAACTAACGTCAGGAGTTCCACTATTTCAGACTCTGGGGCGTTCATTGATCTGGTGATATATCTGGTGACATTCATTGTGTATTGAATACAGAATTGTTGAATCTGGATTTCCCCTATATCCCACCACTGTTGAAGAGATACAGAACTGTCCTTTTCAGACCTCTACCTCTCCCAGAAAAACTAAAACATGTCCTGAAGTGAGCATCACTCAATAAAGTTATATTAAAATGTCATTATGCTCTTTTGGGTTTTACAGCGTTAATGTACACCACCTCTGTTATTATACAATGATCAGAAAATCTCACTGGGGTCATCACACTTACAGGTTATGAGCATCAATCTCAAGTCTATCTAACCTGGCCAGAGAGATTGTGTTCTCTCTCACATTAGCCCATGTGTACTGTCTCGTGCCTCCATTTTAACTCCAAAAGCCAAATATCACATAGTTCATGTGTTACAATAATGTGTTTTTAAAAAGTCCTTGAAGATGTATGAGGTTCTTTGTGATTTCTATCTAAATCACTGACTGTACAGTTAAAATCCCCAGCAAGAAATAAATAATCCTCAGTATTACATTTCTCAATGGTATTTGATTCTTCTAAAAAACATACTGTTTCATACCGCCACTACTGGGGCATATACATTTATTAAACACAGTGATATCTCGCTCTAACTTTTAATAACCTCCCCTCATCCTCCTCTTCAACCTCATATGACAAAGGCAAAAAACCTTTTGAGAACAGGAAGGCCACACCCCCACATTGAGTTTATGACTACACACCTCTGTCCCCCCCACTCCTGTTGCCACAACTTCATTTTACATATTACTTTGCGTTTCTTGTAGAAAACTTATGTCACTTCCCTTTCTCTTTATTAACTCCTACACTACGGCTCTTTTTTTCCTGTCTCTTGCCCCATTTATGTTTAAAGAAGAAGTCTTAACTGCTCATGCCTGAAAATAGAATAAGAAACAGAACACATCTCTTTACAGAGTTAAGGCTGCAACTGAACTCTTTCATTTCCTTTAGAATTTTCCTCACTTGTCACTCTTGTGCCCACCTTTAGTCTAGCCATTTCTGGGCTTGTCAAACCTACACCTGTTATTTTTGACATCAAACTTTGCTGATTCAATAAACAATTAATTTTAAGGGGGATCCATTACATTATAATCCTGCATATATTTCTTCAATTTTGTCATATTCAAAAATGTACGTACCTTTTCAATCCCATACCTCCCTTCCACCCCATTTCTCTCGCTATTTTGTTGTAACGCATCAGATGCCTCACTCTCGCTATCATCCCCAGAAGAAACCTGCATCTCAACAACCTGTTTATCCTCAACCAATCTATCATCTCGGCCTTCCTCTTAAATTAGAACCTTCACCACCCCTTAAATCCTTCCTCTTATTGCTTGGCACTTTGAAAACAGCCGTTTTCCATTGTTTCACTCTCCTCTTCAGCACCCCCTGCCCCCCTTTTCCCTGCTTTCCCACAACTACCCCCATAGCCACATTGCTCTCCTTTCCTATTTCTCCCACCACATCTGCCCACCTTCTCTCTTCTCAGTGGTGCTTCAGCTGCACCAGTGCTAGAGCTGCTACTGGGCTCTGCACACTTGTTCTCTGGACAATTACGCACCAAATGCCCTGCTCTTCCACACCCAAAGCATTTCATTGATTCAGTAGAAGCTTAGAACACATAATCAATCTTGAAACTGAACGCTAAATTCAGTTCGTCAGTATCCTTCTTTAAAATCATGTGCACTTGTCTCCTATGAGATACGACATGTTTCAGCAAAGGGGATTTGCATCCAAAAATAACCTTTTTTTATTGTAGAAACCAGTTGTCCATGAGGAGAACTCTCGCTCCAACACTTTATCTCTAACAAAAAGGGACACCTTAGAAAGTATAACGTTCTTCGCCGGATTTAAAATACCGACGTCTGTGTCTCCCGTAACAACTCTCAGCTATCGTATTCACCTTTTCAATGGAATCTAAGACTATTACTACAGCGCTATTTATCCTTGAGGCTGGTTTGATGATGTCATACCCAATGATAGCGCCCACTGCTAAAATACATTCTTCCACCAAACAACCTGTCGGCAGCGGGAATCTTCACCTCATGCCGCCGACTAAGTTTTTCAAACTCTACGTATGGCCATTTCAACCAACCCCTCCTGCTGGTTGTGCCCTCGAGAGAAACAACCTCAACGATCCCACCACCCCTATATATATATATATATATATATATATACATACACACACACACACACACACACACACACACAGTATATCACAAAAGTGAGTACACCCCTCACACGTTTGTAAATATTTGAGTATATCTTTTCATGTGACAACACTGAAGAAATGACACTTTGCTACAATGTAAAGTAGTGAGTGTACAGCTTGTATACCAGTGTAAATATGCTGTCCCCTCAAAATAACTCAACACACAGCCATTAATGTCTAAACCGCTGACAACAAAAGTGAGTACACCCCTAAGTGAAAATGTGCAAATTGGGCCCAAAGTGTCAATATTTTGTGTGGCCACCATTATTTTCCAGCACTGCCTTAACCCTCTTGGGCATGGAGTTCACCAGAGCTTCACAGGTTGCCACTGGAGTCCTCTTCCACTCCTCCATGACGACATCACAGAGCTGGTGGATGTTAGAGACCTTGCACTCCTCTACCTTCCGTTTGAGGATGCCCCACAGATGCTCAATAGGGTTTAGGTCTGGAGACATGCTTGGCCAGTCCATCACCTTTACCCTCAGCTTCTTTAGCAAGGCAGTGGTCGTCTTGGAGGTGTGTTTGGTGTTGTTATCATGTTGGAATACTGCCCTGAGGCCCAGTCTCTGAAGGGAGGGGATCATGCTCTGCTTCAGTATGTCACAGTACATGTTGGCATTCATGGTTCCCTCAATGAACTGTAGCTCCCCAGTGCCGGCAGCACTCATGCAGCCCCAGACCATGACACTCCCACATGCAGCCCCAGACCATGACACTCCCACCACTATGTTTAACTGTAGGCAAGACACACTTGTCTTTGTACTCCTCACCTGGTTGCTGCTACACACGCTTGACACCATCTGAACCAAATAAGTTTATCTTGGTCTCTTCAGACCACAGGACATGGTTCCATGTCCTTAGTCTGCTTGTCTTCAGCAAACTGCTTGCGGGCTTTCTTGTGCATCATCTTTAGAAGAGGCTTCCTTCTGGGACGACAGCCATGCAGACCAATTTGATGCAGTGTACGGCGTATGGTCTGAGCACTGACAGGCTGACCCCCCCCACCCCTTCGACCTCTGCAGCAATGCTGGCAGCACTCAAACGTCTATTTCCCAAAGACAACCTCTGGATATGACGCTGAGCACGTGCACTCAACTTCTTTGGTCGACCATGGCGAGGCCTGTTCTGAGTGGAACCTGTCCAGTTAAACCGCTGTATGGTCTTGGCCACCGTGCTGCTGCTCAGTTTCAGGGTCTTGGCAATCTTCTTATAGCCAAGTCCATCTTTATGTAGAGCAACAATTCTTTTTTCAGATCCTCAGAGAGTTCTTTGTCATGAGGTACCATGTTGAACTTCCCGTGACCAGTCAGTATGAGGGAGTGTGAGAGTGATGACACCAAATTTAACACACCTGCTCCCCATTCACACCTGAGACCTTGTAACACTAACAAGTCACATGACACCGGGGAGGGAAAATGGCTAATTGGGCCTAATTTGGACATTTTCACTTAGGGGTGTACTCACTTTTGTTGCCAGCAGTTTAGACATTAACGGCTGTGTGTTATTTTGAGGGGACAGCAAATTTACACTGTTATACAAGCTGTACACTCACTACTTTACATTGTAGCAAAGTGTCATTTCTTCAGTGTTCACACATTTCTCTTGACAGTTTACAAAATACCATTTAGCCTACTTGTAAAATGTCGAAACTAGCCATGCAATCAACATAACCACACTATAACGCCATAGCATGAATTCAGTCACAGCATGAGGTTTGCATGCTAGTGGCCTGTAACCAACCTACATTATCTTTCTCTCTCTCTCTGAACTCACAGATGTCATAGTGGCGACCAACGGAGAGCCTGTTACCTCAAAGGACATCAAGTCTTGCATCCACCAGATCCAGGAGCTGATAGTTGTGAGGTTGAACCAGGCGGTGGCCAACAAGCTGATCAGCTCTGTGGATTACCTGAGGGAGAGCTTTGTAGGAACCCTGGAGCGCTGTCTAAACAGCCTGGAGAAGTCCAACATGGAGTCATCTGTCCACAATGTCACCTCCAACCACCTCAAACAGGTGTGTGATTGTACAGTATGATTGTACAGTATACTCGTCCATAATTTATATACTGTATGACAACCATGTCAAATGAAGCTTGTTTTGTTCAGAAATGCCTTTTCTATTTCTCTGTACTACATTATGTTGACCATATCATTGATAAGATGTCCAAATACCATCAGATGTTTGAGATTAATTCAATAGACTGATTCCTCAAAAGACAATGAAAAAGACAGGATAAAAGACAATTGCCTTTTTTCCTACAAGACAGTTGGTCTAAGTTAAATGATAACATCTTGTTCTGTTCTCTCCATCTCACTTCCTGTCCTGGTCAGATCCTTAACGCTGCCTATCACGTGGAGGTGACCTTCCATTCAGGATCATCTGTTACGAGACTCGTCTGGGAGCAGATCAAACAGGTAACCATTCCCAGTCGAGCATCAGGAATCTACTTCAATTGTAGGGCTTTGCAATAACAACACATTGATTTGAACCTTGATTTATTTCTTGTGTATTCTCTCTCTCTGTCTCTCTCTCCTCTCCTTCTCTTTCTCTCTTCCCCTATGTAGATCATTCAGAGGATAACGTTTGTGAACCCTCCTGGCATCACTACAGAGTGGAAGAGGAAGGTGGCCCAGGATGCCATAGAGAGCTTGAGTGCTGCCAAGCTGGCTAAGAGTATCTGTTCCCAGTTCAGAACACGCCTCAACAGCTCCCACGATGCCTTCGCTGGCTCCCTGCGACAGGTACACCGCACTCCAAACCCGGCTTCAGCTAATCTTTTTTTATCAAACAAGAAACTTTTTTTATGCACCTTCACACTCTCCATAAGGTGCCCTCTTCTCTATTGCACACTTCATCCAATCAGGTTTGGTCTTGGCTACTTTTTTCTTTCCCAGCGGGAAAAACGGTTTGAAATGACCTTATCAATGACCTTCTTTCAACCAGTCTCTGTCTGTAATAATGATATACAGTACCAGTCAAAAGTTTGGACACACCTACTCATTCCAGTTTTTTTTTTTTTAACTATTTTTTTATATTGTAGAATAATAGTGAAGACATCAACACTTTGAATTATGTAGTAACCAAAAGAGTGTTAAACAAATCTAAATATATTTGATATATAGCCACCCTTTGCCTTGATGACAGCTTTGCATTCTCTCAACTAGATTCATTAGGTAGTCACCTAGAATGCATTTAATTTAACAGGTGTGCCTTGTTTAAAGTACATTTGTGGAATTTCTTTCCTTAATGCATTTGTACCAGTCAGTTGTGTTGTGACAAGGTAATTGTGGTTTACAGAAGAGAGCCCTATTTGGTAAAAGACCAAGTCCATATTATGGTAAGAAAAGCTCAAATAAGCACATAGAAACGACAGACATGAAGACACTTTAAGACATGAAGGTCAGTCAATCCGGAACATTTCAAGAACTGTTTCTTCAAGTGCAGTCACAAAAACCACCAAGCGCTATGATGAAACTGGCTCTCATGAGGACAGCCACAGGAATGGAAGACCCAGAGTTATTTCTGCTGTAGAGGATAAGTTCATTAGAGTTAACTGCACCTCAGATTGCAGCCCAAATAAATGCTTCACAGAGTTCAAATAACAGACACATCTCAACTTCGACTGTTCAGAGGAGACTGCGTGAATCAGGCCTTCATGGTCAAATTGCTGCAAAGAAACCACTATTAAAGGATACCAATAATAAGAAGAGACTTGCTTGGGCCAAGAAACACAAGCAATGGACATTAGACCGGTGGAAATATGTCCTTTGGTCTGATGAGTCCAAATTTGAGATTTTTGGTTCCAACCGCCGTGTCTTTGTGAGACGCAGCATAGGTGATTGGGTGATCTCCGCTTGTGTGGTTCCCACCGTGAAGCATGGAGGAGGAGGTGTGATGGTGTGGGGGTGCTTTGCTGGTGACACTGTTGGTGATTTATTTAGAATTCAAGGCACACTTAACCAGCATGGCTACCACAGAATTTTGCAGCGATACACCATCCCATCTGGTTTGTGCTTAGTGGGACTATCATTTGTTTTTCAACAGGACAATGACCCAACACACCTCCAGGCTGTGCAAGGGCTATTTGACCAAGAAGGAGAGTGATGGAGTGCTGCATCAGATGACCAGGCCTCCACAATTACCCGACCTCCACCCAATTGAGATGGTTTGGGATGAGTTGGATCGCGGAGTGAAGGAAAAGCAGCCAACAAGTGCTCAGCATATGTGGGAACTCCTTCAAGACTGTTGGAAAAGCATTCCAGGTGATTACCTCATGAAGCTCGTTGAGAGAATGCCAAGCGTGTGCAAAGCTGTCAAGGCAAAGGGTGGCTTTGAAGAATCTAAAATATATTTTGATTTGTTTCTGTTTTTTGGTTACAGAAACAAATGATGTGTTATTTCATAGTTTTGATGTCTTCACTATTATTCTACAATTTAGAAAATAGTAAAATAAAGAAAAACCCTTGGATGATTAGGTTTGTCCAAACCTTTGATTGGTACTGTAATTTCAACCAGTTTTGCCAGGTTCTCTCTTCACGGTAGCTCTTGGGACTTAAAAACCTGGCAATGTCTCACTTAATTTTTTTTAATTTCACTTATTTTTAACTAGGTAGGCCTGTTGAGAACAGCTTCTCATTTATAACTGTGACCTGGCAAAGATAAAGCAAAGCAGTGCAACAACAGAGTTACACATGGGATAAACAAATGTAAACACATTATAAAAATCTGTATACAGTGTGTGCAAATGAACTTCAGCAACTCTCCAGTAACAGATTTTGTGTTGTAAACAAGTCAGATTTTCTGCTTGACCTTGTTTGACCTTTGATCTCAATGGTCAAATGTATGTGATGGTTCTTCCCACATGACTGACAATGTGATTCCCATCATTGATAAAGACCCTCGTTAAGTATCACAGTGGTTTCAACAAAATCCAGTTTGAACTAGGATGCCATATTACAGATTAAAACACTATATGTGGAAAACATGGATTATTTGGCCTGTGTTTGACAGAATTATTTATGATTTATCTGATTTCTAGTCCTAGATAATTTTTCTGTTTGCAGTTTTGTACTCTTATGATGATCTTATGGGTTTACAAGTATCTGGAGTGTCGTTAACATTTGTTGGCTTCATTTCAACCAATGACGTATGTGTGTGTAGCTGGAGGAAGGCCACACGGGGCGGTTGGAGCGTACTGAGGACCTGTGGCTGCGTGTGAGGAAGGACCACGCCCCGCGGCTGGCCCGCCTGTCTCTGGAGAGCCGCTCCCTCCGAGACGTGCTACTGCATGGTGAGACACACACATACTAGCTGCTCTATCCACTGGGCTTTGAGCTCTGGCACTGACAGTAATCACTCTGCCTGGGTTCCATGCTCTCACATGCTAAAAAGGCCCAGAACCTATACCAGTCACAGTACAATAACACACATCTGTATTTCTGACTGACAAACTTTTTCATGAAGTTGACCAGTAGTTTACTTTGATGTCACTGTTGGTTGTATGAAAATGTATTGACATGTTCCTCTCTTCCTGGCAGGCAAGCCCAAACTTGGGCCAGAGCTGGGGCGGGGTCAGTATGGAGTGGTCTATCTGTGTGACAGCTGGGGGGGACGCTATCCCTGCGCTCTGAAGTCAGTTGTACCACCTGATGACAAGCACTGGAACGACCTGGCCCTGGAGTTTCACTACACCAGGTGAGCAGGCCCAGCCTGTGGACCTCAACCATTGCTGAATGGACTATCATTTCAATAAAGCATGCCTTTAATAAGCTGAGATTTAAGATAGTAAATAGGACGTCAACTGGGTGAACTTGTTTTGCATTATCAAAATTGATCCATAGTCAAGTGAAAAAGAATCATCCAATAATAAAGAATGGTGAGACTCATTTGTCATCAATGAAACTATTGTTATTGGTGGTGACAGCTCTTTGTATAATGCATGTACTGGTAAAACCAACACCCTCTAGGATAAGGAAACATATTCTGCTCTCCAGGACACATGTTTTTCTCTAGGGCAATGAATTGGCATCTGGTGCTGTGTTTAGTGTACATCTCAGCATGTTAATTTCATATAACTGCAGCCTTTCACTGTGTAATTTCACGGATCATCTGCTCTAACAGCTTACTAATGCAGTTCATAGAGAAGTAACCACTCGTGTCTGTGGGCAGATGCTTGTGTTGGAACTGTGATGCCTATGCCCCCTTGTGACTGATAGAAGAATTTCATACACCATGGAAGAAAAGTGATGGTACTGTATTTGCGGGCCAGGCTCCACAAGGGAGGCATAGCCCCCTCAGTTGAAACTTGTGTGTCCTCAGTTTTAGTTTTATGCTGGTTGATCACGTTGTGCTATATCACGTGTTGCTGTACTCATGGGCTCCATGATTTTTCAAGCGGGCCTATTTGTTTGGCAAGACTGCTGTGATTTAACTTCATGGCTGCTTCTCACTGTAGTAGTTGTCAGTATTCTAAGCCTGCATGAATGACTAGGTTATTTTGTTAAGACCGCTGTGTGTATGGCTGCATTCACATAGGGGAATTACCCTATTTATCCTGTAGCCTATATTCATTACCAAAACAACCTCACTTTAGTGTGTAGGGCGCTGTCCATTGTGCTGATACAGTGCCGCGGAGATGGGTTGTATCTGTAGCCTGTCACTTCAAAAGCACTCAATCAATGGCCTCGGAGTCTCTGCATTTCAACTTTATCTTTATTCTGGTATAGCGTGATATAAGCAGAATTCAATATAATATATATTCCAATGCAACCCCCGTCCCCGCCATTTCTACTAACACAGAGGGTAGGACGTATATAAAAATGTAGGACCTTTGTTTTCCTCCCTTCTCTATTGCTCAGGTCCCTCCCTAAACACGAGCGCCTGGTGGACCTGCACGGCTCGGTGATTGACCATACGTATGGCGGCGGCTCCAGCATTGCTGTGCTGCTCATCATGGAGAGGCTTCACAGAGATCTCTACACAGGCCTGAAGGTAGTCCCATATCTATCATTTACCCTAATATAGTTCATCTAGCACTTATGATGACATAAGTGATTTGGCACACTGAGGCCTACCTCCCCATCTCCTCACTCTCTATCAGGCTGGTTTATCACTAAAGGAAAGACTCCAGATCGCTCTGGACGTGGTGGAAGGCATTCGCTTCCTGCATGGCCAGGGGCTTCTGCACAGAGACATCAAACTAAAGAATGTGCTGGTGAGTGAGGGTTAAAGGTCATCTCAAATCATGCTAAATGTGTAACACTAGCGTTGATCACTACATTATCCATTCATCAAATCAGTTCTAATGTTGAGCTGATTCAGCTGTGGGCATCATGGCTCAGGGGAAATGCTCCACCGCACACCTCATTATTTCCATCATATTCCACCTGTGTTTCTTGCTTGGTTGTGTAAGAATAGCCCAGCCCTGCCTACACAGTATGATGGTTGGCTCATATATCACTGTTTTGCTGTGTCCTCTGACTGACTTAACTATGTGTGAAAATAAGGGGCAATGTTTAATGAGACATACTATGTTTGCATTTTCATGAAATGGAGGTCACAGGCTACAACACATAGCTGTATTGTTCTGGGGCATTGGATGCTCTGAGTACTGACCTTTTTGGAATTTAGTTTTGAGTTGACAATTGGGGGATAAAATCACTTTCTTTGTATTGAAGACTCAAGGGTATGCTTTTTTGACTGTGTATTCCCTGAGAAACCAATATTTATGGTCCTGAAGTTTCACGTCTTGCCAAAAGTGTTCCTCATCTGTGCTGTCATCTGTCCCTCCCTCAGCTGGACAAACAGAACCGGGCCAAGATCACAGACCTGGGCTTCTGTAAGCCAGAGGCCATGATGTCCGGCAGCATTGTAGGAACCCCCATCCACATGGCCCCTGAGCTCTTCACAGGTCAGCTATCCTGCTACTCGGTCACACTGCTGCATCATCTCTTATTCTAGACTCTTTGGTTAAACCCCAAGTCTTACCTCTTTCTTCAGGAAAGTATGATAATTCTGTGGATGTCTATGCCTTTGGAATCCTGTTCTGGTACCTCTGCACTGGCTCCGTCAAACTCCCAGAGTCCTTTGAGAAATGCTCCAGCAAGGACCAGTTGTGGAATAATGTTAAAAAAGGTGATGTGCAAACCCACAGCTAAAATACTAATTCTTGTTTTAACATTTGTCTTTTATCCAGGATTTACAGTGTGTCTATTTGTGGATGAGATGTGGTATGTGTGTCTGTTAGCTGAATTGGACTAGAGAGCTGCCCGGGCCTCATTTGTGCCCATGTTGTTTGCAGGCGCGCGACCCGAACGGTTGGCCAACTTTGATGAGGAATGCTGGCAGCTGATGGAGGCCTGCTGGAATGGAGACCCTTCCCAGAGGCCACTGCTCGGCATCGTAGAACCCAGCCTGCAAAGCATCATGGTACGGCTTTGCAATTGTGGCTCAGATCAGAAGAGCAGCAGCCTGGAGGACTCAAACTGAAACTCAGAGAGGACCACAGACTGTTGCAAAGGATTATGGTCAAAAAAAATTACTTTTTGTTGTATTTATGGAAAAAGGACAGTGTGTTTCTGGAAGGCCAATAATAAATATTGTCAAAGACAGTTGTCCTCTTCCTTTACAGGAGTTATATATACAGTATTTAAGCTGACACTTGACAAATGTGTTTGTGCCGTGTGTATTTGCATAGTATACAAACTCTAGCAGACACTATGCTTCCGACTTAGCTGGCATGCTAATTGCTGATTGAACATAGGATTGTTACTAGATAAAACATTTGAAATATAGTTAAAAAAAAAAAGAAAACGCAGTATTATATATACAAATATTAATTTTAGACTGTATTAACTGGTTGTCAGAGTATTCATGCATCTATGAAATTCATTTAAAATTTTAAATAAAATGATTTTGACAAATAATCAATTGTTTCCCTTCACTCTTAAATAGGGTTGTTTTCAGCATCTTCACAGCACCAGTCCTCAAGCCTTAGAGGATACTGCTATTTCCCTGATAAGAAACCAATCTTTATCATTTAGATGCCAGCAGGGTAACGACCCACATTAATACAGAAGATGGAAGTGATGCTATCTATACGCCTGTTGCACATGTGACAAACTAAAATGTAATGACATGAATCAACACCTGGAAGAAATTTAGGATGGTAAGAATAATTGAATATTAAGATTCTGGAACTGAGGTATTCTGAGAGTTCTGAAACGTGTCATAACTGACAACAGCATTTTTCAAGTGCTTTTGAACTGCAACAAGACTATCCTGGCCATTGTGTACCAAGTAGGTAAGAAGCGACAGCATTTTTTAACCTATAATACGTAGTGTACACTATGAATAATTGTATTGGCATTGATTGTATTGGCATTTTAAGTTACTGAAGACTTCTACATTATACTTCTGTGATCCAGAGGTTTGGGGATGGAGAAGATTGAGACTGCTCACACTGCACAGCAGCCCACCTTGGAGTACGTATAGTCCATAGAAATACAATGGTGTAGTCTCACCTAGTTCATGATATGGTCACTACTATAGTGAATATAGTCTCATACAATTGGAATACCAAAGCATGAGGTAAATGCTTGCACTCTGGTCTCAGTGACTCACAGAGCGAGGAGGAGGAGGAGGATGATGATGGCTTTGTTGGGGGGACTGGCGTGCAGTCAGACAAGGGACAGAGTGGCGCGGAGTCAGAGGGTGTGGATGAAGAGGATGACGATGAAGAGGTAACTTTGTTAGAAAGGACATCGTAATGTTTGGTCCAATCCAGACAACTGTACATTTGATATCAGGGATGTCATCACATACAGTTTAGGTATGTGTCCCTCTTTCATTAGGCAGGACCTGCAGCCCAACCCAAGGAGAAGGGTAGTGAGTATTATCACCAGTAACATTTCTCCCCCACTATTCTGAAGTACACTGATAAAGCACCAATGATGTAAGTAACCATTGTTGTGCGCCACAGAGGAGGATTCCGTTGCCCGGATGCTTTCTATCTGGGGCACCACCAAGTATATCAGCAAGTGGAAGATGGCCCATCGGAGAGGCTACCACATCAACTGCCTGACCGATGACCCCGAACGCAAGGCCATGATCATGCAGCATGAGCTGGACTGCAAAACCAGTGTAAGAGACCCAAACCTTATTCCTTCACCTCAGCTCAATGGTAGAAAGGGTAATGCTGGTCGTGAGAGTTGCTGATGACATTAATTGTGCATATCTTAATGTCCATGACCCTGAAAGCTGAATCATGCAACTCTCCTCTTCAGATTCCCCTCCCTATGGTGTGTATGATTGAGAAGGAGACCCTGCAGATTCTACAAAATATTGAGAATGGTAATCCCTGGTCAAAGTGTCCCTACACTTCAATTTATCTGAGCATATGAACTCTAAAAAGTCCTCTCCATCTCCTTACTTTCTCTGTGTTACTGTAGACTACAAGTACAAATTGGGCACCAGCCACCATCTGACAAAAGAGCTCCATGAGCGTATTGAGAGCCTGAAGTGCCAGGTATCCTCCAAGGTTAGGCACAGTGAGCCGGCCCCAGAGGGAGGAGTGCTGGCGACCCTGGTGGGGTGGGGCAGGGCACTGTCTGCTATGCTGGGTTGGCGCAGTGGAGCCTCAGCTACTGAAGATGGGAATGCTCTACCCTGCAAGGAGTGTCCCCTTGAAACAGACGACACAAAAGAATAAAGACTTGAATTTCAACGACTAATCTGCGATTCTTCTTGAAGTTACAAGCATTTTGCTACACCGGCATGTGACCAATACATTTTTATTTGATTTTTAGTTGTGTTTCGGTAGCAGTTCAGCACCAGAGGGCTCTAATGACTGGACTGTACTAAAGCTCAGCATTCTACTACAAACTGCTTGGCCTACATGCGTTATGTAATATTTTTAATAGACTAAGGAGGCCATTTCCCCTGAAGGAATAAAAAACAATACCACTGTATTAAAAGCATGTCTGTTTTACTCATTGCATTTTGGAAAATTCCTTTAGAAAGCCATTTATCTTAGAAAAATACAAGTCATATCTACCCTGGATCACTAAAGCTTTGACATCAGTAACCTACTACAGGTCTTGGTTTTAAGCAGTTGATTGCTTGGAGCTCCAATTATGAACTGTTCGTACCAACCAGATAAGGAGTATGAGAGTAGCATATCTAGAGCTCTTCACAGTTGAGTCTCAACAAAGTGATTAATTAGGATCCCGATAATGTGGTAATGAAAATGAGAGAACTCTTTTGTAGGCCTGATATTCAATAACCCTTCAGCAAATGTTTTACTAAGTTTCACCTTGTATTTACCATAGTGTTGTAAAAAAACAAAAAGAGAAACATTTTCAAATAACAATTGGCAATGCAGAAATTCCCTTGACTTGGCACATATTGTTGAGGTATTGTATCATGGCGAATGCTCTCAGATGTCCGTTCATTTCATTTTAGGGAGCACCAGTGCAAACACAATCCTCTCAGGAACTGTAGTGTTATTAAATCTTCCAATAAAACATGATTCTGATGAAGGCTGTGTTGGTGCTTGTGGAGTAATGTTAAATTAATGATAAGACACATAAAAAACAAGTAATATGCAAGAGAAATAACAGGTTCTTTCCTACACATCAATAAATTGCCTGAACTGCTTTTCAATAGTTGGAATGTAGTGGTGTACGGTATATTTGAGCACTGACTGAGGTGTGTACAGTTTATGTAGTATGATTCAATATGTTGCATGAAGTATTAGTGTATGTCATTTTACAGACAACTCTGTACAGTAAAATTGGAATACATTTCAAAGAGTATTACAGTAAGTATTTGACAAAACAATGGGTCCTTCATATCTGATCTATAAAATACAAAGTCATTTAGTCACTGATTCAAATGAAGGCAAATATCCCTTGGACAAAAACGGTAGCAACTTCAATGTTCATACAAATATTTGCTCCCAACACTTTACAAAAGTCCTTGTTATACAAATTCTTGACACGCGCACTCTTTTCCTCCAATGATGATGTAATAAAACAAAGGCGAAGTGGAGAAAGGCAGGCGTTCTCCCTCTGGGTGACAGCTGTCCGGTCACTGTTGCCTTGATTAAACATCCGTCAATAGTGAGAGAAACTGTTTACAGAGCGCGTCCAATACGGGGCATTGCAATACTGAGTGACCCAATGGCCTCACTGTCCACAACCCAGTTCTCCAGCCACACTTCCAACAGGAGTCCCTTTCCTCCAGTGCCTGAACTCAGCTGGGTGGAGCTGTCCCTGTCTCCTGTTCAGTCTGGGGACATGTTGGACTGACTGCTCAGGCTGGCAGCTTCCTGAGACTGGAGTGGAGAAGAGTGAGTCCTCTCTACACTGCAGCAAAACTCAAACTGGCCCCAGCCCTCAGTAGAACAATTAAATCCTCAAACAAAACAACTGTACAGGCGACCCTTTCTGAAATGACAAATTAGATAAGGAATTTCCCTGAACTTTTCAAATCTGACAGCTAAATGACACAACCAAAGGAGGACTTCATTTTTCCGTATCTCCGGAGTTTGAAACATAAAACGAAACATCTGCTCCAGTTGACTACCAGAACATCTGGTCAGGCAGTGTAAATTATTTTAAAAAGTACATCGCTTCAAGTATGTAAACAAACAATGATATATATATATTTTTTAAAGAGGGAGACTCATTCCATCAGTGCTGTCAAGCCTGGGCCAGTGCAGAGACTCCTGAGGTTTGGCTCTGTCTCGTGCTCTCTCGCACACACACGCACCCTCTTAAAAAATGAGGGGGAAGAGAGAGGGTACTCCATGGATCTCCAGTTGAGGACAGTCCAACGCTCTGTGTCTCCTCACACATCAGCTCCTGTCACTCAGAGAAAAGTGTGCGTGGCGATGAGGGGCTGGGCTCTATGACCTGCAAAGACACACCCCTCTGTCAGCCTGCTCATATGTGTTACGGCGGCTGCTGGGAAAACAGGGCGATGGGAGGGGGGTGGTGTCGGTGACAAACAACACAACACAGGGAAAATAGAAGGAACAGGAAAAAAATGAATGAATTATTCACACACACACACACACACACACACACGGGATTCTTATTTTGGTTGTAAGGGGTGAAGGATGGCTGTAAGGGCTGAATGATCCATCGACATGAAGACAGTGATCCTGATTTCAAATGAGGATCAAGTGCTTCAGTGAATAAAATGAAAGAATAAGAATCTATGGTTTTTGGAGCGAGAGAGAGGACAGAGAAGGGTGGTTCGTAAGCTACAAGACTCAGCATTGTAGACACTCTTCATAATAAAATGATATTGCCTAACTATTTTTTTGACCTATAAATGAATAATATGTACCTATTGATTCTTGAAGAATAGAACTTAGAAATGCCTCAGGAGCTTAGTGTAACTGTCAGACCCCATCATATCAGCTTGTTTCATTCCAATGTTTGTAAACAAATGAAATGTTTTCAAACACTATATAGCATTAAAACATAGTTAAAACTATACTTTTGATATCATGGATGGTCAGTCCTTGCATCCATAGCTCTGTCTATGAATTTACATTTCTCTAGCCCCATCCCTCAGCTCTGTAACAAAATAGGCGCTGGGAGTACGCCTTGTTATTGTTTCAACTGCTGATTCCCGCTTTAAAGCCGCTTGTATAATGGTAGCAATCAAAGCTAAAAAAAAGTGTTCATATATAATCTAACTTGTTGAAATCAGCTTTTACTAAGTCCCTCTGTTTATGGAACAGTATTTTGTTCCCAATAATCAAATCAAATTTTATTTGTCACATACACATGGTTAGCAGATGTTAATGCGAGTGTAACGAAATGCTTGCAATAGAATAAAATCACCTGATCACGGAAGTTGCTTGACATTATTGGTGTCTGAGCTCATTGATGAGAATGTGACGGTGCTGTATGTTTTGGACTGTTGACAAGCCAGCATGCTAACATCACCAGTACATAAAGGAGGACAGAGGACTACACACAATGGTGATGGGGGGGGGGGTGCTCAAGATACATTCAGTGGGACATCAATTCTCACACATCAACCTGGCAGACTGATCAACAGAAAATGTAACATACTGTATAAAACAACATTTAAATACATAAGTACTGAGAAATCTCTTAACTTCCATCTAAAGCTGTTGCTTTGATTCTATGACATTGTGTTGTACTGTACATGTTGCTGTGTTTGTGATCTGCTCTGGGTTGAGTTCAGACAGAGCGGTGTATTCTGCGTATTATGCTTGAACCTGCTTTGTGTTTGGTGCTCTGTGTTGGATGACACTCACTCTGATCCTGACGAGTCACCGTCTACTGTTCCCGCCTTGATGCTCATGCCGACACCATTCAGCTGATCTGGTAGACTGGGTTTTGCCCGGCCCCCTCGGCTCTCACTGGAGGAGGAGCCCTGAGAGGAGGCGTGGCCCGGAGCATTCTTTGACAGCTCGTTATGGATGCGGTTGATACCATTTCTCTCTGCGATGGGGGAGAGCTGCTTCTTCTTTAGGATTCCTGAATTTGAAGACATATCCTCTCAAACAATTCCAAAGTTCTGGAAAGCCCACCCCTACAGATATATACAGTTGAACTAACAACATGTGGAGTAATGTTGCAGCTGTGTGGATGTTTAGTTTTGTTGCTAACCTTTCTGTGGGTGTGCATTGAGGTTGGGCAGACTGGGAAGTAGCAGCATCAAGTTATCCTTCCCATAGCTACCTGCCTTGTCCCCTGGCCTTTCGCTTGGCATGCCTCGGGTGTCCCGAGTCTGGCCCAGCTCAGTGTTGGCCAGAGACTCTGTCTTCAGCCTGTCTGCTCCCCCGAGGCCCTCACTGTTGCTGGCTGTCGTCATATACTCCACTGGCCAGTACAGCTTACTCAGGTTGTTATCTGGGGAACAATTTTAAGACTACATCTTAAATGCTTGATGCATTAAATGATGGTGTAAGCTATGGTCAAATTCATAACATTCATGTATTGCTCAGAGGTGGATTTATTTACACCTGGACAATTGTATACGGTGTAGGTGTAGTCTATTGAAGGTCTGGTCAGTGTGTGCTGTTTGGGTGTGGTGAACTGTTAAAAGTGTGGGAGCAGTATTATCAAGAAGGTCTGAGGTCACACAGTGGATGGGGCTGTGGTGACAAACCGGGCGCGTTCCTCTGCCAAAGCGTTGCTGACGCATTCCAAATCTTACAACGCCTAGATAGGTATTTTACAAATCAGCTAACCACATCATACATTATAGCAACCTGGTGCCCAACAGCAACCATTGGTTGATGCATGCAACGTCTGAGCAGGGGAACACAACCACCATGTTGGTGTGGTCTACTGAGAGTGAGGCATTGAAGGTATGAGGTCGTATAGAGTGTGGATGACTGGGTTGATTATAGGTGTGAGGTCATACCGTGAGGGTGTGGTCTCTTGGACACGTTGGAGGCCATGCTTTCCCAGCATTCCTCTGGTGGGTAGGGCTCTTCCTCCTCCTCACTGTCAGAGGAGTGTGTGGAGGCGTATGAGCCGCTCTGGTCGTCCTCCAGAGACAGATCACTGTCAGAGTCCGAGTTGGGATCTGTTGTTGCACACACACGTTAAGATGATGACCAATGAGAATTGCACAGATATATATTTTGTATACATATATTAACCATATGAAATAACCCTCTGTTTGCCTCTCTGCTAAAGGTAGTCACAGTGATCCTAATGACATTAGAATGGGAGACCTACTATCTAAATGCTCTTTAGTTTCATGGAAGAGTGAGCCGTGTTCATTCAGAGCGATGTGTGCTTGGCTGTTATTCAGGCCACCATCATCCCTGAAAAACACAACAGGACTTGTAACAGGACATAAACGTACAAACACAAAGCCCTCATCTCCTCAATCAAAGTTACTATGTGTATCTGAAAGGGCTGTTCTACTTGTATTACTGTACATAATAGACCATCATAAAATATACATTTTCAATTCATTTGTAAAGTAAACTTTTTTCTAATACACAATGATGCAGGAGGCCCTGGACAGTGTCCATGGGGTCTGTTATGTCCCTCTGGGCTTGCCGTACCTAAGGACAAAAGGGACGTAGCTCTGCTGGCTCTTGCCACTCTGCAGGGTGCCGTTCAGAGACACACTGGAGTCTCCAAACGGCAGGTGGTACAGTCTGCCATCCATGTAGCTGGTGGTACAGTTATATGACTGGAGGAGGAGGAGAGGGACATGGTATAAGTTAATAGGCAGTAAGTCATCACACCAAATTCTGTTTTATTTGTTTGATGCTTTAGTTCATTGTCCTTGGTAACACAAGGCCAAACCTAAAGGTATGATATGGAGGCCTACAGCTGTACATAGCTGTACTAGTTCCTGTTCTACTAAGGCCTTGGATGACTGGTGTCCCTGTATAGTGGGAGAGACTCACAGAGGGCTTGGACTTGATCATGTGATCTGGGCGCTTGCGGCTGCAGCAGTAGCGCATGGCGTTCCTGGCCTCCTTGTTGAAGACGATGCGGAAGAAGAAGATGAAGGGACCCTGGGTGGACAGACCAAAGGAAGAGGAGGTCAAAGAAACCAATGGAGCAAGTTACCGATTCCTGGTATAAGTCAGAGAAGAAAGTGTTTACCTGGAGACAGTTGAATCCAGCAAACAAGTAGTGGAAGATGATCATGTCACTGTTGACTGAGAGTACAGCTAACAGACATGTTACAGTGACCAGGAGGAGAACCCCACACGCAGTCCTCAGCCCAGAGCTACACACACACACACACACACACACACACACACACACACACACACACACACACACACGTTAAATGAGGACACCACAAAGGTTACATTGGGATAAGTGCATTTTCAGAGTTTAGTGAATTGGCAGCTTCACTCTCAACTCTCTCCGTTGTCCCTAAAGTGCGGTAGTCATGTTTCCTCGGGGTACAACAGCATGCCTGTGTTAATGACAGAATGAGTGTAGTTTCCCTATTGTTTTTATTCAGGCAGCGGCAGGACACTCACACAGGGGGCTCTTTCTTCTCAAATCTGTGGTGTCTAATGGAGCAGGATGCTCTGGAGGCCAGGATGTACAGGAAGATGTTCATCTGGAAAACACAAACAATGTATTAATGCACCATCATTTACATAATAAGCTACTAATATTGAACGCAAGCTACACAAAGATTACACACCAACCACCATATCATATGAGTGTAATATAATACACTGTATTAGAGGTGGAGTGTACTCACAAACACCACCATGGCGATGGGCCCTGCCAAGCTCCAGATCAGAGTGTCGTACATGGACAGCCAGCAGAAGTCTGGGTTCCCATAACCCTCTGGGTCCAGTCCGACCGCCAGGCCTGGACAACACAACAAACAAACAAACCACTAGTAACTACCAGTAACTATAAAATAACTACAGTCTAACTGGATATATGATAAGTTGGCATTGTGTGTCTGTGTGTGTGTATTATTCAGACCTGTGATAAAGGCCGGCACGCCCCAGCCGATCATGTAGTAAAAGCGCATGGGTCCGTAGTTGATGTCTCGTATTTCGCTCAGCATGCGGTAGACGTGCAGGCCCTCCAGGAAGAGCCAGGAGAAGGTGCACAGGTAGAAGAAATGCAGCAAGATGGCAATGATTGTGCACATGAACTAAACACACACACAGACACACACAGACAGAGAGAGAGAGCATATAATACTGGATATGACAGGCCTCAAAATGGGCTGAATGCTTTGCTTATTTTTTCCTTAGATTTTAATCAGATCCATATGTCAGTCACCTATTCCAAATACAAATGAGAGGAAAGGTAGGATACTGAAAGTGAAGTGCTGAACGGAGGTAGAGAGGGACACGAGGTCAAATACAGTATTAAAAAGGTAGATAGAGAATAACTTTGTTCCAGTAGTTTACCGGGTTGTCTGGCAGGTTAATGCCCAGGATGAAGATGAGTTCGGAGATGAAGAGGGCAGTGGCTCCATTGTTGATGATACTGGTCTTGTTGCAGTGCATGGCCCGCAGGCAGAGGAGGAAGAGGGTGGTGAGAAAGAGGAAGACCAGGGTCACACCCACCGTGCTCCACGTCACCAGCTTCACGGGCAGGATCTCACCGTTCTGAAAAGATAAGAAGGGGAAGTTTAAATAGAGCTTTTTCTGGTCATTATAGTGAACAAGACCACTTTTGGGTGTGGCCTGTGGTGCATTGAGGTATCTATATGAAGTTTACAATGTGAAGTCTATATGGAGTAGTTTTGTAGTGTTGTATGCAATGTTAGGTCTGAAAGTATGAGGGGAATGTTGTGTGGTGTTTTTGTGATACATCGTGTAGCCCCTCTCACCTCTCTCCTGGAGACATCCATGAGGACAGCGAAGCTCGTCATGTGGTAACACTGGCAGCTGATGTGAGTGTTGTTCCTGAACACCATCTCACAGCCTTTAGCTGACCAGCCTCCGTTCCCCGCTCTGACAAACACAATAAACAGTCAAACAATGCAATGGTGGATTCATTGGTTTCAACCTAATCCTTTATAGAGCCTTTCTAAAAACCTTTGTTTCTACAGCTCAAAGTTCAAATAGCTAATGTGTGTGTGTGTGTGCAACTCACAGTATGGAGTGGTTCCAGAAGACACAGATGGGTTTGGAGCGGTCCTCAGCGGTGACCATGCGGAACTGCACAGTGATTGGTTTGTCCAGGGTGTGCTGCAGAAGCTCCTCGTTGTCATGGACCGTGATGCTGACCACAGGGGTGTTGATGACAGGACGCTTGGGCACCCTAGTGGACGTCACACAAAACAATCATTAAATAATACTTTAGCATAGAAGACAGCAACCTATACTTTACCATCTTCTCTTCCTCCCTTAACCCCTACACACACACACACACACACACACACACACACACACACACAGTTGAAGTCGGAAGTATACATACATTTAAACTCAGTTTTTCACAATTCCTGACATTTAATCCTCGTAAAGTACGTCCTGTCCTTGCAGAAACAGCTCCTCAGCTCCTGTTTGAATCATTACACTCAAAGATTCATAACCATCACATACTGGCGTTTAGCTCAGCTCGTTGGCTATCTACCCAGCTAGATTTCAAGAAGATCAGTGGTCATTGGGCAGAAATACAGTCAATCAACGAAGCTTCGCTAAAATGATTGGTGCGCAATGAAGTCATTGCTCGTTGTCTTCAAATCAGTTCACTTCGGTCAATACTCCCCGCAAAAAAACAAAACAATCAAGTTTGGCTGTGTTGCAAACATCCAGAGGAATGCACTGAAACCCACCATGACTAGATAACGATTGTTTACCATGTGTAATTACGTCGAATGCTCCGTAAAAAGTTGATAGAGATGGAATTCACGGCACAAACGGTTTACCAAATGTTTCGATTTAGGCTATAAAAATGGATTTTATCAAAGAAAACCGCACTTCATTTGATCAATGGGACCCTCACGAAGAGAAATAAGAGCAAGATATCAGAATGTAAGTCATAATTTTACCTTCAGATGTGAATGTGTAAAAACTGTTATGGCGGGAAATTATTTTTTGTTGTTGATCGCTCTTCTCAAACAAAAGCATGGTATTTGTTCTCTGTAATAGCTTTTTAAATCGGAAAACGTAGTTTGATTACCAAGATCCTAATCTTTTGAAGGATGTAAGACACTTGCATTTTCAAGAATGTTTAATGTTACGGCGTTGTATTTTTAGTTGTCACTCTGAGATTCCCCTGATGTTGATCCCTGTACGGGGATCGCAGCCATAAGAGGTTTATAACCTGGGCAGTACTGTTTGTATACGTACTACTGTTTGTACAGATGAGCGTGGTACCTTCAGGCGTTTGGAAATTGCTCCCAAGGATCAACCAGACTTGTGGAGGTCTTGGCTGAGGCACTGAGTTTGAGGGTAGGCCTTGAAATACATCCACAGGTACACCTCCAATTGACTCTAATTATGTCAAGTAGCCTATCAGAAGCTTCTAAAGCCATGATATCATTTTCTGGAATTTTCCAAGCTGTTTAAAGGCACGGGCAACTTAGTGTATGTAAACTTCTGACCCACTGGAATTGTGATACAGTGAAATATAAGTGAAATAATCTGTCTGTAAACAATTGTTGGAAAAATGACTTGTGTCATGCACAAAGTAGATGTCCTCACCGACTTGCAAAAACTATAGTTTGTTAACAAGAAATTTGTGGAGTAGCTGAAAAACAAGTTTTAATGACTCCAACCTGAGTGTATGTAAATTTCCGACTTCAACTGTATGTATGTTAATATGGAATCAGATCTCAGTCTCTCTTGGTCTCACCTCAGACTCCTCTTATCAGGGTCGTAGCTCTCAGGCAGAAGTGAGGCCAGGCTGTGGAAGATGATCACACTAGCGATGGCTTCCTGCTCGGGGTCGTCAGGACCTCTATGGCGCCTCTTCCTGTTGGATGTGTGGTTCCTCAGGAAGGGTTCTGGGAAGGTGTCCAGGTGGCGGTGGCCCTTGGTCTCCAAGGGTGGCTCAAAGACGGAGTCGGGGAGGGTGACGGCCGTCTCCTGGTCCTGAGGCCTCAGTCCTCTCAGAGACTGGTAGCGAGGGAGCTTGGCTCCGGGAAAGTTCATCTTCTGGAGGCGATCTATTGAGATGACTGTGGAAAGAACATGCAACACAGGAAGGGTAGGTTAGACAAACCACAACAAAGAGATAACTGTTTAGACGTTCAGTTTATCCTTCAACGCTCATGGAAGAATAATGAACACATATATTCCAGCTGATAAACATACTACAATATGCTGTGCATATCTCTAACTTATTTTGCATTAAGCGATCACTCCCATATTTCTACAATGGCATACCACAGAAGACTACCCTCACCTATGTGTGGAGTGACGATGGTGAAGGGGCTGAGGTAGGTCTTCCTCATGTTCTGTGCCAGGGTGTTGGCGTACTGCTCAAACTGGCGCAGCAGGGCCGCCGTGCCCCCCTCTGTCTGCTGGATCAGCTCCCAGTGTGGCCGTGTGCCCGGGGACAGGATGGCACTGCCCACCTGCACCAGGTTCTGATAGAGGGAGTAAGGCAGGGGGTCAGAGAGACAGACTGGCATAGGGTGGTGTTGGGCAAATGTCTACAGAGTTGATCTGAGATTTATGTTGTACTGTGTCATGTGGTATTACGCTGTGCATTCAACTGTTGTGCGCTGCCATGTGTTGCCCTATCCTGTGCTGCATGGTGGTGTGTTACACTGTGCAGCATTGTGCTGTGTTGTGTATTATTGTGTTACCTCAGTGAATAGGACGTCCTGTGTAGCGGTCAGGCTGAAGCCCTGCTGGTGGCTCTCGTACTTCAGAAGGCTCTGGGTGAGGCGGTAGGCCACCTTTACGTCACTACCGTAGTACTCCACCGTGTGTAGCGTGGCGTTGGCCAACATGGCTGCAGTCTGCTGGACACGCCCAGAGTCCAGGAGAGACATGTTACGGGCCAACTTCTCCGACTGGACCGGGGAAGGGAGAACATTCTTAAAGCACCATTTTACACTTTTGAAGGATGGATGGATGATTGATTGATTGATTGATGGATGGATGGATGCATGGATATATATATATATATATATATATATATATATATATATATATATATATATATATATATATATATATATATATATATATATATATATATACATACATACATACATACATACATACACACGGTTGAAGTCGGAAGTTTACATACACCTTAGCCAAATACATTTAAACTCAGTTTTTCACAATTCCTGACATTTAATCCTTTCCCATAATATGTTGGGTGAATTTTGGCCCATTTCTCCTGACAGAGGTGGTGTAACGGAGTCAGGTTTGTAGGAGTTCTTCGGCTTGCAAGCCTCCCCCTTTTTCCTCCAAACATAACAATGGTCAATTTGGCCAAATAGTTATATTTTTGTTTCATCAAACCAGAGGGCATTTCTCCAAAAGTACGATCTTTGTCCCCATGTGCAGTTGCAAACCGTAGTCTGGCTTTTTTATGGCGGTTTTGGAACAGTGGCTTCTTCCTTGCTGAGCGGCCTTTCAGGTTATGTCGATATAGGACTTGTTTTACTGTGGATATAGATACGTTTGTACCCATTTCCTCCAGCATTTTCACAAGGTCCTTTGCTGTTGTTCTGGGATTGTGTTTATACTTGCGTACTATTGTTTGTACAGATGAACGTGGTACCTTCAGGCGTTTGGAAATTGCTCCCAAAGATGAACCAGACTTGTGGAGGTCTACAATTTGTGGAGGTCTTGGCTGATTTCTTTAGATTTTCACATGATGTCAAGCAAAGAGGCACGGAGTTTGAAGGTAGGCCTTGAAATACATCCACAGGTACACCTCCAATTGACTCAAATTATGTCAATTAGCCTATCAGAAGCTTCTAAAGCCATGACATCATTTTCTGGAATTTTACAAGTAAAATAAAAAGGCACCAACTCTACTATATTATAGCAATAAAATCAGTTCATCACTCAACTTAATAGCATATGTCACTGAAGTGAATTGATCCATATAAATGTGAGCTAGCTGTAGAGGAGCTGTACACACCAGGGCTTTGAGTTTGGTGAAGGTGACAGAGGTACAGTTGAAGAGGTTGGGGGGCAGCCATCCCTTGTGTTCATCACAGTGGCGGATAGCTGTGCCTGAGAGAGAAAGAGAGAAGGAGGGAATGTGCATGAGGCAGACCTAAAGAGAGTTTCAACCATTCCATTATAGAAATGGTAATTATTATATATGCTATATAGTATACTGTATTAGCTAAGCCACAGAGTCATCGTACCAATAGATCCCTTGGGACAGGAGACGGCTGTAGGGAGACCAAACTTTGTCCTAGGCCACCAGATCCCAGCCTCTATCGCCTGGGGACAACTGTCATAGATCACTGAGATAGAAAGAGAGAGGGAGGTAGAAATAGAGAGGGAGAGAAAGAGGGAGAGAAGGAAAGCCGATTCAATTAATTGTCCAGGTGTAATTGTATGCATGACAGAATTATTAAAGCTGCAATATGTAACTTTTTAGGCTACCCGACCAAATTCACATAGAAATGTGAGTTATAGATCTGTCATTCTCATTGAAAGCAAGTTTGTTTGTGCACTATTTCTATGCTTCCTGTTCTGAAGTTTAGTTTTCGTGTCTTTTACTTTCAGTTTTGTTTCACCATATTAAAACAGCTGAAAATAATATATTTTTGGTTATTGAAAAGATATTTCACAGCAGTTTAGACAGTACAATGATTTTCTATACTTGTTTTGTCACATAACTGAAATTAGGCAAACTATTAGAATTTCAGCAACCAGGAAATGGCAGAGCGATTTATGCACATTGCACCTTTAATGTTCACTTGGCACAAAAAAAACTTTTAACCATTAATTTACTAAATTAGTGAACTAAATGAATCATTCTGGGCTACAGATACATTTCAACCATGATGCAGTTTTCTGAAGCATGTGATGTATGGTAATGCTGACCTTCACAGCCATTGGGCGACACCTCAGCAAATGGGTTGTCACAGCGGTCACACTGGCGCCCAATGACCCCTGGTTTACACGGGCATTGGCCACTCTCTCTCTCACACGCTCGTGAGAAGGAGCCCACTGGGTAACACTCACACAGTAGACACGCCTCGCTGGCCTCTGGACGGTAGTGGTTATCCTGAGAAGAGGGAGTGGGATAGAGAGAGAGATGGACGGGAAGGGAACAGAAAAGGGAGGGAGGGAGGGATGAAAGTAGCCCACAGTGCAGTTTCACCCATCGCCCCTGTCCAACATCCTGACATTGAGACTCAGTAGTTAGCTGACCTTGCAGCGGCACTCCCCGTTGGTCTTGTTGCAGTCGGCATCGAAGCCCCTGTCTGTCTGACAGTCACAGGGACCACAGGTCTTATGTCCCCACCAACCCCTGGGACACGGCAGGTCAGTCCTAAGGAGGGACACATACAGTCAGAAACACGGACCACAAATACACTCTGATAGTTTTCTTTATAGTCATATGGACCAAAAGGATCCTACTCACTTTCTCTCGCAGTACTGCCCAAAGTGGTTGCTGCGACAGTCACAAGTGTAGCCACGGGAGGAGCTAGCCTTCCTGGTGCAAGCTGATTGGTGCTCACAGGGGTTTAGTGCACATATGTCTATGCAGTTATCGCCATAGTAACCTGACAGGTAAACAACACAATATAAATTCATAAGTTATGCTTGGGAGGGATCAACATAAGGCAATATGGTTGTATTATATGGTTGAAAAATTGAATTATGAGGATGAAGACAATGATGACAATGAAGAGGATGATGATGGTTGGCAGACTGACCGGTGAGGCAGGTACAGGAGTGGCTGTCCCAGTCATCACTGCAGTAGCTGTTGGAGGGGCAGGTGTTAGAGACACAGGGGTCTGGTACGCTGCAGCCCTGCTCCATGTTCACCCTCCTGGCCTGAGACATGCTGAGAGACACGGAGCTGGAGGAGGTCTCCCCCACAAGCAGACCCTGAGGAACACACACACAGCAGGCAGAACACACTCAGACAATACTGTGTGTGTGTGTGTGTGTGTGTGTGTGTGTGTGTGTGTGTGTGTGTGTGTGTGTGTGTGTGTGTAAGAGAGAGAGAGAATGAGTGATGAGAAGAGAACTGACCTGGACACAACCGCGGAAGCCGTGATGTATTTTCCCATCAGCCCCAGTGATGCCCCCGACACTCAGTGTCTTGACCTTCGCCCCCTTCAGCTTATTATCCACTTCCATACTGGCCTGGATATGTAGATCAGATCACACACATTAGATACATTCATATACACTCAGCTGACTGGCTGTCTACATACTGGCCTAAGTACATAACACATGCTAACTGCCCTGAATACATACATACAGCATTTCAATTAAATGTAATTAAAATACAGAAGCTACAGTTTGTCTTCTAACAGTGTCTCACCGTGTAGAGTCCATGTTCGAAGGAGAGCACAGCCTTGTGTCTGGGCGCGCCCCCCGGGACACCCTTCAGCTCCAGCTGTAGATGGTGCCAGTCTCCGTCGTTCACTGTCACCTCCTCTACCCGGGACAGAGTGGAGTCCTCCCCTCTCTGCAGGCCCATCACCACACTGCCCTCCCGCAGCTATAGATAGATAGAGAGAGAGAGCGAGTGAGAGAGAGTGAGAGAGTGAGAGAGAGAGAGATGGAAGGGGATGGGAAGAGAGAGGTGAGGGAATGCAGGAGAGAGAGAGAACTTCTTTAGTATACATACATCACATGCTCAGTCAGTAAGGTTTTCTTCTCCTCCTCATCAGACAATCTATGGTAATACTGTAGTAAAATATGTGCCCTGTTTTAAAATACACCAACTTTAAAATAGCTGCTGGACGGTTATTTTTCAAAAGAGGTACCTGACTAGACAAACACAACAGCTGCCATCTGAAAGGCCTGAAATGGCAGCTCTCAGATCTCAAGATAAAGCATTTGTTAGTTGGCAGGCTGTCTCAACACCATCAAATATTTAAAGTCATGCTGCTGCCTGGACAGCCAACAGGTGGAGCTTTACACCAACTAACCTACAGTCATTCAAGTTAAGTTTTAATGTCACATGCACAAGTACAGTGAAATGCCTTTCTTGCAAACTCTAAACCAACAACACAGTAATTAATCAAGCACTAAAAATAAGACAAGGTAGAACAAAAACAGAAGAAATAAGAAACAAGAACACAAGGAAAGTAAGAAGCTTACAGGGTCAGTTCCAATACCATATTTACAGGGATCCTAAAGTGATGGAGGTAGATATGTACAGGGGTAAAGTGACTAGGCATCAGGATAAACAGTAATAATAATATATATATATATATATATATATATATATATATATATATATATATATATATATATATATATATATATATATATATATATATACATATATATATATATATATATATATATATATATATATATATATATATATATATATATATATATATATATACACACACATCTAATTTGGTTTTGTATTCAAGTTCACTTATGACACCTTGCGCAGCTCATTTTATCACAACTATGGCATTTAAGTTTTTTTATTGAGGCCAGAAAGACCATCCATATGTGTGTGTGAGAGACTGTGGGTGGTTGGGAGGAGGGCGTGTGGGTGGTTGGGAGGAGGGTGTGTGGGTGGTTGGGAGGAGGGCGTGTGGGTGGTTGGGAGGAGGGCGTGTGGGTGGTTGGGAGGAGGGCGTGTGGGTGGTTGGGAGGAAGGTGTGTGTGTGGTTGGTTGGGAGGAGGGTGTGTGGGTGGTTGGGAGGAGGGCGTGTGGGTGAGACACTTTAGGGTGAGGATGTGAGGGCCGGGACAATGTGCAGTGAGCTAATTGTGTTCTCTGTACCTGTAGGGTGAGGTTGTGAGGGCCAAGACAATGTGCAGTGAGTTAATTGTGTTCTCTGTACCTGTAGGGTGAGGTTGTGAGGGCCGGGACAATGTGCAGTGAGTTAATTGTGTTCTCTGTACCTGTAGGGTGAGGTTGTGAGGGCCGGGACAATGTGCAGTGAGTTAATTGTGTTCTCTGTACCTGTAGGGTGAGGTTGTGAGGGCCAAGACAATGTGCAGTGAGTTAATTGTGTTCTCTGTACCTGTAGGGTGAGGTTGTGGTGCTGTCCGGCGGTGACGTGCAGCAGGGTGGCACTAGGCTGACGCGTGCGGAACATGAACTCCACATGCCAGGGAACAGTCACCACCGCCGCCAGGTTAGTCCACTGCAACAGGCTGTTACCCAGGAAACGCTGAGGGTTGGCCATCACTGCAACACACAACCAGAGGGAGGGTGATGAGGAATGAAGAGAAGGAGGGGGGAAAGAGAGTGAGCGAGAAGCAGGAGCGAGACAGATGGGTAGAGTGCGAGAGAATGAGGAAATTGTTGCTTTCTAACAAACAGTTGGTGACAGTGAGTCAGTACCATTCTCACAGTAATATGTTCTGTGATCAAATAAAAAACAACCCAGCTCCAATTACTGGTGGGGAAATTACTACACAGTCTATGAAGGATACAAAAAACATCTAAACATCTCATTAAAAAGAAAGGAATTACCTTGGGAGTTGCTATATGGGTATAACAGTATCTGTGGCCATTTGAAACTCAATAACCATTCAATAAACAAATACTGTACAAACACAGCTGGTAACAGGAACAAAATACCACATACCGGTAGACTTCAACATGCCTCCTACCACTATTCACTAGTACTTGTGATGAGTGTCAGTCAGATAGCACTCAGAGGTGTGTGTGTTCACATGTATGTGTATCTGACCTGCAGTCTGTGCATTCTGACAGACAGGCATTCTGTCCCTTCTTCATGTCAGAGAAAGAGAGGTACTAGTGACACCTTTAGCTGGATGTTAGACATGTTCTTTCTCTTTCATTAGACCGTGGCACTCTTCACACAGATGCAAAACGCCCCAATCACACAGACAGGCAACCTCCATCAATAATTCATGTCAAATCAAGCAGCAGTGCTAGGCCTGTCATTGACTAGAGACAGAGACAGATGAGACAACTTCAACAGGAGAAAGAGCAGGATCAAGAGAAGAACAGAGCACAAGAGGAGAGGATCAGACTGCTGGTGGAGGAGAGGTTGAGGGGGATGGAGGAGAGGGTGAGAAGGACGGAGGAGAGGTTGAGGGGGACGGCGTGTGACAGAGAACAACCCACTAGAGAGGTGGCCACCCCCACAGAGAAGCCAGCAGAACAGCCCACCTCAGCACCCGACAAAAGTCTCGACACCACAGCAGAACAGTCCACACCAGACCCTAACCATAGAGTCAACATCGCAGCAGAACAGACAAATGAAGAACCCCAAGCCCAGCGGCTCTCACCCCCTCTGAGCACCCCCCTTGTCAGCCACCCTGATAGCCCTTCTGACAACCCCCCACACCCACTGAGGACAAACACAAGACACAGATTGCACTACTTATGGACTCAAATGGGAAATATATAGAAGAAAAAAACTTTTTCCCAAACACAGTGTGTCTAAACTCTGGTGTCCAAACACCCAGCGTGCCCTCGACCTTCTGTCTGAGGACCAACTAGGCTCACCTAGCCACATAATAATACACACAGGCACAAACGATCTGAGAGCACAGCAGGAAAAGGTGGCCACAGCACTGAAGGGAGTGATTGAAAAGGCTTCTTCTACTTTCTCCAACACACAAGTGGTTATCTCCACCCTGCTACCACAAAAAGACTTCCAACCTGCCACAATACAGCGGGTAAACACAAGTATTTCTCGTGACTGTGCCTCAAAACCAAATGTTTTCCTGGCCCACCACTCCACCCTGGACTTGAACAGCCTCTATGACCAGGTCCACCTCTACAAGGCAGCAGTGCCCACCTTTGCCCGGACTCTAAAGGACATCGCTCTCAAACGTATCCCCAACACTTCACACAGGAGCAACAGATCAATAGACACCCCACCCAGACCAGCGAGACACCCTCCCAGACCTGCAGGACCCCCCCCTGGACCTACACATAGAGGACCCACGCCAAGAGGAATTACATCCAGACCACAGCACCCCCAGACACATCCACACCCCCACCCCAACCAATCAACACCCCCCACGTCAACCATGCCCACACCCCATTTAGGCCCCCTCAGATCAGACCTATGCCACTCCTGCCCACCCCATGCACCCCACCCCCGCATAGAGGGCCTCAACATGGAAGCCACACATACGCCCAGGTAGTGAGCGGGCAAACAGTCCCAACCCCCACTCTCACACTCGCCCAAGCCAATGGCATGTACCAGATGCTCAGCAGGCTCTGCTCACACTTACTGGCCTGAGGACAAACCACGACCAACAACATTGGACACTCTATGGAACAAAAAGCCTTCAATATATCATTCTGGAATATCCAAGGCCTGAGGTCATATGCCTTTGGCCTAAAGAGCAGAAACCCAGACTTCACCAAAGAAATCGGTAATACAGACATTGTCATCCTGCAAGAAATCTGGTATAGAGGAGACGGACCCACTGGTTGCCCTCTAGGTTACAGAGAGCTGGTAGTCCCATCCACCAAACTACCAGGTGTGAAACAGGGAAGGGACTCAGGGGGTATGCTAATTTGGTATAGAGCAGACTTAACTCACTCCATTAAATTAATCAAATCAGGAACATTCTACATTTGTCTAGAAATTCAAAAGGAAATTATCCTAACAGAGAAAAATGTCCTCCTGTGTGCTACCTATATCCCCCCACTAGAATCCCCATACTTTAATGAAGACAGCTTCTCCATCCTGGAGGGGGAAATCAACCATTTCCAGGCCCAGGGACATGTACTAGTCTGTGGCGACCTAAATGCCAGAACCGGACAAGAACCTGACACCCTCAGCACACAGGGGGACAAACACCTGCCTGGAGGTGACAGCATTCCCTCCCACATATGCCCCCCTAGGCACAACTATGACAACACAACCAACAAAAATGGGTCACAACTCCTGCAGCTCTGTCGCACGCTGGGTATGTACATAGTCAATGGTAGGCTTCGAGGGGACTCCTATGGTAGGTACACCTATAGCTCATCTCTTGGCAGTAGTACTGTAGACTACTTTATCACTGACCTCAACCCAGAGTCTCTCAGAGCGTTCACAGTCAGCCCACTGACACCCCTATCAGACCACTGCAAAATCACAGTCTACTTAAACAGAGCAATACTCAATCATGAGGCATCAAAGCCAAAGGAACTGAGTAACATTAAGAAATGCTAAAGATGGAAGGGATGCAGTTTGGAAACCTACCAAAAAACAATTAGGCAACAACAAATTCAATCCCTTTTAGACAATTTCCTGGGTAAAACGTTCCACTGTAATAGTGAAGGCGTAAACTTGGCAGTAGAAAATCTTAACAGTATATTTGACCTACCAGCTTCCCTATCAAATCTAAAAATCTCAAATAGAAAACCGAAAAAAATTAACAATAATGACAAATGGTTTGATGAAGAATGCAAAAATCTAAGAAAGAAATTGAGAAACCTGTCCAACCAAAAACATAGAGACCCGGAAAACCTGAGTCTACGCCTTCACTATGGTGAATCACAAAAACATGTCAGAAATCAGCTCAATGTAATTGAAGAATCCATAGACTCTAACCACTTCTGGGAAAATTGGAAAAACACTAAACAAACAACAACACAAAGAATTATCTATCCAAAATGGAGATGTATGGGTAAAAAACTTCTCCAATCTTTTTGGCTCTATAACAAAGAATAAAGAGCAAAAACATATACATGATCAAATACAGATCTTAGAATCAACTATTAAAGACTACCAGAACCCACTGGATTCTCCAATTACATTGAATGAGTTACAGGACAAAATAAAAATCCTCCAACCCAAAAAGGCCTGTGGTGTTGATGGTATCCTCAATGAAAGGATCAAATATACAGACAACAAATTCCAATTGGCTATACTAAAACTCTTTAACATCATCCTTAGCTCTGGCATCTTCCCCAATATTTGGAACCAAGGACTGATCAGCCCAATCCACAAAAGTGGAGACAAATTTGACCCCAATAACTACCGTGGAATATGCGTCAACAGTAACCTTGGGAAAATCCTCTGCATTATCATTAACAGCAGACTCGTACATTTCCTCAATGAAAACAATGTACTGAGCAAATGTCAAATTGGCTTTTTACCAAATTACCGTACAACAGACCATGTATTCACCCTGCACACCCTAATTGACAACCAAACAAACCAAAACAAAGGCAAAGTCTTCTCATGCTTTGTTGATTTCAAAAAAGCCTTCGACTCAATTTGGCATGAGGGTCTGCTATACAAACTGATGGAAAGTGGTGTTGGGGTAAAACATACGACATTATAACATCCATGTACACAAACAACAAGTGTGTGTTTAAAATTGGCAAAAAACCACACACATTTCTTCACACAGGGTCGTGGGGTGAGACAGGGATGCATCTTAAGCCCTACCCTCTTCAACATATATATCAACGAATTGGCGCGGGCACTAGAAAAGTCTGCAGCACCCGGCCTCACCCTACTAGAATCCGAAGTCAAATTACTGCTGTTTGCTGATGATCTGGTACTTCTGTCACCAACCAAGGAGGGCCTACAGCAGCACCTAGATCTTATGCACAGATTCTGTCAGACCTAACAGTAAATCTCAGTAAGACCAAAATAATGGTGTTCCAAAAAAGGTCCAGTCACCAGGAACACAAATACAAATTCCATCTAGACACTGTTGCCCTAGAGTACACAAAAAACTATACATACCTTGGCCTAAACATCAGCGCCACAGGTAACTTCCACAAAGCTGTGAACGATCTGAGAGACAAGGCAAGAAGGGCATTCTATGCCATCAAAAGGAACATAAATTTCAACATACCAATTAGGATTTGGCTAAAAATACTTGAATCAGTCATAGAGCCCATTGCCCTTTATGGTTGTGAGGTCTGGGGTCCGCTCACCAACCAAGACTTCACAAAATGGGACAAACACCAAATTGAGACTCTGCACGCAGAATTCTGCAAAAATATCCTCCGTGTACAACGTAGAACACCAAATAATGCATGCAGAGCAGAATTAGGCCGATACCCACTAATTATCAAAATCCAGAAAAGAGCCGTTAAATTCTATAACCACTTAAAAGGAAGTGATTGCCAAACCTTCCACAACAAAGCCATCACCTACAGAGAGATGAACCTGGAGAAGCCATTTGTACATTGTTAAAACACTGTATATATATAATGACATTTGTAATGTCTTTATTGTTTTGAAACTTCTGTATGTGTACTGTTTACTGTTAATTTTTATTGTTTATTTCACTTTATATATTCACTTTATATATTATCTACCTCACTTGCTTTGGCAATGTTAACACATGTTAGAAAGAGAGAGACAGAGAGAGAGAGAGAGAGAGAGAGAGAGAGAGAGAGAGAGAGAGACAGAGAGAGAGAGAGAGAGAGAGAGACAGCGACAGAGAGCGACAGAGAGAGAGACAGCGACAGAGAGAGAGAGAGAGAGAGAGAGAGTCAGACAGACAGAGAGACAGACAGAGAGACAGAGACAAACAGAGAGAGAAACTGAGACAGACAGAGACAAACAGAGAGAGAGAGAGACAAACAGAGACAGCAACAAATAGAGACAGCGAGAGACAAATAGAGACAGCGACAGAGACAAACAGAGAAACAGAGACAGACAGAGACAAACAGAAAGAGAGACAAATAGAGACAGCGACAGAGACAAACAGAGAAAGCGACAGAGACAAACAGAGACAGCGACAGAGCCAAATAGAGACAGCGACAGAGCCAAATAGAGACAGCGACAGAGACAAACAGAGAAAGAGAGAGACAAACAGAGAAAGAGAGAGACAAACAGAGAAAGAGAGAGAGAAAGAGAGAGAGACAAACAGAGACAGCGACAGAGACAAACAGAGACAGCGACAGAGACAAATAGAGACAGCGACAGAGACAAATAGAGACAGCGACAGAAAGAGACAGCGACAGAGAGAGACAGCGACAGAGACAAACAGAGAGAGACAGAGACAAATAGAGAAACAGAGACAGACAGACTAGCGACAGAGACAAACAGAGAAAGAGAGACAAATAGAGACAGCGACAGAGACAAACAGAGACAGAGACAAACAGAGAAAGAGAGAGAGACAAATAGAGACAGCGACAGAGACAGCGACAGAGACAAACAGAGACAGCGACAGAGACAGAGACAAATAGAGACAGCGACAGAGACAGCGACAGAGAGAGACAGAAAGAGAGAGACAAACAGAGACAGCGACAGAGACAAACAGAGAAAGAGAGAGAGACAGCGACAGAGATAGTCAGCGACAGAGACAAACAGAGACAGCGACAGAGACAAACAGAGAAAGAGAGAGAGACAGCGACAGAGATAGTCAGCGACAGAGACAAATAGAGACAGCGACAGAGAGAGACAGAGAAAGAGACAAACAGAGACAGCGACAGAGACAAACAGAGAAAGAGACAAACAGAGACAGCGACAGAGAGAGACAGCGACAGAGACAAATAGAGACAGCGACAGAGAGAGACAGCGACAGAGACAAATAGAGACAGCGACAGAAACAGCGACAGAGAGAGACAGAAAGAGAGAGAGACAAACAGAGACAGCGACAGAGACAAACAGAGAAAGAGAGAGAGACAAACAGAGACAGCGACAGAGATAGTCAGCGACAGAGACAAATAGAGACAGCGACAGAGAGAGACAGAGAAAGAGACAAACAGAGAAAGAGACAAACAGAGACAGCGACAGAGAGAGACAGCGACAGAGACAAATAGAGACAGCGACAGAGAGAGACAGCGACAGAGACAAATAGAGACAGTGACAAATAGAGACAGCGACAGAGACAAATAGAGACAGCGCCACAGACAAATAGAGACAGCGACAGAGAGAGACAGCGACAGACAGAGAGCGACAGACAGAGGGAGAAAAAGAGAGCGACAGAGAGAGGGAGAGAGAGAAAGAGACAAGAGAGCGACAGAGAGAGAGAGACAGCGACAGAGAGAGACAGCGACAGAGAGAGACAGCGACAGAGAGAGAGACAGACAGAGAGAGAGAGAGAGAGACAGCGACAGAGAGAGAGAGAAAGAGACAAGAGAGCGACAGAGAGAGAGACAGTGACAGAGAGAGACAGCGACAGAGAGAGAGACAGCGACAGAGAGAGAGACAGCGAGAGAAAGAGAGACAGCGACAGAGAGAGAGAAAGAGAGACAGCGACAGAGAGAGAGAGGGAGACAGACAACGACAGAGAGACAGCGACAGACAGCAACACACAGAGAGAGAGAGAGAGCGACAAACAGCAACAGAGAGAGACAAACATCGAGAGAGCAACCGAGAGAGAGACAAACAGAGAGAGCAACCGAGAGAGAGACAAACCGGGAGAGCAACCGAGAGAGAGACAGACAGAGAGAGCAACCGAGAGAGAGACAAACAGAGAGAGACAGACAGACAGACAGACAGACAGGCAGAGACCAAGGGATAGTGGTTGTGGGGCAGTCTGGCTTGACAGAGAGAGACAGAGACAAAAGGGACAGTGGTTGTGGGGCCGTCTGGCTCTGGTCTAAAACCACAAAAAAATGTGAACATTATCCATGAAAAGGTTGATATTGTCAGTTTGTCACTGCAGTGTGTTCAGTCTGAACAGGGTCCAGATGAAAGGGTAAGTATATAAAATCAAAGTTTATTAGTCACATGCTGAATACAACAGGTGTAGTAGACCTTACAGTGAAATGTTTACTTACGAGCCCCTAACCAACAATGCCGTTATAAAAATATAGAGAAGAATAAGAAATAAAAGTAACAAGTAATTAAAAAGCAGCAGTAAAATAACGAGACTATATACAGGGGGGTACCGGTTCAGAGTCAACGTGCGGGGGCATCGGTTAGTTGAGGTAGTATGTACATGTAGGTAGAGTTATTAAAGTGATAACAACAGAGAGTAGCAGCAGTGTAAAAGAGGGGGAGGGGGGGGGGCAATGCAATGAAAATAGTGTGGGTAGCCATTTGATTAGATGTTCAGGAGTCTTATGGCTTGTGGGTAGAAGCTGTTTTGAAGCCTCTTCTACGCTGAGCTGCAGTCAATTAATAGCATTCTAATATAGGTGTTCCTTTTGTCCAGGTGGGAAAGGGCAGTGTGGAGTGAAATAGAGATTCCATCATCTGCGGATCTGTTGGGGCGGTATGCAAATTGGAGTGGGTCTAGGGTTTCCGGGATAATGGTGTAGATGTGAGCCATGACCAGCCTTTCAAAGCACTTCATGGCTACACAGACGTGAGTGCTACAGGTCGGTAGTCATTTAGGCAGGTTACCTTAGTGTTCTTGGGCACAGTCTCTATGGTGGTCTGCTTAAAACATGTTGGTATTACAGACTCGGACAGGGAGTGGTTGAAAATGTCAGTGAAGACACTTGCCAGTTGGTCAGCGCATGCTCGCAGCACACGTCCTGGTAATCTGTCTGGCCCTGCGGCATTGTGAATGTTGACTTGCTTAAAGGTTTTACTCACATCGGCTGCGGAGAGCGTGATCACACAGTCTTCCGGAACAGCTGGTGCTCTCATGCATATTTCAGTGTTATTTGCCTCGAAGCGAGCATAGAAGTAGTTTGGTTCGTCTGGTAGGCTCGTGTCACTGGGCAGCTCTCGGCTGTGCTTCCCTTTGTAGTCTGTAATGTTTTGCATGCCACATCCGATGAGTGTTGGTGTAGTACGATTCAATCTTAGTCCTGTATTGATGCTTTGCCTGTTTGATGGTTCATCAGAGGGCATAGTGGGATTTCTTATAAGCTTCCGGGTTAGAGTCCCGCTCCTTGAAAGCGGCAGCTCTAGCCTTTAGCTCAGTGCGGATGTTGCCTGTAATCCATGGCTTCTGGTTAGGGTATGTACGTACGGTCACTGTGGGGATGACTCATGGGATTAACTATGAAAGTACTTTATCTCCCACACCCTTGTCCATCCAGAGTCAGTGATGGTGGGAAAGGAAGTGAGATGCTGGGGATTTGCTCCATGTTTATTAGCCGTTATGCCCTCTCTAACCCCTGATGGCCGATCCTATGACATACTGGAAGTTTAACAGTTCTATTTTGAGAGTGATCTTTGTAATGACGTTGAATATTTAATGGCCTTGGTAGAACATGTACATTCATGCTATTGACACCCACTATGTAAAACAGAGCAGTAGCTTGGTACTAGTCGGCAGGACATTATACATTCCTCTTCTCTTTCCTCTCTTCTTCAGATGTTCTTCAGCCTCTGCTCTTCCCTCCACCTCTTACCCTTTCCCCATCTCCCCTTCATCATCCAGCCTCTCCGTCTCCCTAACAGTGAGAAAGAAGTGGTCCTTTATCACTAGATTTCACTCTGAACTGAAACAGGGATGCTTTTGGGTAATTTACTATTTCTTTAGTAGTATCCCTATTGTCTTCTCCCTCCCTCCCTCCCTCCCTCCCTCCCTCCCTCCCTCCCTCCCTCCCTCCCTCCCTCCCTCCCTCCCTCCCTTTCAAACGGTCCCAGCTTGTAAATCAGCAAGTCAAACAGCTGCAGAGCATTGAGAGGAGCTGAGAAGAGAAACAGACACTAGTAATGTTGTTACATACACATGCCTCCCTAAAACTGAAAAACGGAATACCTCACCGTCCGAGGTGTTAAGTCAGAGTAACTGTTTAAACGTATAGCTGTAAAATGTAATATGCTCCCTCTCATGACAAAGTCATAAAAGCTTACGGCATATCAAATCGCAGCTGTCATACACACATATGGGACCCTCGTAAACCCTTGTGAAATGGCTGGAATAAAACAGTACTACTCAGTGTGAACATCGGGCTTACGAAACCATCATGTCAGCAAAATGAAATACGACTGGCTTTATCTGTGCCAGGAAAGAGCCAAAGCTAAAAGGATGAAGAGATTACTTCAGTTATTTAGAGCTCTGCCAATTCCCTCTATGCATCATCCTCATATCGCTTGCGCAATCTCCTGTGCATGGTGTCTATGCAAATGTTTCTGCACTACATCTACACTAGTTCACTCAAAAAAAGCATGTTTGAAAATGATAAGAAAATACAATATAGCAGGTGCTCTTAACACCACGGCACTAAGAAGCAAATGACATGGCCAGTGTCACTGTAACCACCTGGTTGTTGAGTTATGGTACAGTCCATCAACTACAAAGACCCTAGTTAAGTCTAGGTCAGGAGAGCTAAGGGACGTTGTCTGTCTGATGGGTCACTTAGTCCTAATGCACAGCCTGTAAAGTCCCTCTTGACTAAAAGGGTCTATAATGGCAGTAGGTCACAGGGCCAACAAAACTTGGTTAGCTTTGATCAAACGTTTTAACCATATGAGGAAGATTTCCACCCTTCTGCAATGCTGTTACTTCCCTGAACCTCTTACCCTTCTCACAGTTCCGGCCTCCGAATCCTAGGGGGCAGTCACAGCTAAAGGAGCCCCACAGGTTGACACAGGTCCCTCCATTCATACACGGGTTGTTGTTGCAGAAGTGTCTTTTAGCAGAGCATCCTGGGAAGGTATTGGGGATGTGAGGAACAGTTCACACCAACCACATTATGACAAGAGGTAATCAACAATTCATATACTTCAGTTACAACGTAAGGTACATCCACATGTCCAACACAACTCATACTGTGCTCAACTAAAAGAGTAGCCTTGTGTGGATGGCAACAAAACGGTATCAAAATGGTTCAGTCCAATGGTAATGTGCAAGGTTACTGACCCGGTAGGGTGCCGTTGTTAGCGATGAAGCTAGCCATGTCGATGTGGCGGTTGTCGATCCTCAGGTCCTTCATGCAGCCCACAAACTGGCGGTTCTGGATGGGGAAGTCCTCAGGCAGTTTGGGCACGCCCCCCAGGAGGAGAGGACCAGTCAGGTCCAAAGACCTCCAGCAGACAGACAAGGACACAGAAACATTTAGAAGCTGACACCACTCTGCTTCTATACCACAACACATCATAAACATTTAGCTCGGCGTCTATACCAGAACACATCATAAACATTTAGCTCGGCTTCTATACCAGAACACATCATAAACATTTAGCTCGGCGTCTATACCAGAACACATCATAAACATTTAGCTCGGCGTCTATACCAGAACACATCATAAACATTTAGCTCGGCGTCTATACCAGAACACATCATAAACATTTAGCTCGGCGTCTATACCAGAACACATCATAAACATTTAGCTCGGCGTCTATACCAGAACACATCATAAACACCAGAACACATCATAAACACCAGAACACATCATAAACACCAGAACACATCATAAACACCAGAACAGTGCTCATAAAATATTTATCACACACATTTTGCAGCTTGAGTTTTTTTTCCACGGAGGAAAACAGATCAACACCCCACAGAACCAAAATATGTTTACGATGCTTAACATTCTGGAGGTGAAGACTTTAGTTGAAAACCATTTCTGTAGATAACCCATAATGAAGGCCATGTTTAGCTCAGGAAAGCCAATTGGGATCTCTTTTTCTCTCTTGGGGTCATGATAGTACAATAGTACACTAAATCAAGAGGTTAAGTTCAGCTTGTGGCAAAATGTAAAAACAGAATTCATGGCTTCAAATGGCTAATATAGCTTTTACTCAGCTCTACTATAATCTGTTGGCAGATAACACTGCACAATTAAATACCAGTAAGCCCCTCCCATTTCCTTACTTTTTGGATCCTGATTGGCTGCCCTGGGCAGAGCAGGTGTAGTTCCTGATCACATTACCAAATCGCAGCGCCACTGAGGTGTCACAGTTGTCCACGGATACTACGACAACCTTCTGGTCAGAAGGACCCTGGGGCATGCCGGCTTGGTTTATGATTGGCTGTGAGGAGAGAGGAGGAGTTGTTGAGTTTGGCTCCAGTGTTATGGACAGAACAACTACAGCAGGTCGGGAGGAATTCACCTGACAAACTACTGTAAACAGCAGCACATGGGTGACAGGAGTTTCTAAACAGGGCAGCATTTATAAGTGCCATTATTCCAAATCAAATCAAAATTTCCTTCCCAAAAGGGAAACACTGTATGTGTTTGTGCAGAAGGTGGACATATACTGGGTAAGTAGTGCTTGGTTATCAATAGCGAGATAGACAGGAAACGCACACATTAAGCTATAATCAGCCTTCTGGGAGTGTCCATAAGAGCATTCTCTGTCACAGGTGCATCTCAATGACGGCTTGATGCTAAAAATATGCTAATACTTAAGGTTTCTTCTTCCTCAAGTTACAGAAGAGAACATTCAAGAATAGAAAAGGCAAGTAAATATGAAGAAGATGATTGTCTCAGAATATCCATCTCATTGTTTCTTGTGTGTGTCACTGTAAAGTATATTTGGTTGATCAGCACATAGACTGCATGTCTGCCTGAGGGTTGCTAATTACACATGGAGGTGTGCTACATATCTCAGCATTATGCGATCTTAACAAAAATCGGTCTTATAAGGTGTCAAAAACGCACTAATCATATTTCTATTTCAATCAAATGCAAAATATCAAGAGAAAACACTAGCATTAAAAAAAACTCTCATTGAAACATTCACCCTAGAGATAAGGATTTTCTCAAGTCAAGTGCTTCAATTAACAACGAAAAGACTTGAAACAATTGCACACATTTAAAGAAATTAAGAAGCTTTAACAATCTTAATGAAACGTTTGAATCAATTCTGAAGTAAAATTCCCGCCACCAGCTGTTATGTTCAGACCTACAGTATTCTTAAATATCACCCCAATTTACTTCATCATAATTGTTTTCAGTGCTTTAATAATTTAAAGTCAAAACAACCAGAGTTCAAGTCAGAGGCTGGGACAAGGGGCACAGACACAGTGGAGAAGCCTGGCTCAGCAGGACAGTAACGGTCTTCTTCTTCACAAAGGATCTCTTTCATTGTGTGAGGAATCAATGGAGGGAGAAACAGGAGGGGTGGGGGGGGTAACGATCCTGTCAATAAAGGTCACAAACACAAGCGTTTCACCCAGGTCACACAGAGCTCATATTGACCGCCAGCCCAGTTCGAGCTTGTGTCAGTAACGGCTATGCTAGCAGCACTGTGAGAGGGTCGCCCCCCACCAACCACCCTCTGTTGACTGACCAGGCCTGGGGCCGGACACTGAGCTGTGGACAGACCAGATAGGATTATTATCTGTGCAGTGTGGAGTACAAGAAGGATATGATGCCCTGGGTAGCCTGATTGTTGAGAAATGAGGAATGCACAAATACCTCAATTTATTCATAGCATAACCTCATGATACCATAAGCCATTTTTGCTACATATTCCTGCAGTTTCCATAATAACTG
The DNA here is from genome assembly GCF_018296145.1 of Oncorhynchus tshawytscha. Classification (NCBI taxonomy): domain Eukaryota; kingdom Metazoa; phylum Chordata; class Actinopteri; order Salmoniformes; family Salmonidae; genus Oncorhynchus; species Oncorhynchus tshawytscha. Next base: position 43,306,374 of record NC_056435.1, on the reverse strand, counting down.
TCTGAGCCCTTTAATCAAAGGGGCTAAGAATAAAGACCAGACAAACGGAAAATAAGGTGGGTCTTACACACACAGACACTGCTGACATAACGTATCTAACCAGCTGTAATATTGTAGGTCATGACAGTAGAGTCCCATCCCATCTACCTGGAGCACCGAATACAGAGACCCTGCCACAGAACATCTCCCTGGAGCACCGTAGACAGAGACCCTGCCACAGAACATCTCCCTGGAGCACCGTAGACAGAGACCCTGCCACAGAACATCTCCCTGGAGCACCGTAGACAGAGACCCTGCCACAGAACATCTCCCTGGAGCACCGTAGACAGAGACCCTGCATCTCCCTGGACAGAACATCTCCCCTGGAGCACCAGAGACCCTGCCACAGAACATCTCCCTGAGACCCTGCCACAGAACATCCCACAGAACATCTCCCTGGAGCACCGTAGACAGAGACCCTGCCACAGAACATCTCCCTGGAGCACCGTAGACAGAGACCCTGCCTCCCTGGAGCACAGAACATCTCCCTGGAGCACCGTAGAGACCCTGCCACAGAACATCTCGCTTCTCATTTCAACCCTGTATCCCCCCCAAGAACATCTCCCTGGAGTAAGAGACCCTGCCAGAACATCTCCCTGGAGATTCTCTCCCTGGATCTGCCACAGAACATCTCCCTGCACTTCAGAACATCTCGTGCTATTAATGCAGCTGTCCCATTGAGGGGTTGTCTGTGAGAAGCTGAATACTGGTGGAGTTCATTGTGGGTTTTGTGATCACTGATGGCTGCCTGTGTGTCAGAGACGATGAAGACTTAATTACGTTGTCCCACTGCTCTGCTCAAACATGAGCCCTCGTCTTTAAACACCTCTTCGGTCTCCCATTAGGCCTTATTATCATATCTAATAACTGGCCAACAGGATTATTTGCTTTGCTGATTTGAGTCTGAAATACTTGCAAATGCATTTCATTATTCACAACACATCGGGCTACTAGAAAGATAGAATGTACCTATAAACCTCAAAACCTTCCATACACTAATTGTTGAACAAAATGTCTTTATCCTTTAGTTGACCCCTGGTGAAGCAGTGGGAAACTCATTTGTTGGGACTTTGAAACAAACACACAAACACACAAACCGGCAGTGTGAGATGGTCTGTTAGAATGGTCACACACCAAATCATCCGACACGCTCTTTTCCACAGTTCCCCTCAGTTGAGAAAGGTCTGGAACAGACTGTGGTCCAGATTCACTGGTTCTTTCACTGAACTAAACATTGGGCCTTCGCTCCCAGAAGCCCCTGGCTTGCTGAACTACACGGTTGTTGACTCTCCTGTAATGCCTCTCTGCTAATGTCTGTCAGCCGCTCTGTCTGCTACACAAAGCCTCTGCCTGTCAGAGATGATTGGAGAGTACATATTTACTCAGGAATACATTCAACACTTTTCCCCTCACAACAGGGTGACAGGGAATCCTGGGAATATGAGTTCACCATCATCCATGATGACAGGGTTAGACAAGAGGGGCATGGGAGCAAACAGTAATATGAGATCTGAGATTGATTGGAAACACCATAGCAACCAGAGTGGTGAGCCCTGAAGCGCAGTGTCCCGCTCAAAGCCCAAGTCAATTCTTCTCTCTTGCCTTTCTTTTCGCTCCTCTCCTGCCATGTTTCCTCGCTCCTCTCCCGTGCACCTTCCCCGGGGCTGCATCATTCACTACCCATGGTCCCATTGGAGGCCGAGCGAAGCACAAAGGCAGTGGTCATTGCCATTCTCCACACTCCCCCTTTCCCCTGAAAGGCACATTTCATTTCTAAAATGCCTCCCCCACCTCATCCCACCCACCCCCCGTGGACAGGGACAGGCTGGGGAGGGCGTGGGATACCTCAGAGGGGAGGAGCCATCATTCTACCTCCAAGACTCGCTGGATTTTGGGGGATTAGTTCAACTAGGCCCCTGAATGATCTCTGGACAGTTTTCTAGGAATATGTCCCTTCCATTGGTCTGGGCCTCTGCCTAAAAGGATGGTTGTTAAATGTTATTGACTTCATGCTTTGTATTGCGCAAATGATGAGTAGGAAACTAGCTGGTAAAATGTGATAGTAAACAGTTGGCATGGTGGGCACTCAACAGGAAACACTTTGTAGGTCACTGGAGATTGTCATTGTCTGTTTAATCTAAAAACGACTAGGTCAACGTTAAAACAAACTTTTACAAACCAACAAGACAACAAGTGATTCATGAGAGAATAATGTCCCCACTTTGAGGGGAACCAAAACCTTTTCTCCAATGGCCCACGAGATGTTGTGTTCCCTCATATTCTGCTGGCTGGAATCTGACAGGGCCATGTTATCATAGACCATGAATAGAATATCCACACTTGAGAGGTCGCCAAGCAACAGCTTTATGATGCAAAGTGACTTCCTGAATAGATTAAAATGTAACATCCTGTGTGTTGGTCTGGGGGGGTTTGGGGGACATCTGAAAAGGATGGGGATAACGGAGGAAGGGTAGTGGGGTGAGGGGTTATAGTTCCATGCATTCTTCACTTATTGATATGGAAATAAAACAGTTGTGAAGCTTATATCTCGTTTGTATGGAGAGTTTTTATTTTTATTTTGTATTATTCCTCCCACGCTTTTCTACGGTCTCTCTCACTTTCTCTGTCTGGCTGTCTCATCCCTCCTTTCCCCTTTCTTTCCAGCTCTCACTCCTCGCATGTCTGTCTGGCAAGCTTCCCATTCCACTGTCCCATCAACAGTAGTTCTCTGGAACGACACAGCAGCAGTTCTAACAGGAAGCAGCAAAGTAAAGCTCCACAGAGGACTCAGGGTATTCTACTCCCAGTGTGGTCCAATTAGAATCACTACCCTCATCACTCTATAGACCGTCACTGTCAGATACTTGACGAAGTACTGCTGGTCTAGTATAAATAGATATGTAATTAAAAGGACACTAAGTACAGTATACATATATATCCAGTTCTACCAGAACGTACAAGTCTTTCTACTCACAATACTATACAACATCCATAAATCAATTACCGGCAAGTCAATTGCAGGGCCAAATATGTTAAGAAAATATGTCTGGTATTTTGATGTCTCCCATTTCAAGTCTGTGGTAAGAGACAAACATAATTCAGTTTGGGCATGTACTGATGTTAGAAATGACCTGCTCTTCTGTTCTGCTCAGTCCTGCTCACTGTTTCACAATGGGGTCTGATGAAGCCAAGTCTATAGTGGGACTTTTCAGTAGCCTAGTCTGACCTTTGCACCCAAAAGAGCTCAAGTCAGTCTAGACTTAACCTAAAGTAGCAGGAGTAAAAGAAACACCTGAAACTAGATTCCCTACATACTGGTCTTGAAGGGAATTCAGCCAATCCAGTAAATGTGAAGGAGGAGTTAAGATTTTTTTTAAATTCACACATCCAAAATCATAGGCTATCTTTCCATTTCCCCTGAAAACAGGAACATCCAGTTGTTGGGGACTCAGCAGACGCTAGTCTAGACCCAAGTTATATTTCAGCCCAGACCCAGAAAATCTGTGTTTGTCTAGTGTTTAACCAGTCTATATCTTGTAGGATCACAAGGACCAGCCCATCGCAGGTTTATCTCTGACATACCTTGTTGTAGTAGTAAACTTGGACCACATGCCACTGGCCATCACTGACACCTCCAAGGATGTGGGGTGACACAGTCGTCTTGGTCTCACCTAAACAAATTAAACCGCCAGCAAAAGTTACTTACACATCATTGAATCAGGGCTTCAGTGGGTCAACACCTGTCACAAGAATCACATGTTGATATTTCAATAACAACCAAATGTAGATGTGGGGTAAATTGGCTGACGTGCACTAACAGATCGCCTCCTACCTGCAGAGAAGGTGAGCTGGATCTGCTCGTTGACGATTTCCACAGCGATGAAGTCATGCTTCTCGTTGAAGCGGCCATTGTAGAGTAACAAACCGTTTGGCTCCTTCGTGGCAAACCTGGAAGACAGAAAGAAACTGGGCTCACAAAGAGTCCATTCACAGCCAAAGACACCAAGACAGAGTAAACAATCTTTTCAGTGAAGAGAGGTCTTTGTGAGAAAAAAAAAAAAAAAGATGCATTCAAGGCAGTATATTTCCACACACAGGAGTTTGCCATACTCGTTGTACTGTGGGCATAAGGGCATACTTCTGTAAATATAACAAATCATTTCTGCAATAAATGCATTTTCAACATCCACATTGGTCAGTGAAGATCTCAGCAACATGTGTAAATGGTTCTGTATCAATATGAGGTGGAGTCTTTTCATACCCATATAGAAGCTCATCCAGTACCCTCGACACGAGGAAGACAGTGTACTGACTGACATGCCCTACTATAGCAGAGGATACGGATTTTAAACGCACCAGAAAACAACTGTTTTCCTGTCCTATTTTATTACTAGGAGGGTTTATTGATGCACTGTGCCTCGTGATTCCCCTTTGAGGAGCAGAGATGGCTAGATTTAACACCGCAGCAGTTCTCCATGGATCACTGAGCACCCAACAGGGTTAACTACCGCAGAGCACCGTGCTTTGTCTGAGACTACCTGCAGGTAGGCATGGCGCATATACCCCAAAAACTCAGAGACAGCATGACGTGGATAGTGACTACACACAGAGATGAAAAGTTGTTCTGATAAGAAGTAACAATCAAATACAATGTCAATGCTACAGCATAAAAAACACTACACTAAACTGATGCAGGAAGCATAATGCAGGTGCTTTACAGTATAATATGGAAATAGACTGGCTCAGAATGATATTGATGGTTTGCAGCAATGAGGAGATTATTTTAAACAGAGGAGGAACTCGGCAGAAATGAGGTAGTTACTGTATAACCACAGAAAAAAAACATTTGATGATGTTTTCTCAAAGAGGAGTATATAAAAACAGGCACTAAACAACCACAATTGGGTTAAATGTGGAAGACACATTTCAGTTGAATGCATTCAGAATAGGTATCCCAATCTGCATTTCCACTTTTATTTCTGAAGAGACGATGACAAGAAACCTAGTTTATAGTGCCGGAGGTCATTGTGGTGTTGTCAGTTACTGTCATGTTAACACACAGTTGGACACATTTGAACACGCCAGTGCACCCCTGCCTCTCTGGCTTCCTTCCAGAGCCGACACCACTGACACTCCCATTCGCATTGGATTCAAGGAACGACAGACACGGTCCAACCGTAGAGACCACAGGGCATAAAATGAAAGGCATCAAATCATTGGGTCACATTGAGTTCTAAAATGGTCTTCATTTGATTCACCACAAGAGGTAAAAAGATCTCAGTGGAGATCAGTAAAATCAATGTAAATGTATGACAGGGTGTTAAACGACATGACCAAAAGTATGTGGACACCTGCTCGTCGAACATCTCATTCCGAAAATCATGGGCGTTAACATGGAGTTGGTCCCCCCTTTGCTGCTATGAAAACCTTCACTCCTCTGGGAAGGCTTTCCACTAGATGTTGGAACATTGCTACAGGGACTTGCTTCCATTCAGCCACAAGAGCATTAGTGAGGTCGGGCACTGATGTTGGGCAATTAGGTGCAGTCGGCGTTCCAAATCATCCCAAAGGTGTTCGATGGGGTTGAGGTCAGGGTACTGTGCAGGCCAGTCAAGTTCTGTTCTTCCACATCAATCTCGACAAACCATTTCTGTATGGACCTTGCTTTGGGCACGGGGGCATTTTCATGCTGAAACAGGAAAGGGCGTTCCCCAAACTGTTGCCACAAAGTTAGAAGATTAGAATGTCATTGTATTCTGTAGCGTTAAGATTTCCCTTCACTGAAACTAAGGGGAGTGTTTCCCCTGCTCCAGTGTCGAATGGTGGTCGAGCTTTACACCACTCCAGCCAACGCTTGGCATGGTGATCTTAGGCTTGTGTGCGGCTGCTCAGGCATGGAAACTGCCTCTGGAAGCAATTTCAGCACAAAAACTGTTCGCTGGGAGCTCCTAGACGTTTCATGAAGCTCCCGGCGAACAGTTTTTGTGCTGAAATTGCTTCCAGAGGCAGTTTGGTAGTGGGTGTTGCAACTGAAGACACTCGGCAGTCCCATTCTGTGAGCTTGTGTGGCCTACCACTTTGCGTCTGTGCCGTTGTTGCTCCTAGATGTTACCGCTTCACAATGACAGCACTTACAGTTTACCGGGGCAGCTCTAGCTGGGCAGACATTTTACGAACTGACTTGTTGGACAGGTGGCATCCTATGACGGTGCCACGTGGCTCTTCAGTAAGGCCATTCTACTGCCAATGTTTGTCTATGGAGATTGCATGCCTGTGTGCTCAATTTTATACATGTCAAATCCACTAATTTGAAGTGGTGTCCGCATACTTTTGTATATACAGTTTATGTTATATAATCATATTGCAGTCCAGGCAAACTGCAAAGGTTGACAGAAAATTATGAAGCCAGAAAATCATTTCCCCTCATTCCTGTCCTAGGGGACCACACAGTGAACCTGTTCTGCTTGACACTTGGAACATTCTGAACACCTGTGAGAGAACTGAGAGCCCTGTCATCTGTGTGACTCGTTAGCGCTTGTAGGCAGCATCTGCCTGTTCAGATGGAGACCGTGTCAGACGGATGGAAGCCTACTGACTTCTTTTTCAAATGAGGGTGAGATTCCAGAGATCTGAAATCCAGTGTCTCAGGATGCTCTCAGAACATGCAGGGAGATATTTTGGTTGAATGTTGGGAGGATGCGGGCGTGTATCTGTGCGCATGTAATGTATGCGTTGTGTGAGTATGCAAGTGTGTGCGTGTGTGTGTGTCATTGTGGAAATGTGCATGCATTAATCCAGAGCTGGAGTGTAACCATGGGGCACAGCACTGCTGACCTGCTTACGGAGGAGAATGATCATCATGACCTCAGAGAGGGAAGAGGAGAGAAACACACCAGCTCCATCTGAATAACACTGAATATCTCAAACAGAATATCTCCTGTGTTAGATCGTATGCTAATAATAAGAGGAAAAAATGGTTATCATCAAGATATTGTAGTAGTCATCAATGAATAGGTTTTAAAGGCTTGTGAACACTGCTTCAAGATCACCCCCCCTTCACCCCCCACCCAAAGGTGGGATATTCTTGTGTCGGTAAAATGTATGATGCGAGAAATGGTGGAAACACCTTTATGGGCAAACATTCCTATCAAAGTAAACTTGGGAGTCACATATTATGTGGTCCTCCCACTACGACTCGGGAACACATGCAGTTTATTAGGCTACAGATGAAATAAGTTACGATGAACTTCACAGGGTGGTGAAAGTGCACTGTGATGAGCTTGATGCTGCTTTCAGAAAATATTGAGGGTCTTATTCTGATGACATGATGATCGATGCTTGGCTGCCGTTTAACAAAATAAAATGATGTTGCTCTTTTTGTCCATAATAATAATCTCATCATATAGTAGGCTAAACCCACACATCTGTGAGCTGTTAGCTAGAGCCCGCATGCCAAGACCAGAGTGGGCACATTCACTATATAACACAACAATGTTTAGTGAAATAAACATCAGTAGAGTTGAAAATGTGGTGGAAACACCATTTATGGGAATTTAACCGCAAAAGTTATTTTATGTGCACTACATCATTACAGTCTTTTATCCACAAGACAATTTGATGGCACACTTCTCTGGTGGGCAAATGGACAATTTTATGCAGATTTTAGAATATTCACATGAAAATCTGATGCCAATTGGATGTAAACCTTGCTATAGAAACACTTTCAACTCTCCCCTTCAACATACTTCCTGCTAACTATCTCTACTGCAGTCCCGTCTACAGGCTCCAACTCACTGGGCGGTTTCCCCATGAGAACAGCTCTTTACAACAGTAACCTGATCAAGCCAGGTTCAGGTAACAGATACGCCTGACAGACAGTCTGCTGGGTCTTAGCTGTTATATCCCCAGCTGTACACCCCACCTTCTTCACAGCTCTGGGAGCAGTCTGGGAACTACCAGCCAATGCTTTTAAGAAACAGGTCAGAGCAGTTCTCAATCCAAAAACACTGCCATCCGAGCCACTCTCAAAGCAAGGCCACCACTTCAATTAAACTCAAAGGCGTATCAATATCACCACTTGCCATTAACAGCTAGTTTTCAAGCCCTGCCAAGCACTTCTAGAGTGACAACACATTACAAAAGTAGATATCACTGTCAAATTTGGCATTTGTATCAACTGGCGGTATTTTCTTTGCTCTGATGAATACTACACCCATTGTGCTGCTTTTATTGTCACTTGGGATGAAGAATATCATTCATATCAATGTAGCATCGTCTCATTCACATGAAAGTACTTCAGTGTGATTGACTGTGTTCAGTGTTAAGTCCTCATCGGTTTTATTTCAAAGCACCACCCTCCCCTGGAACCTTCCAACAAGATACTAGGTTGTGATAATGGTCTTGAAATACAACTTGCTCTACCTGTATCAGACAAATGACACCCATTATAAACTAGTGCTTATATAAAACTGGATGGCTGTCAATTGAGAGCGAATACATGTTTCCAAAATATTTAGGCATCCCAGGATGAGGGTACCCTAGGTGTGTGATTTAATAGCAAGACAGACATGCAACAGCACACGCACAAACCCTCGGGGCAGACAATACATCTCCAGATTCACCTCGATGAGAGCAACTGAGGAGGAGAAATAGGCCACACGCTGACTCACAGCTCAAAGTCACCACTGAGTGTAATAAGATGGGACTCCTGGGTCTCAGATGAATGCCCTCAGTTAGGCAAGGAGCCAGTCCAGAAACAGTAAGTTCTCAGGCAGCTGGGCTTCTTCTCATTCACCCACATTAGAAACCTCTCCATCCATCCATCCAGTCGTGGCCAAAAGTTGAGAATGACACAAATATACATTTTCAAAGTCTGCTGCTTCAGTTTGTATGATGGCAATTTGCATATACTCCAGAATGTTATGAAGAGTGATCAGATGAATTGCAATTAATTGCAAAGTCCCTCTTTGCCATGCAAATGAACTGAATCCCCCCAAAAAACATTTCCACTGCATTTCAGCCCTGCCACAAAAGGACCAGCTGATATGTCAGTGATTCTCTCGTTAACACAGGTGTGAGTGTTGACGAGGACAAGGCTGGAGATCACTCTGTCATGCTGATTGAGTTCGAATAACATGTTGTGCTTTGCACAAAAAAGGCTTCACAGGCAAGGATATTGCTGCCAGTAAGATTGCACCTAAATCAACCATTTATCGGATCATCAAGAACTTCAAGGAGAGCGGTTCAATTGTTGTGAAGAAGGCTTCAGGGCACCCAAGAAAGTCCAGCAAGCGCCAGGACCGTCTCCTAAAGTTGATTCGGCTGCGGGATGGGGGCACCACCAGTGCAGAGCTTGCTCAGGAATGGCAGCAGGCAGGTGTGAGTGCATCTGCACGCACAGTGAGGTGAAGACTTTTGGAGGACGGCCTGGTGTCAAGAAGGGCAGCAAAGAAATCACTTCTCTCCAGGGAAAACATCAGGGACAGACTGATATTCTGCAAAAAGTACAGGGATTGGACTGCTGAGGACTGGGGTTAAGTCATTTTCTCTGATGAATCCCCTTTCCGATTGTTTGGGGCATCCGGAAAAAAGCTTGTCCGGAGAAGACAAGGTGAGCGCTACCATCAGTCCTGTGTCATGCCAACAGTAAACCATCCTGAGACCATTCATGTGTGGGGTTGCTTCTCAGCCAAGGGAGTGGGCTCACTCACAATTTTGCCTAAGAACACAGCCATGAATAAAGAATGGTACCAACACATCCTCCAAGAGCAACTTCTCTCAACCATCCAGGAACAGTTTGGTGACGAACAATGCCTTTTCCAGCATGATGGAGCACCTTGCCATAAGGCAAAAGTGATAACTAAGTGGCTCGGGGAACAAAACATCAATATTTTGGGTCCATGGCCAGGAAACTCCCCAGACCTTAATCTCATTGAGAACTTGTGGTCAATCCTCAAGAGGCGGGTGGACAAACAAAAACCCACAAATTCTGACAAACTCCAAGCATTGATTGTGCAAGAATGGGCTGCCATCAGTCAGGATGTGGTCCAGAATGTAAATTGACAGCATGCCAGGGCGGATTGTAGAGGTCTTGAAAAAGAAGGGTCAACACTGCAAATATTGACTCTTTGCATCAACTTCATGTAATTGTCAATAAAAGCCTTTGAGACTTATGAAATGCTTGTAATTATACTTCAGTATTCCATAGTAACATCTGACAAAAATATCTAAAGACACTGACGCGTACGTACGTACAGTCGTGGCCAAAAGTTGAGAATGACACAAATATTAATTTTCACAAAGTTTGCTGCTTCAGTGTCTTTAGATATTTTGTCATACACACACACGCACACACACGCACACACATACATACATTACATACATACATACTCACTCACTATGCTCGGGGAACCCAATCCCAGCTAGAAGAGATTAGACTTTTAAAGACTACAGCTATTAAATGATTCAATAACTTGTGAAACACCAGGATGCTTAGCCAATGAGAGGAGAGGAGGAATCATCATGCATCACAGGCTATAAGAGGTGTGAATGTGAGAGTATAAGGGCAGTTGTGGGATACTTGTGAGAGAGAGAGTATGTGCAGTGTAAGAGAGGAGGCATACAAAAAGAGAAAGAGGGAGAAGTAGTGGGAGAAAGAAAGAGAGAGGTGGAGTGAATCACAGTAGTATATTTAGGGATATACTTTGTATTGTGAAAGGGAATGACTGAGATGGCCATGTGCCACTGGGTGGGGTGGTTGTTGTACTTACGAGAGGGAGAGGGTGAAGTGGAAGCGCTGGCGGAGGCCTTTGAAGGTGAGGAAGGACTGCAGGGGGAAGTTCCTGGTGGTCATCTCACAGTAGGGCTTTTCATAACTGCCAGACGGACACTCGCACTTGAATCCTCCCACCAGCAGGTTCACACAGGTGCCCCCGTTCTTACACACATCTGTGGCACAACGCCCGGAGCGGCACGACAGCTCACACCACTTGCCTGGAGGAAGAGAGAGATGGACAGAGATGGGAGGGAGGAATAGAGAGGTGAAGAGAAAGTGAGATGAGTCAGAATTAACCCGTATCAAGGTGACAAATCAGTGCCAGCCCTGGACTGTGTGTGGGTTAAACCCATTGGTCCTCCTTTCCAGTTCAACTTCACTAGTGTCAATTCTCACCACACCACCACAGCAGTTCAATATGGGGCATGGCAAGATGCCTCCAAAACTTAGCACGAGTCGTGAGGGACAGAGGGGAAGGGAATGTGAGACAGCGAGGGAGTCACAGAGTGCTATGGCAGGGGGAAACTGTCACTGTTATTAAGCCTCCATGCTTTGTGCAGCCCTGCGCTCACAACTTCTATTTGTCTCCAGTCTCTGGATGAGAGGCTGCAGTTGCTATGACGAGACTGCACGCCTCTTTGCACGAGCTGGAGTTTGTATCAGAGCCACTCAGCAGTGTGGAACACTTCCGTTGTGTGTCGTGTTACTGTACGGTCCTGTACAAACCACACAGACAATATCTCTATTATAGACTATAGAGACACATGACTTGCGTTGTACATCCTCTTTAATCACAAGATTCTCAGTCTAAGACAATTAAGGATACCCTTTGTTTCACTACTGTTGTAGGGTGCATTCATTCCTTCATTCATGTATTTATTCATTCAACTCCAAGGCTGTTGTGGTTATTATGGATTACACGTTGACAAGATGTGAATTAAAACATGTTATCCTATGCTGACTGTACTGTTACAGTACAATCAGCAATGCACCATGGTGGGCTACACTGGCAGAAGAACAGTCACTTTGCCCTGGTGAACCATGACAATGTGTTGCCGTTTTCTTGTTGATGGCGCTTGGGAACAATTGGCTACTGCTAGTCACCCAGAAACAGAAAAAAACTATAGCTGCATGAGTCGTGTGGAATTTAATCAGCAACTCGCCTCGGGCAACGCGTTACTTCTGTCTCTTTAAACAAATGAGGGGAAGATGGGACATTGAGTCGTGGCTTGATGTGGTCAAATATTGCTGCAGCCAACACTGGGCTATTGTAGGAAAGTGGCATGCTGGGATAGTAGTGTACTTCTTCTAAGGTCACCTTGGGCACTACAGTGGCCTCATTCTCTGTGAGGCTTCAGCGTTAATGTTCTGTATTCTTCTCTCCAGAGTTATAATTGCACGCCGCATCAAAAGAGAATAATATTTTTATAGTATTTACAATATTTTTAGAGCATTATTGATTCATTTACTAAGAAAACTATATGCAATCATCTTACACTCAAACTGGAAAAATTGTAGTATTCTGTTTACCCCAAAATACCTACCAGCAAAGCTAAAATTCTACTCTAGTGGATATATCCCACCTCGGTGTCTATAAAACATATAGAAGCCAGTAAGAATCAATAGTGAGCATCCGGTCTCCATCCTGCAGACACCCGAGCCGGTTCTGTTGTTTGTTCTGTTGTCTATATGGTAACCTGAGAATAAACAGAGCCAGTGTTTTTTTTGTCAAGCATCCCTATGGGGCACCCACCCGCCACAGGTGCAGGGTCTTGGAACAACAGCTCTGGGTTGCTAGGTGAACTGGGCCGCGTGACGACGGGAGGAGCTTGCCAGAGTCACTATTTCAGAGAATCCACCTCAATCAATTATTTAGACAGCATTTCCCCTGCTCTAGTTGCACACCTTCAGATCCCTCCCTCTCTAACTGTCTGTTTACTGCCAGCATGAATCATTAAGGCTGTCAAAACGTGCAGGGACCCTGGAGATGGTGCCGCTCGGTTTTAGGGAGGAGAAGATGCTCTGCTGTTGTGAGTCCACACACAATTTGCCAGCCAAATGACCAGTCTCCGTAATAACCGTTTGAATAGCAAGAAAAATCGAACACATCTCCTCTCCTCCACTCCTGACTGCATGTGATGCCATAGAAATATAATGAATAGAACAGGACCCCATTCAAGTCAATGATGCATAATGAGTGGACTGTTGGCCCTATAAATTCCACAACGTGGAGAACACAGACAGAATCACGGAATCCAGACATTAAATGAAATTCAACAATACTGACATAAATTTTTTTACTGAACTTAGTAGGAAATCAAATAAATGTACTGAACTTATTAGAAAATACAGTGCCTTCAGAAAGTGTTCACACCCCTTGACTTTTTCCACATTTTGTTGAGCTACAACCTGAACCGTTGGAATTTTCACTTGAAAAATACTGCACCAGACACCTTTGTCAGGGGTAAAATACTGGGACTAAGATCTCTTCGACAAAACATTTAAATTAATGAAGCATTTATTGAGTTATCTTAGATTCATTTCAGAGGAAGAGTATACTGGCTACGGCATCCCAGATAGACAAACAGTACTATTGCAGCTTGTTGTTGTTTTTTAAGGGAGTATGCGAGCTCACCCATTCGGTTCGCCGAAGCATGTGCAAGGTTTAACACTCACACAGATGGGTCTCCAGATGCCTCGTCTCCAACCACCACATATCAAAACTGAGTTGACAAGGCATTCAGATTTTTAAAAAATTGGGTTCTGTCCAGACATCCAAAACATAATTTTCTATGCAACAACGAACAAAAAACACATCTCTTCCATAATTAATTTTCAGCTCTAACAGACTGAGGAGAGAGAGCTGCTTATCAAACAATAGCCAATTATCACGGGAGATGAGAATCACCAGTAGAATAGGCTAGTACACAGACACCATTCACAGCCCTCAGCTGCCATGTTGTGACAACAGAGTCTATGATCACTATGACTGGTTCATAGTATCGTAAAGATGTGTGTAATTGTTAAACTGCTGCTTTTAAGATGTGTGAGAATGCGCAGGGGGATTAAACCCCGTGCTGTAAGTAACTCCCCGTGCTGAGACTCCTCTACAGACCTGGATAGGATGTTTCTGTATCTTCAGGCAACTGAAACGTATGGTCTCCTCCCCTAAATGAAACAGAATGGTAGAGTCCGAATATCGGCACAGTCTCTGCTGAAGGCATAGAGGAAGGGAGTTAAGAGAACTCAACACTGGGTCGACACACTCAACAGGGCTTATTTAACAGCAAACACACTGTGAGTCTGCTGTGAGGATACACTTGACATGTACACTGAGTGTACAGAACATTAAAGACACCCCCCTAATATTGAGTTGGATTTAAAAACGTGACATCAATAAGGGATCAGCTTTCACCTGGATTCACCTGGTCAGTCTGTCATGGAAAGAGCAGGTGTCCTTAATGTTTTGTATACTCAGTATAAATCAGGTCCATGTAGAAAACTATTCTATATCTCATCCACTGATTCTACTCACTAGTAGTGAAGGTGACAGAGTGGCATAATTGTGATCCCACTGGTCAAACCCAGGTGGGATCATAGCCCAGGTGATGCACCTGGACCAGACAACAGGCTAACATGAGGCAACAATGACGGGGCTTCTTTTAACAACTACCTAGATTAGAGGTGAGGGACTAAAACAGAGACATTCTGTGGGATGCATTGAATAAAGCACAAAACACAATCTATGATCACAATCCGATTGCTGCCCATTCAGAGCCTGCAGCAGCCGTCGGGGTCATTTTGAAACATTTCCATGAGGCATTCCTACATGCTTTGATCTTTGAGTTGATTAATACGACTTCAAACGTGGAATTATAAAGCTCTCAGCATGTTTGTACTGTTGGCTACAGAGTAAGTACACAACATACAAAATTGCTTGATCAAAGAAAAACAGTATGCCACAACAGCCTTGTTCTGTGGAGCCTCTTTTCATGTGGGGCAGAGTGTTTCATATGGGGCAGAGTGTGTTTAGCAATATACTATATATTCAAAAGTATGTGGACACGCCTTCAAATGAGTGGATTCAGCTATTTCAGCCACACCCGTTGCTGACAAGTGTGTAAAATCGAGCACACAGCCATGCAAACTACATAGACAAACATTGGTAGTAAAATGGCCTTACTGAAGAGCTCTGTGACTTTCAACGTGGCACCATCATAGGATGCCACCTTTCCAAAAAGATAGTTGGTCAAATTTCTACCCTGCTAGAGTTGCCCCGGTCAACTGAAAGTGCTGTTATTGTGAAGTGGAAATGTCTAGAAGTTGAAGAGATGGAGATAAAACTGTCCAGTTTGAGTGTTTCTTGCAGCTCTTTCAGGTCGCTAGCTGCAGCGAACTAAAAAGAGGAGCGACGCAGGGGTGTGTGTGCTTTGGGGACCTTTAACAGAATGTGACTGGCAGAACGGGTGTTGTATGTGGAGGATGAGGGCTGCAGTAGATATCTCAGATAGGGGGGAGTGAGGCCTAAGAGGGTTTATAAATAAGCATCAACCAGTGGGTCGATGCAGTTTGCAGAGGAGTATAGAGTGCAGTGATGTGTCCCACAAGGAGCATTGGTGGTAAATCTGATGTGCGTATGGTAAAGAACGTCTAGCCACTGGAGAGCACCCTTACCTGCCCATCTATAAATTACATCTCCGTAATCTAGCATGGGTAAGATGGTCATCTGAATCACTGTTAGTTTGGCAGCTGGGGTGAAAGAGGAGCGATTACGATAGAGGAAACCAAATCTAGATTTAACCTTAACCTGCATATTTGATATGTGCTGAAAGAATGAGTGTACAGTTGAGCCATACTTCCAAGTACAATGTATGAGGTGATTACATCAAGCTCTAAACTCTCAGAAGTAGTAACCACATGACCTTTGTTTTGGAGGTGTCCAGAACAAGGTTAAGGGCAGAGAAAGCTTGTTGGACACTAAGAAAGCTTTGTTCTAGAGCGTTTAACACAAAATCCGGGGAGTGGCCGGTTTAGTATAAGACCATAATCTGCATATAAAATGTATGAGAGAGCTTCCCACTGCCTGAGCTATGTTGTTGATGTAAATTGAGAAGTGCGTGGGGCCTAGGATCGAGCCTTGGGGTACTCCCTTGGTGACAGGCAGTGGCTAAGACAGCAGATGTTCAGACTTTATACACTGCACTCTTTGAGGTAGTTTGCAAACCAAGCTAAAGACTTCTCAGGGACACCAATACTTATGAGCCGGCCCACAATAATAGAATGATATCAAAAGCTTTGGCCAAGTCAATAAAAATAGCAGCACAACATTGCTTAGAATCAAGGGCAATTGTGACATCATTGAGGACCTTTAAGGTTGCAGTGACACATCCATAACCTGAGCAGAAACCAGATTGCATATCAGAGAGAATACTGTTGACATCAAGAAAGCCAGTCAGTTGATTATTGACAAGTTGACTCGTTTGAAAAACAAGGCAAAATAGAAATTGGCCAATATCAGTTAGGATCAGCTTGATCTCCCCCTTTAAATAAAGGACGCACCGTGGCTGCCTTCCAAGCAATAGGAACCTTCCCAGAGAGGAGAGACAGGTTAAAAAGGTCAGATATAGGCTTGGCGATGATTGGGCTACATCCTTAAAGAAGAAATGGTCTAAACCATCTGACCTAGATGTTTTTTGGGGGTCAAGTTTAGGGAGCTCCTTTTGCACCTCGGACTCAGTGACCACCGGCAGAGAGTAACTTTGTAGCGGGGCAGGGGGAAAAGAGGGAAGAGCATCGCTAGTCGCATTAGTAGGGCTGGGAGATGAGGAAATGTTGGACGGGCAAGGAGGCATGGCTGAGTCAAATAGGAATCCTGACTTAATGAAGTTGGGATTAAAGAGCTCAGCCATGTGCTCCTTGTCAGTAACAACCACATCATCAACATTAAGGGACATGTGAGGAGTAGGGTTTATTCTCCATTTCTTTGAGTGTTTTCCAGAACTCTTGGGGTTAGACCCACAGAGAGAGAACTGCTCCTTAAAGTAATTAACTTTGGCCTTCCGGATAGCCTGAGTGCACTTATTTCTCATTTGCCTGAATGAGAGCCAGTCAGCCTGAGTATGCGTGTGCCAAGCCTTTCACCAAATGGAAATCTTGAGGTGGAGTAACTCTGCCAAACATTTAACCTTAATTTAACCAGGTAAGGTGTTGAGAACGCATTCTCTTTTACAATAACGACCTGTATGTATGCGATAGTGATGCACGGGTCAGCTGTTTGTTCACCCGCACCCAACCACAATTGCTAATAACCCATCCGTAACCGCCGGACTATGAGGCCCGCACCCGATAGGCATATGTTGTTTCGGCATATCATTTCCGGCATCTTTGTAAGCTATTTCTTAGTCAAGATGCAGCTTCTGTCATTACTTATTGCCCCTTTCACCAGAATAACATCATAAATTGATAGTATGAACCCTTCAATCTAGCTGACATAGGTAAAGTTTGTTTTCCTTTCCTCTTCCATTTCTGTTCCTCTCAAGCAGCAAATATGTTTAGGGACCACGGAGAAAATGCAATAAGCCCAAAAAATGGGAAAGATTTTCCAAGCAAAATTAACATCAGTTTTACCGGTTATAAGGAAATTTAAAAATCTGTTAAAACGACACAACATGTTTTTGATACTCAGTACTTTGTTGAAGCACCTTTGGCTGTGATTACAGCGTTTTCTTGGGTATGATGCTACAAGCTTGGCACACCTGTATTTGGAGAGTTTCTCCCATTCTTCTCTGCAGATCCTCTCAAGCTCTGTCAGGTTGGATTGGGAGCGTCGCTGCACAGCTATTTTCAGGTTTCTTCAGAGATGTTTGATCGGGTTCAAGTCCAGGCTCTGGCTGGGCCACTGAAGGACATTCAGAGGCTTGTCCCGAAGCCACTCCTGCGTTGTCTTGGCTGTGTGCTTAGGGTCGTTGTCCTGTTGGAAGGTGAACCTTCACCCCAGTCTGAGGTCCTGAGTGCTCTGGAGAAGGTTTTCATAAAGGATCTCTGTACTTTGCTCTGTTCATCTTTCCCTCGATCCTGACTAGTCTCCCAGTCCCTGCTGCTGAAAAGCATCCCCACAGCATGATTCTGCCACCACCATACTTCACAGTAGAGATGGTATAGGCCAGGTGATGAGTGGTGCCTGGTTTCCTCCAGACGTGACGCTTGCAATTCAGGCCAAAGAGTTTGTTCTTGATTTTATCAGACCAGAGAATCTTCCTGGGTCCTTAAGGTGCCTTTTGGCACACACCAAGTGGGCTGTCATGTGCCTTTTACTGAGGAATGGCTTGCGTCTGGCCACTCTACCATAAAGGCCTTATTGGTGGAGTGCTGCAGATATGGTTGTCCTTCTGGAAAGTTCTCCCATCTCTACAGAGGAACTCTGGAGCCCTGTCAGAGTGACTATCTGGTTATTGATCAACCTCCCTGACTAAGACCCTTCTCCCCCGATTGCTCAGTTTGGCCGGGCGGCCAGCTCTAGTAAAAGTTTTGGTGGTTCCAAACTTCTTCTATTTAAGAATGGAGGCCACTGTGTTCTTGGGGACTTTCAATACTGCAGACATTTTTTTGTACCCTTCCTCAGATCTGAGCCTCGAAACAATCCTGTCTCAGAAATCTATGGACAATTCCTTCTACCTCGCGGATTGGTTTTTGCTCTGACATGCACTGTCATCTGTGGGACCTTATATACACAGGTGTGTGCCTTTCCAAATCATGCCCAATCAATTGAATGTATCATAGGTGGACTCCAATCAAGTTGTAGAAACATCTCAAGGATGATAAATGGAAATAGGATGCACTTGAGCTCAATTTTGAGTCTCATAGTAAAGGGTCTGAATACTAATGTAAATACGGTATATATATATAACATTTTTTCTAAAAACATGTTTTCGCTTTGTCATTATGGGGTAGTGTGTAGATCAGTGGTTCTTAACCTGGGTTCGATTTAACCCCAGGGGTTCGGTGAGTCAGTCTCAGGGGTTCGGCGGAGGTCAAGACACACATCCGACTCATATGATTCATGATGACACGCCCCGCTTGGCCATCATTGGCTGCAGGTGATCACGCTACATCGCTTGGCCTATCTGTGCTGCAGGGAATTTGGTGCGCTCAGTAGTCGACTTGTGACTGTTGTGATGGTACGTCTTGTGATTTCTTTCTTAATATTTGAATCCCTTCATACTTACTATGTCGAGCAAAAAAATAATGTGTTCCGGCGAATATGTACAATATAAATTCACATGTATAACGGAACGTGATGGGAGTCAGTGTGCTAACTGCATGATTTGCAATGCCAAGTTGAGCAATTCTAGTCTAGCACCGGCAAAACTAAGAGAACACTTCTGCATGGAGATGGAAAATACAAGAACACAACGCTCGCTGAATTCAAGGTGAAGAGAGCCAGATTCGATGAAAAGGCTACTCTGCCTGTTCTCGGCTTTGTACCCATCAACAAACTGATCCTCACAGCATCGTACGAAGTTGCTTACCTGATCGCAAAGCAGGGCAAACCACACACCATTGGT
Source organism: Oncorhynchus tshawytscha (assembly GCF_018296145.1). Taxonomy (NCBI): domain Eukaryota; kingdom Metazoa; phylum Chordata; class Actinopteri; order Salmoniformes; family Salmonidae; genus Oncorhynchus; species Oncorhynchus tshawytscha. The sequence goes on along the minus strand of NC_056435.1, from coordinate 43,286,997 downwards.
GAAAACCAGCTGTGTTGAAGATGGTGAATATCATGCTGGGAAAAGAGGCTGAAGTTGAGTTATCCCAAATTCCTCTTTCAAATGACACAATCAGCGACAGAATAGAGGACATGAGCAAAGACATCTTGGCTCAAGTAGTTGCAGATCTGATTTCAAGCCCGGCAAAATTGAGCCTTCGGACGTTTCCAATCTAAGCCAGCTTGCTGTATTCGTGCACTATGTGAAAGACGACGTGATAAAGGAAGATCTTTTTATTTTGTAAGCCTCTTACAACAACAACTAAGGCAGCCGATGTGAAGAAACTTGTGGATGACTTCTTCAAAGACAACAATCTTTCGTGGGATATGGTTCTGCAGTTTGTTCGGACGGAGCTCCAGTCATGCTGGGAAGAAAGTCTGGTTTTGGTGCGCTAGAGAAAGCCGATGCACCACACATCATTGTTACGCATTGTATTCTGCACAGGCATGCATTGGCAACAAAAACCTTGCCTCCAAAACTGGCAGAAGTATTAAAAATTGTAGTGGAATGCGTGAACTATGTGCGAACTAGTGCTCTGAGGCACCGCATCTTCAGTGAGCTGTGTAAAGAAATGGGCTATGAATTCGAGGTACTTCTGTACCATTCTAACGTTCAGTGTTTATCCCGGGACAGGTGCTGAATCGTGTTTTTGCCGTGCGTGTGGAATTAGCCCTGTTTTTGCAAGAGCACCAACATTGTCATGCAGATTGCTTCAAAAATTCTGAGTTCATTCTCATTTTAGCGTACATGGCTGATATCTTCGCAGCTCTCAATCATCTCAATCAAAAGATGCAGGGCGGTGGAGTCAACATCATCGAAGCTGAGGAAAACCTGAAGGCTTTTCAAAAAAAGCTACCGTTATGGAAACGACGAACAGAGAACGATAACTTCGCAAACTTTCCCCTGCTGGACGACTGTGTAAGTAAGATCGAAGATGTATCTGGAATCGGAGACATTTCTGTACCCGCGGAACTGAAGCAAGCAATTGCCACGCACTTAGATGAGCTTGCAAAGTCTCTCGACGGATACTTCCCTACAAGAGAGTCATATCCAGCATGGGTGAGACAGCCGTTCACGTTTAGTGTTGAGACAACAGATGTCAATGATGAATACCTCAATTAAATCATTGAAATTCAGCAGAGCCAGGTTCAACAGCAACTCTTCAGAACAACAACGCTTTCAACGTTTTGGTGTCAACAAATGGTAACGTACCGTTATTGCTAAGAAAGCTCTGGAGATTTTCATACCATTTGTTACAACATATCTTTGCGAGCAAATCCTTTTCGAGGATGCTGGACATAAAAACGAAGAAAAGGAACAGACTTTGTTGCGAAAATGACATGAGAGACATGACATCATGAGACATGAGAGGCACTTGCCAAGGTGAAGCCGCGCATTTCTGAACTGGTCTCTGAAAGGCAACAGCAGAAGTCACACTGATTTGCAGTAAATATTCATTATTATGTTTTTGTTTTTGTGTGAAAATCATGTTTTGATGATTTTGGTCTTTGAACACAGTGATGTTGATGCATGGTTCATTTTGTGCACCAGTCAAATATATACCTATGTTTTGAGTTTGAAAAAAATCATATTTTATTTTTCCAATTAAGAAGGGTTCGGTGAATGCGCATATGAAACTGGTGGGGTTCAGTACCTCCAACAAGGTTAAGAACCACTGGTGTAGATTGATGAATAAGGCTATAAAGTAACAAAATGTGGAAAAAGTCAAAGGATCTGAATACTTTCCGAATGCACTGTATAACAGCGATGCGTTCTGTAAGAAACAAGCTGTAAAATACCAGGGAAAGACGTGACTCCGATGCATATGGGGATATTGTTTCGCTTTTTTGATATTCAGAGGCTGAGCTACAACCTTCTATAGTTGAGGAGACAATGTTTTATACTTTGCTTTGGAAGTAAACTAATTCCCTAACGACAGATACAACTAATGAAAGAATAACCTCAATGTAGGCTATAGATATGAATTGCACAAGAATGATACATTTATGTTTTAATTATGTATTATTTTCTCTTCATTTAATCCGCTTGATCCCCACTCTCCTATCATTCACACAATATTTTAGGGTTATGAGTTAACCCGCGCATCATTAGAATGCAAGTGTTTTCTGTCCATTTGTTCTGTTTCCAGACAGTCAGCCAGACTTAATCATTCGCTCTGCCCTTCACAACGTGAGTAAAATGGATGGCTGCTCTGCTCTGTTATTTTTCTCGCTTCCATCATACTGCCATCTGGACCCGCCCACGGAACCCAACACACACACACACACACACACTTGGAGCAGGCAATTCAGCATCTACACATACACACACTCCCTCTGACTCGCACACACCCAAACACAACACCCTCAAACACGCACACCAGCCAATTGAGCCCACACACACTCTCGGCACAGCGGGACAGTGTCAAATCCAACTGTCAGTCATGTTGAACAGCAGGAGCTGTGGATTCCATCCAGGACAAACCCATCAACCCAGCCCCGTATTTGAGAGGAGACAGGTTGACTGCTCTCTCAGCCTTGTTTCAGCAAATATTAGAGCAAGCCTGAAAGCGTGATACATACATCATAAATCATCAGCTAACACAAGTGTACTGTATGTCTGGATCATATTAATAGTCCTATTACCCGGCAGGCAGGCCCAGTAGATTGAGTTGAACTGAGCTGGGCTGTACAGGCCGTGCAGTCCTGATCTAAGTGCAATTGATGAGGATCCCTCTGCTCCTCCTACACCCGACTCACAAGACACACACCACGAACCATCGTCCTCCACAGTTCAGTTTTCACACATCCACAGCGGTACATGAGAAAGAATGGTGCTCAACTTGAACCTCAGTGACTAAGCCTACACAATCAATCACTCACTAGCACAACATATTATGGTCACCCACACTCTTTGCTGCCAATGACTGGAACGAATTGCAAAAAAATGGCTGAAGTTGGAGACTTATATTTCCCTCACTAACTTTAAACCTCAGCTATCTGAGCAGCTCACCGATCGCTGCAGCTGTACACAGTCCATCTGTAAATAGCCCATCCAACTACCTACCTCATCCCCATATTGTTTTAATTTACTTTTTCTTTTGCACACCAGTATTACTACTTGCACATCATCATCTGCACAACTATCACCCCAGTGTTAATTTGCTAAACTGTAATTACTTCGCTACTATGGCCTATTTATGCCATTTGCACACACTATATATAGATTTTGCTATTGTGTTATTGACTGTAGTTTTGTTAATTCCATATGTAACTCTGTGTTGTTTTTTGTTGCACTGCTTTGCTTTATCTTGGCCAGGTCACAGTTGTAAATGAGAACTTGTTCTCAACTGGCCTACCTGGTTAAATAAAGGTGAAATAAATTAAATTAAATATTAAAAAGGATACCAGAAAAGATGAATCCATCTTTATAGAAAGGAGCGAGAATCCAACCACATGTCATGCTTTTATCTAACTAGAGCAGCAGTTAACTTCAAAGAACATACTGTATGTAGCATAGGGAGGGAGCAGGGCTCGGGTGAAATTAAATTAACTCTCATTCAACCCCACAACCCTTTGATAAACAGAGGGCAAAGACTGGTATTTGCTCATATTAGCATATTAGCATATGTTCATTCCCTTCCCTCTCATTCTACAACTCTTACCTTAAGCAGAGAGAAAGCAGATCCTCTGATATTTTCAGGATATGACCATATTTAGCACAGTGTATGCATAATCATTCCTCCCTAAATGTGCTTTAAGTGTAAAAAAAAAGAAGACTTTAAAAGTGAACCCATTTGTGATGGGGACTGAGATAGTAATGAATAACAGAGTACCGCCATCTTCAAAGATGGAAGCTTTTAAAAGTTATTCCTTTCCACCATTCCTCAGAGCCCACTGCCTTTACACAGTATGTTTAGTTACATTTGATCCATCCCAGCTATGTTTTACCAGGGGGCATTGTTACAGGCAGGAGACGCTCTCCCTCTTTCAATCTGTAGCCATCCATAATTCAGCATCTCCTTCCATTATTCCTCTCAGAGCTACTCTGCTGCTGACCAGCCAAATTCCTGTTGTTTTCCCCATTCAGAGACACTCATCACTGTAATGCTATAAGATAGACCCCAGGAAGGCAATACCACACTCTGGTGCGCCATGGACCTGGCTATTCTTCATAGCACTCACACTGTAAGACCCTGTTAGCTCAACCAAGACAGAATGTGATGGTGATCCAGACTTCCTCCCACACACACTTCCTTTATGCAAGTTCATAATCTCTCATTGATCCCTGCCGGATTGAGATGTATGTTGTTGATTTTTTTAAACTTGTCAACTCACACACAGACTGCCCTTTTCATTTTCTCAGACAGACAATAGGGAAGGGTAGGAAGTGTGAACAGTTAACAGGCTGGCTCATGTTTAATGTAGTTCCGCCTCATTGGTCCAGGGATGATTCAAATCAATAAGTCACCGCGCTGCATTTGTCCAGCTGAACGGGTGTCATCACTGTATAGGCCCTTAGCCAGGCTGTAGACCGGAGAGTAGGACGGAATGAATGAATTAAATCATTCATTAACAAGATTGATTACATACATAGAATTTCCAATGGGACATTAGACATTAAAATGTACTTTATGGCCACTTAGTGAGAATATGAAACAACATTCCTCTTGCCGTTGTGTCTGGCGGTTATGAGGCCATTCACTATAAATACAGGACATGCTGCAAACACATCCAAATCATCTTTTGGGTTTTTATAATGGTTTGCTTTTTGTGACACTTACGTCAGTTACGAAGTGAAATATCTTAATTTATAATTCAACATCAAATCAAGAGAGAGGTCATTTACCTGTATAGTCATCGAGGCACTCGCAGGTGTAGCCTCCCTCTCTGCTGCGACACAGGCCGTGGGCTCCACAGGGTTTGGAGTAGCACAGGTCGATCTCTGTCTCACAGTAGTCTCCTGTGAAGCCCGTGGGGCAACGGCAGCGCAGCCCGGCGATGGGGTGGATGGGTCGGAAAAGGATGGTGTCGGACGCCACGAATGGCGCCAGGCTGTCAAACTTCAGCACGGACACACACTTCATGTAGTTCTCGCAGGGCTCTCTCAGGCAGATGTTGTCATCGAAGGGCAGCACCTGCTGGGAGGAGATGTGGGCCAGCAGACTTCGGTTCAGGTACAACCTCTCCTGTAGCTCCTCAGAACCAAAGTACTCTGCCGCTCCATTGGCCCCTGCTGTCCCTCTGTCCACTCTTCCGTCCCCCCGGGACCCCTCTCCCCCTCCATGCGGGCCCCCCCTGGGCACGGCCACAGACAGGCTGACATTGAGGATCCGGGCGCTGACGTCTGTGTCATCCTGGATGTTGAACACTACGACGTCCTCGCGGTCTGCTGACAGCACGCAGGCCACGCCCTCCAAGAACTGGGCCAATAGCAGGGACAGGAAGTGCTCCTGGGAGGTGTTGGCCAATCGCAGCGTGATGCTGTTGGAGAGCATTTCGTCTGTGATGATGGTGACCTGGAGCAGACACTGGGCCGACACGGAGTGGATCCCATCTGACAGGAGAGGAAGAGGAGAGACGCAGGGGACACAGTATTAATGCTTCAAAATCTGGATTTACATCACAAACATTACTTACAGTGCCTTCAGAAAGTTCTCACAACCCTTGACATTTTTAAAATTTAAAATGGATTAAATTGAGATATTTTGTCACACCACACACACACACATCAAAGTGGAATTATGTGTTTCAACATTTTTACAAATTAATTTAAAGAATGAAAAGCTGAAACGTCTTGAGTCAATAAGTATTCAACCCCTTTGGTATGGCAAGCCTAAATAAGTTGTCTAAATAAGCTTAATGAGTCACATAAGTTGCATGAACTCACTGTGTGCAATAAGTGATGCAGCCACCACATTTTGTCCTGAATACAACATGTTATGTTTGGTGCAAATCCAATACAACACACTACTGAGGACCACTCTCCATATTTTCAAGTTGCATCATGTTATGGGTATGCTTGTAATAATGGGTATGGTTATGTTTGTAATAAATGGAATGGAGCTTAGCACAGGAAAAGTCCTAGAGGAAAACCTGGTTCAGTCTGCTTTCCACCAGACACTGGGAGATAAACATATCTTTCAGCAGGACAATAATCTAAAACACACAAGGTCAAATATACACCGAATGTTCCCCAAGTGGCCGAGATACAGTTGACTTAAATCTACTTGAAAATCTATGGCAAGACCAGAAAATGGTTGTCTAGCAATGATCAGCAATCAATGACAGAACCTGAAGAATTATGAAAATAATAAAAATGGGCAAATGTTGCACAATCCAGGTGTGGAAAGCTCTTAGAGACTTAGCCAGAAAGACTCACAGCTGTAATCGCTGCCAAAGGTGCTTCTACAAAGTATTGACTCAGGGGTGTGAGATATTTCTGTATTTCATTTTCAATACATTTGCAAACATGTTTTCACTGTTATTATGGGGTAATGTGTGTAAATGGGTGTTATTCTTTTTTTAACCAATTTTGAATTCAGGCTGTAACAACAACATGTGGAATAAATCAATGAGTATGAATACTTTCTGAAGGCACTATATGTCTACTCATAACCCCATAATGAAAGACAACGTTTCACAATAACATAGTGCCTTGAATTCTCCTTGACTGATCACCATTCTCTAGTAGCTACCCTTTATACATGTATTCACAATGCAGACATCCATCTCCCTGTATCCAAAGGGCTAATAAGATGATGAGGCTATTCAGTTGTCTGCATAATGAGCTATACACATCTGAAGTGTAATTTTCCATTCACATACAAGGACAGCTCATCCTACTTTAGACTTTACTACTGTTATTTAAAACATCACCCCCCCCAGATGGAAATCCATGATCAATTCTTCCCATAGCCATGCATTCATTACCTTACATACTTCAAACCACATTGAGTGATTCTTTTAGTAAGCTGATTTGCAAAACTCATTCCTCTTACTGAAAACCACACTGGCAACACAGGGGAAAAGTGCTCATCAGCAAACAGCTTGAGAGGTTCTGGCTGGGACACTCAAATGACTGCCCAGCGAAGAGTGAAATTATAATGAAAAGAACCCATACAGACTCATCATCAGAAATAACAAGAAATAGAAAAGTGGAGTAACAGCTTTGAAAACAGACATGGGCTGAACCTGAACCATATCCCAGTTAGCCATAACCTAGATCTCCATTAAAAATAGATGCCTTCAGTCTGCAAATATATTCAAAGAGCAGAACGACATACAGTGCCTTCAGAAACTATTCATACCCCTTGACTTGTTCCACTTTTTGTTTCGTGACATCGGAACTCAAAATGGATTAAATATATTTATTTCTCACCCAGCTACACACAATAGCCCATAATGATAAAGTGAAAACATGAAATCTATTGAAAATGAAATACAGAAATCTCATTTACATAAGTATTCACTCCCAAGTCAATACTTTGTAGAAGCAGCGTTGGCAGAGATTACAGCTGTGAGTCTTTCTGGATGAATCTCTAAGCTCTTTCCACACCTGGATTGTGCAACATTTGCCCATTATTCTTTTCAAAATTCTTCAAGCTCTGTCAAATTGGATTTTGATCATTACTAGACAACCATTTTCAGGTCTTGCCATAGATTTTTAATTATTTTTGAGCAAAATCTATAACTCTTGGTAAGCAACTCCAGTATAAATTTGGCCTTATGTTTTAGGTTATTGTCCTGCTGAAAGGTGAATGCATCTCCCAGTGTTTGTTGCAAAGCAGACCAGGTTTTCCTCTAACGTTTTGCCTGATTTTGCCTAGCTCCGTTACGTTTATTTTTTTATCCTGAATAACTCCCCAGTCTTTAATGATTACAAGCATATAACATGATGCAGCCACCACTATGCTTGAAAATATGGAGTGGTACTCAGTAATGTGTTGTAATTGACCCAAGCGTAAGACTTTGTATTCAGGACAAAGGCTAATTGCTTTGTCACATTTTTCACAGTATTACTTTAGTGCCTTGTTGCAAACAGGATGCATGTTTTTTAATTTTTTTATTCTGTACAGGCTTCCTTGTTTTCACTCTCTCAATGTTAGTATTGTGGAGTAACTACAATGTTGATCCATCCTCAGTTTTCTCCTATCAGAGCCATTAAACTCCAACTGTTACAAGGGCGGTTTTATGGACACCTGATCCTAGACTATATTGAAAAAGATTAAACCTGATCCTAGACCAAATTGCACTTTTAAACTGGACTAACAGACATTGTTTAAAATAATAGTTTGACTTGCCCTAGTCTAGATTTTAAAAGTCAGATTTTCAGACGGACGGTTATATTTAATCTAGATCTAATTGAAGGTTTGAATAAAACCTGGCCAGAGGCAGGTTTAACTTCAGATTAATGACTGTTGGCTCCCAGGTTGACCTTGGCAATGGAGGAAAATTGATAACCTGGACTATTTCAATGATGATCAAAGTGCACCACCAAGGCCAGACAGAAGGTGTAACTATTGTGCTTTTGATTTGTTTTCCTCCTTTACCGTTATCTTTAACAAGCACTTTCAACCTTCTCATGTATCGTCGGTCGCAGACGACTTTGTAGCTGTTTCCTGTAACAGGACATAGCAGTTTCTTGTAACAAGTGCTCTTTTTGTTTAGTATGTTTATTTTTGTTGCTTCATGTTTCACTCCTCCTTCATAGACAACTCAACATCAAGGATGTGCATCAACATATCATGCTCTTCTTTTAAATACATTAGTTTGCACCCATGAAATTCCATGGCCAGGTTCTCATGCAAGCTCAGCCTCCGTCACGAACCCGGCAGGAGGACAAAGACAATCTTCCCTCCTGGCTGCAGCTGTGGTCCCCTCCAAAGTGATCATCTGCCTATAGAAAATGATTATGTTGCTGCATTAAATAACATGATTTCTTCAAGAGTTGACTTCATTACATCATTTTTTTATGGGAGTGCAAAAGTTGACTGACAACATGACATATTCCCTGCATTACGGGGATGGCACATCCTGAGTGAATCCAACCAAATGAGGATTGGAACGGTCCCCCACCTGAAGTGTCCAATATGTCACCCCTTCCAGGGGTTGCTGGCTGTTAATGATCCAGGTCAACAAGTCCCCCAGCTCATCTGTCTAAGGTCTTACCAGTCTTAAAACGCTCCCTACGAGCAACATCATATGTCTAAATTGACTTGCAGGTTTTTCCACAGGACCTTAGAAAGACAAGACACAATAGAAATTATATTAGTTATTATTTATGATGTTATTTGTGTAACAGTTGCGTTATTCAAGAAAAATAACATTTCAAAGTGACTGATTTGAAAAAGTGTGCCAACCAATACAGTTTATTACCTGAAGTTGTTGTAGATTCCTTTTGTTTACTTTTCATTTGAGTTGAATTCATTACAAATGGTAGTCCAGGCATTCTTTTTCTTGTTTTCTGTTGATGAATCATGCTCTGTTCTTCATAATTGGATGATTTGACACAATTCGCTTCAAGAGTTTTTTTTCCAATGTGACTGAAATGATTCTATCTTCGCCCCTTTGCTTGGTTTAGGTGACTTGCTCCAATTCCACACAATGCTTATGTATTAGTGTCCCATCCCTGGTTCTTGAAGCATCCTTAGTTCAGCACTAAGTGCACATCGTTAATCTAATCAGACTTCACAAAGATTAACTGGTTAGTCCTTACCTTAGTCTAGGACTCTATAGTCTAGAACTAATTAATCTGAAGTTAAGCAACGTCTTAAATAGCCATTTAAAAATGTAATTTAATTAGAATTAGCCTAGTCCTGACTAATTAAAAAACTCTGTACGTGAAACCGCCCCTTAAAGTCACCATTGGCCTCATGGTGAAATCCCTAAGCAGTTTCCTTCCTCTCCGGCAACGGAGTTAAGAAGGCTGGTTGTATCTTTGTAGTGACTGGGTGAGTTTATACACCATCCAACGTGTCATTAAAGGTCTACTTTTTGTATTTTTACCCATCTACCAATAGGTGCCCTTCTTTGCGAGGCACTAGAAAACCTCCCTGGGCATTGCTGTTGAATCTGTGTTTGAAATCTATTGCTCGACTAAGGGACCTTACAGATAATTGTGTGTGTGGGGTACAGAGATGAGGTAGTCAATCAACAATCATGTAAAACACCATTATTGCACACAGTGTGAGTCCATGCAACTTATGTTACTTGTTAAGCAAACCTTTACTCCTGAACTTATTTAGGCTTACCATAACAAAGGGGTTGAATAACTAGACTTAAGACATTTCAGCTTTTTATTTTTTATTAATATGTAAACATTTCAAAAAACATAATTCCACTTTGACATTATGGGGTAATGGGGTCAGTGACAAAAAAATTGAAATGTATTCCATTTTAAATTCAGGCGGTAACAACAAAATGTGGAAAATGTCAAGGGGTGCGAATACTTTCTGAAGGCACTGTAATGTATCCTGTTGTTCAGAACTCCCTGACAACATGAGTTCAGGAATCATAAGTTACAGACAGACAATCAGGCCCTCTCCGATATCATCCAACCAGACATTTGTAAGGATCTGTTAGTAGACAATAAATTAATACAAAGTGTTAGTGGTGTTAATGATGTTCTCTTATACAGGGTAATCCTGTCTCCATCTGTCTGGATCTCTTTACAGTTTATTACTACCATATTTGGTTTGTGAAAATCAATCAATAAAGTTGTCAAAGAAAAGAACAAACCAATCCTATTCCTTCCTCAGTTCTACATTCTATATGCAGTGGTGTGTTTAAGGTCACCAGAGGTTCTATTTGTAGCATGTCGTCTCATCTCTGGCTTGCAGGCACAAAACACACCTAATCAAATCAAACCTGTCATGAAAACAAGTCCCAGTCTCTTCCCCCTGATAGTAATCAATAGTCTCTTTGTCTGGGGGCTCTGGATATGGGCCAGGGAACAGAACCTCTCAGCTTAGCTCTGGTGGAGGAGGAAACTCAACCAACCAACCACACAGACAAACAAACAGCCTGCAGCACTGTGGAAGCTACCGGATCCCAGGCTGGCACAAGGCATGTTTAAACACCCGGCGCCACAATGACAGCGAGTGGGAAGAGTGAGAGAGAGGAGAAGAGAAGTGAGGAGCAGAAAGCAAGGAAAACTGAGCAGCATGTTTGACAGGGCTTAAATCTTTCTGCTCCCAGTCAAGCCACTGCAGCACTGGAACCCTACAGGCCCAGAGCAGAGGGAACAGGAGCTGGAGGGAGCAGAGGGAACAGGAGCTGGAGGGAGCAGAGGGAACAGGAGCTGGAGGGAGCAGAGGGCTGGAGGGAGCAGGAGGAGGGAACAGGAGCTGGAGGGAGCAGGGGAACAGGAGCTGGAGGGAACAGGAGCTGGAGGGAGCAGAGGGAACAGGAGCTGGAGGGCAGAGAGGAGCTGGAACAGGAGCTGGAGGGAGCAGAGGGAACAGGAGCTGGAGGGAGCAGAGGGAACAGGAGCTGGAGGGAGCTGGAACAGGGAGCAGAGGGAACAGGAGCTGGAGGGAGCAGAGGGAACAGGAGCTGGAGGGAGCAGAGGGAACAGGAGCTGGAGGGAGCAGAGGGAACAGGAGCTGGAGGGAACAGGAGCTGGAGGGGAGGGAGCAGAGGGAACAGGAGCTGGAGGGAGCAGAGGGAACAGGAGCTGGAGGGAGCAGAGGGAACAGGAGCTGGAGGGAGCAGAGGGAACAGGAGCTGGAGGGAGCAGAGGGAACAGGAGCTGGAAGGAGGACTGGGAAGAAGGGACACCTCTCTCAGACACATCGGTGTGGTCTGTGCACACAGAAAGGAACTCACAAAGAAACAAATTGGTGAGGAGAATGTGTCAGAGGGACATTAAAAATGGAGAACAGTCAGATGCTTTGGAAAAGAGGGGCAAAGCTGTGCCAAGGAGGTTCAATTTAACATTTAATCCCAGATTCTTCTGGGGAGATGAAAGGGGTGCCTTGGTGCCTCTTCCACACAAGCCTAGATGTGTACATTGGTACACCTTGTATCAATCTTGAAATGGTAACTGCACAGTTAAACTGTCCAAGAGTTCAACTGAGCAAGCTTATACCACATCCTATCCTTCAAGTCAAATAGTGCCATCTTTATCATGACAGCACTGAGCAAATGCCAGAGAGATCAAAGTAATTCAGCCAACACATCCTCACAAGTGGCAATTCAAATCTTGTCTTTTTACATCCTGAACCATATGTTACGTCAGTTAGAAGATCTTCTGCAGCTTTGATGAGTTACATAATTGGAAAAGGAGAACTTAACATTTTGGTTACGTGATATAATTAGCCTAGTATGTATTCTAGTTGCCTAAATTCATTTAGAATTCGCTATAATATAAAGCAAGATGTGAACTCGAATAACGAGCCATGCATTTTAGGACTTTATTCGGCCATCATCACAGGCAGTCATGTAACCACTGATTTTCAAAATGGCGAAAGAGACAGAAAAATAGGAAAACAGATCCCATGAGAGAAGGTTATGCTACGTATCAGTAGAGCAGACATTCCCTTAATTATGTTCTCTGCCAAGTGGAATTCTTGGATTGAGGCTTGGGCAGAGGTCTATGACAAACAAAGAGACTTGGAAACAGTATGCGAGGAGAATCTGCTCTTTAAACTAAACTAGACCGTCCTTCAAAGGGGTGGGGGTTGTTGTTGGGAAAGGAGGGGGGGGGCAAGGTGCCAGCTCTGGAGTGTGACACCCATGGCCTATGGGTGCCAGGAATGCTCTCAGCAGAGAAGTGAAGCCAGGGAGAGATTAAACACACACTGAGCCTGTATGAGCGCCAGGGCACCACAGTGTGTGTGTCCGTCAGGGTTAAGACAAAGCATCTTCAGTAACACAGCCCACCAGACTCTCAAAAGATTTAAGTGAGTGTACAGTATGTTAACTCCTCAGTGGTCGAGTTACCTGATAGGGGCTAGCTTTCCAGAAACACCATTTTTTTGTGTTTAAAATAAAAATGATTTAACTAGGCCTACCTATCATGTGATGTTGTCAAATAATGAAATCCTTTTCTAATAGTGACAATACCCCCCATACACAACATGACTTCATGTGATGTTAACACACTCAGACATATAATGAACAAAAATATAAACGCAACATGCAACAACTGAGTTACAGTTCATATGAGGAAATCAGTCAATTGAAATAAATCTATGGATTTCACATGACTGGGAATACAGATATGCATCTGTTGGTCACAAATACCATAAAAGAAAAATGGCCCTCAGGATCTCATCACGGTATTTTTGTGAATTAAAATTGTCATTGATAAAATCGAATAGTGTTCGTTGTCCATAGCTTATGCCTGCCCATACCATAACTCCACCATGGGGCACTCTGTTCACAACGTTGTCATCAGTAAACTGCTCGCCAACACAACGCCATACACTTGGTCTGCGGTTGTGAGGCCGGTTGGATGTACTGCCAAATTCTCTAAAACTGCTTATGGTAGAGAAATTAACTTTCAATTATCTGGTAATAGCTCTGGTGGACATTCCTGCAGCCAGCTTTCCTATTGCACGCTCCCTCAAAACTTGAGACATCTGTGGCATTGTGTTGTGTTACAAAACTGCACATTTTAGAGTGGCTTTTTCATTGTCCCCAGCACAAGGTGCACCTGTGTAATGATCATGCCGTTTAATCAGCATTTTGATTTGCCACACCTGTCAGTTGGATGGATTATCTTGGCAAAGGAGAAATGCTCATTAACAGGGTTGTAAACAAATGTGTGCACAAAATTTGAGCGAAATAAGGTTTTTGTGGTAAGGAACATTTACGGGATCTTTTATTTCAGGTCATGAATCATGGGACCAACACTTTACATGTTGCGTTTCGAAGTGTAAGACATTACGCGCCGCCTAGCTACAAATGTTGACAGTTTAAGTTTCCTTGGTGAAATGCAGGTAAGGGGAAGTAGCAGAGCGAGAGCGCGAGACAGAGAGCACTTGAGATAAATACCAGAGAGAAGTGAAGAGAGAAGATGAGTGAGGGTGAGAGAATAGGTGAGAAAGAGAGAACAGGGAGAGACCACACGGAAGCCCTTAAAGGACTGCAACCGGCTTAGAGCTCCTTGTCCCAGATGCCCAACAAATGCCAACCGAGTCACAGCAGATGAGGATCATGTGGGCAGTAACAAAAAACACTGAGGAAAGAGACATCCCATATAGCACAAGTCAGGACCACTGTCCCTTTACACCTCTGCCCCTATGCGCCTACAGGAAATGACTCTCCTAAGCAGCTGGGACCTTCCCCAGCCCTTCCTCAAAATATGTAAGACAGTTGTTTATTTCCCAATCCCCTGATAGGGTTAAATGTCTACATTTACAGTCCTTAGGTGAGGATGAGACACAGCTCTCAGCCTCCAGCTACTGTAGAGGTCAAACACTTAGCATTAAAGACACACTACCACGGCAGTACCGTTAATCATCATCAATAGCTCCTTTCAACCTTGTTTCAAAGCAGCCATACATCACACTGCTGTCATTACATACAGTAGGAATGAGAGCGTGAGCCAGGAAGGCATTACATTAAGGCTCGCACACATCAAACTAAATGTGGATCTAGCGTCTGTCTGCCGATCGTTCAGCGTGCTGTGTTTAAGGGACCACCCGCTGTAGATGACTGCTGACATATTTCATGCAATTCTACATGTAAAATTGTCACGCACTCAGTTCGCAAATTACGTTCTGAGGTGCAAGGACTCTCAGCCAGCAAACGCCATTGGTGCGCCTCAGCCCTTACATGTGCTGATCTAGGGCAGAGTGAGGTGGTGTCAAGCTGCAGACGTGTGTTCCAGTTGCAAAGTGTGCCATGGCAGAGCAGAGGGTACCTTGGGGTAAGTGGGTAATGAGGTTGAGCAGAGCCACACCCTGACATCATGGTTATTTTAAAACCAGCAGATAGAGTCAGTGCAGCATGCACTCCACTGACTGACTACATCAAAGCCACGGTCCCACTCCCAAGTTCCTATAGAGTAAGGTCATAAATTAAAGATCTGCTCTGAGAGAAAAAAGGCTACAGGTATTCGCACCCCCCAACAACAAACAAAAATCGCAATCGGCAAGTTGTTCAACTTCCGTTACAGCTGCTTGTTACTATCGAGGCGGCAGGTGCACTCAAATTCACTGATGAAACTTGTTTCTGTACAATTTGAAAAAGGGGGGCACCATATACAGATCGTCATTTCAAAAGGCAGGTTAAGTAACCCTAATTTCTGACAACAGGTTTACCAATTTCTGACTAACCATAAAACAACCAAAATCTGTGAATTATCTCAGTATACAAAATGATTTTGCACAAACCGGCAAACCAGAATGTGTGTGACCTTGGGTGCACATAGTTTCATTGGAGGCAACACCCGGATCCACACAGTTTAATCTCATTAATCTGACGTGGATGACCTAGGACCACTGTGGTAA
Source organism: Oncorhynchus tshawytscha (assembly GCF_018296145.1). NCBI lineage: Eukaryota > Metazoa > Chordata > Actinopteri > Salmoniformes > Salmonidae > Oncorhynchus > Oncorhynchus tshawytscha. Next base: position 43,271,519 of record NC_056435.1, on the reverse strand, counting down.
TTAAATACATTCATTAGAGGGACTCCGTTGCCCTTGAATGAGTCTGGCTAATTTATTACAGTTATTAGAGCTTCCTCAGGTTTGGGGTTGTCAGGAGTCATGGAACAGCTTTGTTCTGCCAGCACCCTGACAGAATTATATGGCCCCGTTTCCAGTGGCCATTCATTACTGTCAGACTCGATCAAAATAGAGACCTACCTTTCCAAAATATGTGTCAGTGCACAGCCACATCAAAGTGGTGCCTTTGATGAGATGCATGCCATTGTCCATAAGGTTGAGTCTGTATGATGAAGGCTACCTTCTGTTTATCCACTCAGAGAGGTTGGTGTGGACTAGGGATGGGCATTATAATTTGCATCACTGTTGAAGTACTCAAATGATTTTTTCTCGAGTGGGAGAATAAACTATTTTTTAGAACAAGGCCTGCACTGGGAGAAAAAAAGTGTGCGTTTATCTATATGCTAAGTGCCAACAATGCCTAATTTATCATAACCATTACAGATAAATCAGAATTGCCCCATATATATATATATATATATATGCACAGTGGGGAGAACAAGTATTTGATACACTGCCGATTTTGCAGGTTTTCCTACTTACAAAGCATGTAGAGGTCTGTAATATTTATCATAGGTACACTTCAACTGTGAGAGATGGAATCGAAAACAAAAATCCAGAAAAGCACATTGTATGATTTTTAAGTAATTCATTTGCATTTTATTGCATGACGTAAGTATTTGATACATCAGAAAAGCAGAACTTAATATTTGGTACAGAAACCTTTGTTTGCAATTACAGAGATCATACGTTTCCTGTAGTTCTTCCTTCCACACCCCCCCCCCACTCCCCTTCGGAAAGTATTCAGATCCCTTCAATCAATCAAATGTATTTATAAAGCCCTTTTTACATCAGCGATGTCAAAGTGCTGTACAGAAACCAGCCTAAAGCCCCAAACAGCAAGCAATGCAGATGCAAATTTTCACATTTCACAGGCGTATTCTAAAATTGTTTTTGTTTCCTCAATCTACATACAATACCCCATAATGACAAAGCAAAAACAGGTTTTTAGAAATGTTAGCTAATTTATATATTTTTTTAACCGAAATAAATAACTGAAATATATATAATAAGTCGGAAGTTTACATACACTTAGGTTGGAGTCATTAAAACTCATTTTTTAACCACTCCACAAATATCTTGTTAACAAACTATAGTTTTGGAAAGGTGGGTTAGGACATCTACTTTGTGCATGACAAGTCATTTTTCCAACAATTGTTTGCAGAAAGATTATTTCACTTATAATTCACTGTATCACAATTCCAGTGGCTCAGCAGTTTACATACACTAAGTTGACTGTGCCTTATAACAGCTTGGAAAATTCCATAAAATGATGTCATGGCTTTAGAAGCTTCTGATAGGCTAATTGACATAATTTGAGTGAATTGGAGGTGTACCTGTGGACGTATTTCAAGGCCTACCTTCAAACGCAGTGCCTCTTCACTTGACATCATGGGAAAATCAAAAGAAATCAGCCAAGACTTCAGAAAATAAAATTATAGACCTCCACAGGTCTGGTTCATCCTTGGGAGCAATTTCCAAATGCCTGAAGGTACCACGTTCATCTGTACATAGAATAGTACGCAAGTATAAACACCATGGGACTGATGGGGACATTTTGGGTTCATGATAGGGGCTGCACCAAATGTTTGATGTATTATAATAATTGATTATGCTTTTGTTGTATTAATAGAAGGGGAAGGGCTATAAGACCCCCTCCCCCACTACATTTATAGGGTCCTAGACTACAGATTAAGAATATATATGCATTATAAGGTTTAATATTGTTTCACAGGTTCTTTTCTAGTGTCTGCCTCTTATAAAGAAACAGTCAGAGATGTGTGAGTTATTGCAGTCAAAACAGGGTATCTGTGAGAAAGCGCCTCAAGGCTAAAAGAGATGCATAGACACGGAACCCTGCAGGGGGGTGAAAGAGATAAGAGACTAGTCAAACATACCACTATAGAGCAACTTGGGGAGTTGAAAATTACTGCTGAGCCTTTAGAAAACACTGGAACTATTGTATCTCTATTGCAAGTTTGTAAAACAGTGTATGCATGGGCATGGTCTCATGAGTAGAAGGTAGTGACGTAGGTAGTTACATCACTAGGGGTTGACTGCACGCATATTAAAAGCACCTTGGACTTTTCCTATTTTGCAGAACTCAGGAGAGACATCAGTTGTATGTGTGATGTTTGATCTCTGACTTCTGTCTACAGCTTTAATTCGATTAAAATTGTTTTGATTTATAAGTGCACATTTCGAGTGTTCCTTATTTGTTAAGCAAATAACGGAGCCCAGAAAAGTGGAACCAACAGGACCACACAGCCGTCATACTGCTCAGGAAGGAGACGAAGTTCTGTCTCCCAGAGATGAACGTACTTTGGTGTGAAAAGTGCAAATCAATTCCAGAACAACAACAAAGGACCTTGTGAAGAGGCTGGAGGAAACAGGTACAAAAGTATCTATATCCACAGTAAAACGAGTCCTATATCGACATAACCCGAAAGGCCTCTCAGCAAGAAAGAAGCCACTGCTCCAAAACCGTCATAAACAAGCCAGACTACGGGTTGCAACTGCACCTGGTGACAAATATCGTACTTTCTGGAGAAACGTCCGCTGGTCTGATTAAACAAAAATACAACTGTTTGGCCATAATGACCATTGTTATGTTTGGAGGAAAAGGGGAGATGCTTGCAAACCAAAGAACACCATCCCAACCATGAAGCACGGGGGTGGCAGCATCATGCTGTGGGGGTGCTTTGCTGCAAGAGGGACTGGGGAACAAAATTTCACCTGCCCATTCGGGCAGCCACAAAGCACTTTCCACCAAATAGTTTTACAGTACTTGAACAAAAATGTGAACTCTGGTTAAAGATTGAATTTTAAAGTCAGTTTGAGTCCTCAAGTACTCACACCCATTCCTTATGGACATGCAATTGTGTAAAGACTAACATTATTTGACAAACTAAAGATTGGTTTCTAAAATTGTTTGGTGGGGTTTCAGGTGTACAAGGTAAAACTCCCAAAAAGGGAAGCTAACAAGTCTTTATGAGAGTGTTTTGAAGCCTGGCCTCGGTTGCCTATGGTTTCTGTGGGTGTCATGGGAACTGAATAGAGTTCTCTTCCACTTGAGCAGAACGCTGATGTACAGGACCAGAGAGCTCTCAGCAGGACCGCAGGCCTAATCCACCACTACCAACCAATCAGCAAGCAGGGATCAGTCCAATCAGAACTCCATCAAAGGAGTTGGGAAGGCAGTCCTTGGTAGACAGTGGGGTTCACCTAGGTTAAAGGTTCGGGGGGGGCACCACATGATGCTCCTGTAGAGGGCATTTTAGCAGGGTAGGAGGAGTTGGGAGGTTTGATTCTCTGACTGTGGAAGTAGTAAAACCAGCAAGAGCCTTTTGTTAGATCACGCTAATCAGTGGGCCCACTCATTAAATCAGCCAAGATTGCTTGGTTAGTGATATTGGGCATTTCCATCGAAAATGACCAATAAGCACAAACATGTGAAGTTCATTAGAACATATCAAATTGGGTGGCAAATGAAAGCGAAGAGTCTATAATTTGTATAATTTGGGGAAATGAAGACATAGATAAACAAACATTTTCTCTTTGGCATAAGTAAAGGCTTTCTGGATAAACAGATAGAAAAGGGGTCTAAGAAAACATCTACCAGAAAGTCTTAAAAAAGGTATCAGAAATACATTAAAACACAATAATGTTGACGTAAAGACCCCTTCCAGCTAATATCAACACATATTTAGTTTTGGAGAACTTGTTAACCTTCTGTAAGTTAAAGAAATGTAGCCTTTTCCTTGTAATTCCGTTACGAAAAAACCCACAGAAGTAACAAGTAATGGTAGACCTACCAATTAGTTATAGTGTTGCAACAACACTCCCCTTCTGGATACAGTCCCCCTAACGCCGATCCACCAGGCAGGCGACCAGACCACCTCCCCTAAAACGGTTCACTACCTCTACTGTCCACAATCATCATCAGAACCGTCGCAGTCTGACCTCACTGTCAAGACAGCCAATGAGAGGGTCTGACAACCCTGTAATGGACAGACTGAAGCTCAAACACAGCATGATAGCTGATTTAATTCTCTAAGCTCCCACAATATTGTCCATTATCCAACACCAAGCATGGAAGCAGAGGCAGTTGGTAACTGCCACCTCTGAATATAGACTCAGACTGAATAGACAACCCATTTGGGCACTGGAGTGATGGGAGAGTATCAAAATGGTTAGCTTTTGGATGTGTTCACACATTTTACATGAACGTAACTGTGGGCTGGATCATTAAGGGCTCAGACACACCAGTAGCTTTTGCTGGCCGAGAGTACTTAGTATCTCTGAATGTAATTTGAGAACCAAGTGCGCACCGATTTCACATGTACAATGGCTTGAAACTGTTTGGCAGTCAGACATCTAGAGAGGTTGGTTCTTTAAAAAAAAAAAAGACAGGCAGATGAACGCTAGATCACATTCAGTGTGATGCGTGCATGCGTACATCATCCTGTAAGGAGGGCAAATTGGTTGTGGACAATGTGCACTTGGCCTCCAGCAGGGTGAAGGGGTTAATGGCTTGGTCCCATTTTTGGGAGACAGCTGCTGTATGAGATTAAGCACAAATTAACATGAGCACTTCATATATCACACAGCGAGCCAACGTAGCCCTTCTGTTGAGCCTGAGGAGGGGTGACTGTGGAGAGCGCATGTCCTAACTCCTATGCAACAGATTTGACGTATATCTCGGAATTATGTAAAGCCAATTCAATTGCACAAAATGAATTCATTTGTTCGACAGAATCATAAAAAGTATATGATGAATGCTGCCAAATCTTCTTGTTCCACAATACAGCTGTAACTGTTGCCAAATGTATTTGTTGTCTTTGGTCTTAGTGTCTGTACGCACGTACATGTACACGAGGATGGTGTGAAACGAGGGGTTATAATTATGCAGAAATCTGACACAACCCTGCAATCAAAACAATCAAGTGTAATTACTGGATATCTGTTTTCTCCTCCAATAGAGCAAACCAAACAGTATTTGTCATGAGAAAATGCATGAAGAACAACAGAAACACAGCCCAGAATGCAATCTGCTTCAACATCCAGACATTCAGGAAAGGAGAGGGTCTCCGGAGCGCAATGTCAGACCCAGGCATTTTAATCCAGATGATTTCTGGAGCAGCCACATAATGCAGGGTCTCACAGCCCAAGAAAAGACAACAGTGGACAACTCTCCTCTGTAATCAAGCTAAAATAACTCCATTCTCTAGCATTCCACAGATTTGTCCTTATTATGAGAGGGGGGGGGGGGCAAGCCAAAGAAAAGGATAAGTGCAGTTCAAATCAATACATTTGCATATTAAAAGAAAAACCTCTGTCGGCACTTTAGTAAAGAGACATTAGCATGCAGAGACGTGACTAAGCATGAGGCTGGTATTCAAGAGTTCTGATACTCATTCAATATGGATGTGATTTGGTACTGAGGGATGCAGGCGTGATGACGGTCATCAATGTCACATTACTCAAACGGATGACTAGTTAACATGACAAACATCAGCAACAACAGTAATATAGATTTCTTTCAGCAGAGATTCTTAAATAGTGACCAATGCCTTATAATAGCATTGAAAAACCTCCATTTGAAAGTAAATAACTGATGTGACCTTGTTAAAAAACTATTTCCCAATGCATGCTGTGAAGTATTTTTTTAATCTATAGAATCTGATTCTGCCCAGTCCTTCTTTGCATGGCTGATAAAGTGGCCACTTAACGAAAACAATCCACCTAGTTAAATTGGAACAGCTGAAAGAATAAGATTGATGCCACCTAGATGGCCAAACTCATCAATGTCCAGTGTAAACCATCTGGCTAGTCAGCTGGAAGGCCTAGTTGGTGTTAAAAACCATTAGAGTTTCAGCATTTCACACATCGTGTGTTAACTGGGAACCCTTCCCCCATTCTTATTACCAAAGCCTGAAGCCCCAACGCTGACACTCTACCCTCTTTGGTAGGAGCCTATGAAACCAGGTCACTGTGTAATATCTCTATGGTTTGATGCTAAATTAGTGCAATGTAGCTTGCAAGTAAGCAATCTGTTAAATAAACATATGTTGCTCACAGCACTAGAACACCCCAACTTGTTTACATTATGGACTTTTTAAATTAGTGGAGACTGTCAATTAAAGTTTCATTTGTTGTTGTAGTAGTAGTAGTAGTAGTAGTAGTAAGGGGGATTTATTGTAGACATAACAGAAAGAGTACCCCAGCTCCCCAGCTCAGAAATGTGTGGCAATGCAGTGGATAGCTGAGCTATGAATTAAAATAAATCTCATCTGAGGAGTAAAAAAGTATTGGAGACAAAAACTGAGACTAAAGTCTTCATCATTAATCTGAAATTAACCAACTCGTGCCTTAACATGGCGGTGCTGGCAGGCACGGTCAGACTCCCCTGAAGACTACAGGACCAGAACAAACAAGGGACACAAGGACAGAGGGGTACAGACCCAGACAGAGACCACTGAATTCCCCACCCCATTGTCTGCAGTGATAGTGGGGGACAATACAGGACGACCTTGCGATATGTGTGCTAACGCCAACAGCCCTAACTCCTACCCGAGCCATGCATCAACCCTAATCCCAAACACTGGGATGATGTCATCCCCCTCTCATCCGGACCATCAGAGCAACAAAGCGGGGAGGGATGGGGGGGGGTGGGGGGGTTGAGAGAGAGAGAAAAAGAGAGAGAAAAAAGTGAGTCTCACATAAGGAGATGTTCTGATAGAGAAAGCAGTCAACAGTAGGAAATCAGATACCCTCTCCACACATTTGTGTCAAAAATCAAAGGGCTTAGACAACACAACCTGCCTACCATGTGCTTTACTCTGGGAAGGTTTTCACAGAGCAGTCACAAATCTCTGAGCTGTTGACATCCATCAAACCCAAGCTTCTGTTCTCTCACCGTCAGAAGTATTGGTTGAGCAAATAGTGCCTAGGTTTAGTGAGGAAAGTTAACGTCACCTTTTCTAAACTTAAAGCAATCCATTGTTATTGGCACCGGCATAAAGTTATCATCAACATACAAGTTATTTCTAGGGAAAACAGTTGTAACCTCACATAAGCAGAATAGATAGTGTGTCAAAATAGTTTGTCCAATTAAAAAAAAGGTCAAATGGTGAGAGAGAAGAGTCAAGCAGTCAGACAGGTCACTGTGGCCGGCCTCACAGACCCCGTGTCCAAAGCAAGACTCATTGGGGTCTATCCTTCACTGGGGAGCGGGAGAGGGTGACAGTCGGCTCAAAAGTTGCACTGTTGCACTTTGGAATTTATGTGCTGCCCCTCCCCCATCTTCCCAACACAAAGGGACCCTCCCCCTTGTCCCCACCCAACAGGAATTTCTCAGGCATTGCTGGGGTCACCATGACAACTGTGTGCTTAACAAAGCATTTATCTTAGGCATTCTTCCTTTCACAGAGGAGAGAGGGAACAACAGTCAAAGGAGAAAGGGGGAGAAAAGAAAGAGGCTGGAGGAGCTTGAAAGGATGGGGAGGGGGCAGCGAAGAGGTTGCTGCGGGGGTGAGAATCATGGATAGAAGAGGAGGATTGGATGACTGACGAATAAAACAGGGACAGGGGATAGGTAATGTTAGAGGAAATAGCAGATAGGTGGACAAAGTGCTACATACATTCCAAGCAGGGCTGTGACTCATGTTTTCTTGGGGGAGAACAGAGGTATGGAGAGAGATAAAGGCCCATTACAGACAAGTCAGCACAAACATACACACACAAACAGACTACATCATGGAAATTGTATGGCATATTGAGTGGTAGTATATGTAGGCCAAGGGTATTTCTGGGTATGAGCACGTTCTCAACTTTCCATTATCCATGTCCGCGTCGCCATGAGAGAAACCCATTGGCTTCAAACAATAAGCAAAGGGCGTGATTAAAACTGATCTCAGTGCTACTCTTGTGCAGCCATCCATATTTCAGCTAATACAGCCTGACCCTGTCCCCTGGCAGAGACCAGCCACAGAGAAAGTCCCTCCACAGACAACAGCCCAGTCTTAATACACTGTCATGTAATTACACAGACTGGGACAGCACTGATTTAGATGTGATGGATGAGAGTGGCTTCCTTCCCCATTAAGATTCCACTCTTGTTGTGTTGTGCGGTGGATGGTGACAGTGGGAGAATGAACGCCTTACAAAACAACATTCAATCACACAGAATATGGACTGCCTGGGCCTGGCTGTGTGGGAGTTGGGAGAACTGTCTCACATTCAAGTCAGAGATTTGAACATTTAAAACAAGTTGCCCATTGTAGATTCACTTCGTCTTCTTAAGAAGGGCTTAATTAAAAGAGAACCAATGTAAAGTTATACTATGTTTACAAGGTCAAAATATTTGCATATGTGTAATGGTCTTGAAATAAGATTTGTGAGCAATAATCACAAAGCAACGCACTATAGAAATTGATTCTTAGTGTCAACATGAATCTCAGTCCTAATTCAGATCCAATTTCTTAAACTTTAACTTAATCCTTGTGGAACTGATTAACATGCTGTCTGATGGCATAGGGAGTTGACCAAGGGAGGTAATGAGAATAGTCAGAGGTGAGGGGTCAACTGTGATGGTTCAGAGAGGTTGGTGAGAGGAGACATGAGAGGAGTTTCCCTATGGAGAATCCCTAGTATACTGACTACTGATGATCTAACCAGTAACAGTACCTCCTGGCCAGAGACCACCTAGGTAGACTATGTAGCATGCCTGCTACTATTAGCATGTCATCAGTGAGCTACTGCACATCCTGCCATGGGCTGAGGCAAATCAAGCTCCATGTTCAGTCAGAGGGGAGGGCTTGACCATTTAACCTCAGTGCTGATAAATAGAACTGTGGGCATGTGCAGTATTCTGACTACTAAAGCTTCATCGAATTTCCTCACAGGAACAAACATGACAAAGTAAATACCATGGTGTTTATTCTAGAGCAATCTTCAGGCAAGTAGACTGAGGGAGATTATTCCATCAAAGGATGAGAGGAAGGAGGATAAATCCCCAGCATCAAAAGCACACACACATTAATGCAAGCTCACACACAGGATACAGCATTAGATCAGCAGAATGTCAATGCTGGAGCAACAGAGACCAGGTTCTGCCACATCAATTACTAAACCCACTGGTACTGGCCTCCCAGCACGGTCAGAAACATCTTGGCTGAGCTGATCTGGTGTCAGTTATGTTCTTCATCTCAGGAGGGAGAAGACAGATCTAACAACCCCACAAATCTGTAATCAGCTGTATTTACAACCATAATCTGGGCTGCAGAAATTCATTCAGAAATGTCTACTCCCACGGCCAGTGATATGGAACGTCTAATCCAGCACATTAGCCGGGGTATCCCTCATACCAGTGTTCATTTGCAGGGCCTACAACCAGTGCACCATGGCAGGAAAGCTGGCTCCATAATTAGCTAAGCAAAGGATTAATCAAAAGTATAATTGCCAGGGCTGCCATGAGAGCAGCTACAGAGAGTGCAATATGGACCCACCATGCCAATCATAGGCTACTCAACACTGCGCCACTCCAATGAAAGTCATTGTGAAATATTACACATAGTTATAGCTCTTATTGAACCTTTTTCACACCTTTTGATGTTCCTCTTAACATGAATATCCAGATACAGTCATAATATTTACCTGAATTGGTGCACCTTAACAGTGTAATTGATGTGGTTCCGTGCTGCTACACCTGCATTGCTTGCTGTTTGGGGTTTTAGGCTGGGTTTCTATACAGCACTTTGAGATATCAGCTGATGTACGAAGGGCTATATAAATACATTTGATTTGATTTGGTTGAAGTGATATGGTCTGTTGTATTTCATCACAGACTTGCTGAGGCTAATGGAATCATCCATCATATGGCATCACTCATAAATCAGAGAGCATAAAGGGAACATAATGGGAGGATGTTAAGTCACCAAGGGAAGATCTCTCAGCATTGGGGCAAACATTTATTCTACAGGCAGGCACCCTCTCCATCTCCTCTCTCTTTATTTACCTTTCTCATTACATCTGCATCTTCATGTTCTATCCATCTCACACCAACATGATTTTTGTTTGCTCTCTATTTACCCACCTCCCTCTCCCTCTTTCTTTCACCCGCAGGGCTACTGACAGATACCCCAACAGGTGCGGGACGCGGAGACAAGCCATCCATCTAATTGGTCCTTGGTAGAGTCACAGCTGTTGCCCCCAACCAGGGCCTGGCATGATCTCCTCATGCCTACCTCTAATCGACCACTCGCCATTGTCTCCAAGAAAGACAGAGAGCTCTCTCATCTGTCACTAGGGACCTCCTCCTTTAAAGAGGCTTCAGGGGGGAGAAGTAAACAAAAAAAACACCCAAAAACTAAGTGGCACTCCAATACATTGTAATGATTACTACCCATGCTGACCATCTAGTATCTGGCAGTCACAATCAACTCAGCCAGCCCAGCACTGTGTCTATTGGCTAATATATGAGAGGGTCAGATATTAACACAACACCTCAGAGCAAAGATACCAATTGGGCAGTTTTAATCATTCTGGTTAAAGGTGTTTTACCTAGTTAAATATGGACGCTTTGATGTCAAATCCCTGACTGAAATGCAGTGTGACATTTAGAAGGTGCTGTTTGCACATCTCTTTAAATGAGATCCAAGGTCATGAAGGAACCAGCTCTGCAGTCTGACTCACACCGTGTCACAAATCTGGTTCTGCAGCAATTCAAGTTCAGTCACATTTTTGGAGCAAATAAAATGCTCTGTAAATTGTGCTGACAGTTGAAATGACGAGTGCCTTATGCAGACTCAATTAAAGAGAAACAAGAGGTTAGAGTAGACAACACAGCTCACTGGGTTTCCTGAGCTGGCTACTACAACTCTCCACATGTAAAAGATATTTGTTTGGTGCTACACAAGACACAGGCTACTTTTATCTTTCAGTGTGTCTAAAATGAATCTAAGTTAATTACATGCCTGGGTCCAGTGTCTTCACAATGATGGCATAGTCCATCACGGCTTAAAACATGACATATACCATACCTTATAGCCACAAGGCCTGTATTGTTCATGCTACACTTATTTACAAAGGTTATACAAATGCTGGGATAACAACAACTGGCACACAAGGTAACCATTGCTCATTTTGAAATTACAAATAATAATTTAAGTAAGTAGGGAAATATCCTGACAATCTGGCATGTGATACAAAATAAATATGGTCAAATGAATCCTTGTTTTACCCTCAGTTTGAAATCAACTGTCATAATCGTGCAAATATATAGATTAAAAAAACATCCATCATTGAATGAAATATTGTGTGATAGCTGAAAATGGGGGTTTTAAGTTGGGTAATAATGGACAATGATCCAGACCCACTGGAGTGTATTTCCCACAGGAGCAGGCTAACCGGTTGCAGACATGCAGATAAACTGCTATTTAAATTCACATTGATCTACATCAGTCCTGGGTACAGCCTGCACTTTAACAAGATGACAAATACTAGAACAGAAAAACAAACCCCAAGAAGCTAAAAAGCACAATCTAGTCTAGAGAGGACTTCTCTCTCCAAATGAAGCATAAGGCTTGAGGAGGCACACTAAGATGCTGACCTGAATGTTAATTCTAATTTATGATTAATATTGAAATAATGAAGTTGTAAAATTGAAACACTGCAGCAGAGGCCATACATAAAACAGTTTGTATGGCATTCACAGTATTCAACTCCATCTGTGTCAAAAAGATTACATCTTTGGTATTGTAATGTTGAACATTTTCAAGTGAGGAACATAAATAGGAAAAATCTAAAGAATGAGGAAGAACAAAAGCCTTCACTGTGCCTAACATTAACATATCACAAACGGGCCTATGTATTAAAAAACAGGAGGAGAGGAGAGGTTGGTCTTACCGGAGACAGATATCCTCATGGAGGCCTCCAGGGGTCTGTTGTTGTCCAGGGCCTGGCTAAGGCGTATCTCCCCGGTGCTCTGGTTCAGGATGACCAGGTTCAGCTCATTACCAGCCTCAAAGCTGTACTGGAGCTGGTCCGAAGCATCTGGGTCATGGGCAGGGATCCGCCCGATCACCCCTGTGGGGAAGCTACTGGACTTGTCAGTGACATAGTTATTGAATATGATCTGGAAATTTTTCAGCACTGGTACGTTGTCGTTCTTGTCAACCAGCTTGACGTGCACGGTGGCACGGCTGACCAGTGGGGCGGAGGTGGCCTGGACCACGATGACATACTCCGACTGAGTCTCGTAGTCGAGATCTGTCAGAACGGTCAGTTCTCCTGAGAAGATGTCCAGCTGGAACACCTCTGGGATGTTTCCCTCTACTATCTGGTACATGATCTGGGCGTTGCTCCCCTCGTCTGGGTCCGAGGCAGACACGTGGGCCACTACCAGGCCTATTGGGCTGTTCTCCTCCACAAAGATGTCAAATTCATCTTTCTCAAACACAGGAGGGTTGTCGTTCACGTCTAAGATGGTCACCTGGATGTCCACGGACGTCTTGAGAGCAGGGACACCTTTATCCACAGCAAAGGCCTGCAGGTTGTAGAATGGCATGTTCTCACGGTCCAGGCGACGCAGCGTTCGCACAATACCAGAGGTGGACTCAATTATGAAGTCTCCATCGCCGTCCTCGCCCCCCTGGAAAGTGTAGAAGACACGTCCATTGAGGCCAGAGTCTCGGTCAGTGGCAGAGACCTGGACGACGCTGGTAAACACTGGCACGTCTTCCATCACAGAGCCTAGGTAGTGGTCTCGGAGGAACCGAGGAGAGTTGTCATTCACATCATTCACCAGGATCTCCAGGTAGGTGGTGTCAGACTTCTGTGGGATGCCGTTGTCCCGGGCCGTGATGGCTAACGTGTAGGACACCTGATCTTCATAGTCCAGCTCCATCTGGGTGGTGACAGCGCCTGTGTCGGAGTCGATGTCGAACTGGGGGATGCTGTCATCCATGAAGTAGGTTATACGTGCGTTCTCCCCAGTGTCCTCATCTGTAGCACTGATCACCACAACGGTGGTGCCAACAGGTCTGTCCTCATTGATGTTGACGGTGTAATGGGAGCTCTGAAACACGGGCCGGTGGGTATTGGCGTCGGTGACGTTGACAAACACCTTGGCGGTATCGATGCGTGTGCCGTCAGACGCGGTGACACTCAGGACGTATTGGCGCTCCAGTTTGTAGTCGAGGGGCAGGGCCAGAGTGATAAGGCCCCCTCCACTCTGGCTGGTGATGGAGAACCTGTTTCTGGTGTTACCACTGGAGATCTGATACGTCACCACACTGTTGATATCCTGGTCCACCGCAGAAACCGTCACCACGCTGGTGCCCACAACAGCATCCTCATTGAGGCGCATGTAGTATGATCTCTGGGTGAACTCTGGGTTGTTATCGTTGACGTCGAGGATGGTCATGCTAACGCTAGCTGAGGAGGACATCACCGGGTGGCCATGATCACGGGCCTCCACCCCAAAGTTGTAGAAGTCCACGCTCTCCCTGTCCAGCCCAGCGGCTACCACTATCCATCCACTGCTGTTGTTGATGGAAAAGGGTAAGTTGGGCGAGGCTTCAATGAGGCAGTACTCCAGCCTGGAGTTGTCGCCGGAGTCTGCGTCAACGGCCTGGATGTGAATGATGGAGTAACCCACCGGCACGTTCTCTAGCACAGTGGCCTGGAAGGGGGTGCTGACAAAAATGGGGGCGTTATCATTGATATCCACCACCTGCACCGTTACCAGGCCGCTGATGTTGGAGAGAGGCGGGCGTCCCCCGTCCTGAGCACGGATGCGTATGGTGTATTCCTTGTTAGCCTCGTAGTCTAACTGACTGACCAGGTCCATCTTGCCTGTCTGAGCGTCAATGTAAAACTGGCCCCTGGTGTTGCCACTCATGATGCTAAAGTGAACCATGGCGTTACTTCCTCTGTCCTGGTCTGTGGCAGTCACCTGCAGGATCTCTGTGTTGGGTGCCATATCCTCCGGAACCTGCACCACATATCGCTTTTCACTAAACTGGGGCGCATTATCATTGTCATCCTCTACAATAATGTGAACTGTTGCTGTAGCGCTGCGGGGGCTGGGGTCGCGACCCTGGTCGTTGGCCTCTACCAACAGCATGTAGGCCTCCACCATCTCTCTATCCACCGGGCCCTTTGTGCGGATCACCCCTGACCTGGGGTCAATCTCAAACACATCGTTGGAGCCGTTGCTGTTGAGGACACGGTAGAGGATGTTACCATTTACCGGGGCATCCCCATCCGTGGCCCTGACGGTCAGCACTTCGTAGCCTATCTCCAGGTTCTCTCTGACCCTCTCCTTATAGTCCTGTTGCTCAAAGACAGGGTCATGGTCATTAGTGTCACTCACTGTGATGGTGAGGGTGGCCATGGCCGTACGTCGGGGTGTGCCGTGGTCAACAGCATTCACACGGAACACATGGGTGTCCTTCTGCTCTCTATCCAGCACCTCCACAGTGGAGACTGCACCATTGACTGGGTCCACAGAAAATAGGTTGTTGGAGCGGCTGTCAAACAGGGCCTCTATGAAGTACTCCAGCCTGCCTGCCTCCCCCTCATCAGCATCTACTGCCTTTAAAACAACTACAGGAGTTCCAGCTGGCTTATTCTCTGCCACAGACACCTGGTACATAGGAGGCTGAAACTGGGGACTACTGTTGACAGCCCTCTTCCTCCTGCTCACTATGCCAGACTCAGACTGGACAGCCTGCTGTAGTAACTTCCCCAAGTGGCCCTGCTTGAAGGAACCTTGACCCACCCGCCAGTGGACTGAAATGCTGTTCACTTTAGCTTCCCTCTCATCTCCTGTGTATTGGTTACAATGTAAGTCTAGCTCAAGGAGTGTGTTGTGCTTCAAACACAGGGTCTTGGACACAAACAACTGCCCCTCCGAAAAGTAGAAGTCCGAACTACTAGTCACCTTGCAGTGCATACTGCTGTGTGTCGGGGATGCGGGTAGTAGATCCCATACCCGGAGGAGCGCAGTACCAGCCTCGTAGCATTCTAACTGATGATTTTGGGCCTTAAACAAACTGATGATCTCCAAGTCCCATTGAGATTTAATTTTGTGTTTACTTGAACAGTTCCTGCCGTGAACATGCACATCATACTGGCTCGTGAGGAGGTGCCTGGACCCTGGGCCACTGTTCACGCAGTCAACAACAGTGTACACGATGAAAGGGTTGGAGCTGAGCGAGGCACAATTTAAACTACCCGAAATGAACACAATGCGCGCGGACGCATCAGTTTCAATAAAGGTCTTTGAGAATTTAGGAGCGATTACCTGATCCAAAGTGCATGCCCCGCTCTGTTCCACACTTGCTATAACCGTCCCCGGCTCTGCATCCTCACTGATGTGTGTACTGTAGCAATCCGACAGTGAAATTATTTCAAACCAGCCGAAAATAATAAACACCAAATCCCACTTAATGACGGGCATTGCTCCTCGATAATGTTAAACCAGGTTTGAACGTAATTACTGCCGCCTTCCCTTAAACTTTCCGTCTAGTCGTTCCCTTTTGTTGCAGTGTATCCATGCTTTCATTGCTCCACAGTAGCTAATCCAATTGAATCCGGAGAGAAATCGCAGTCACCTAGCCAAAGCTTCTCACCACCCAAACACGCCGAACCTACAACTCCACTCCGTTCGCGTGAATTAATAAAATGGCTCCTACTACCCCTTATGCTCGAGGCTTCTCATTATCATAAATCTATTGTGTGTGTGTGTGTGTGTGTGTGTGTAGCAAGGTCCGTTCTCCCAGGGGCCACACTGAGTTGTAAAAGAAACATGACCGGCCTCTGTTTGGTCCCCCTTGTGGAAGACGCATATAGATGTTTACAGTGTTTTTGCAAAGTAGCAGAACATGGATTGTTGATAAGCCTAAACAAATGCTGTCAATATTTAAATAACAAACAGTTCTCATCCCCCCAACAGTGTAGTGTTTCATTATGCGTATACATACCTGTCTAATTCAAAAGTGACCTTACCTTAATAGGGTAGTCAAATTACACTACACATCAGGCCTATATGAAAAGTAATGATTCATGCCATTCTCTAGTCCTATGCAGGTATTGAAATGCTTCTCTCGAATAGGAGGTTAAATGAGTCAATGGCAGGACAGTGAACAGGGGTACATCTTGTAATGTTTCATGTAAACATCATTTTTGAAAGCTGCCCAGCAGATGCTGCTGGTATCACATGTGGGAGATGGGTCATGCCAAAGGCATCTTAATCATCATCCTCATCTAAAGCAGAGGCATTCTGCCATGTGTCTGTTATGTGCCTCTTACACAGACGTGAGGAAGTTGAGCAGCTGTGAAAGTAAATAGGCTACTCCTAGGCATTCTTTAGACTGCTATTGATCTTGTTTGTAGAATCATTTTTTTTTGTTGTTGCTGAGGGTGAACTAGGGAACTGACAAAATAAAAGGAAACACCTAAGGAAATGAGGGATACAAAATATATTGAAAGCAGGTGCTTCCTGAGTTAATTATGCAATAAATATCCCATCACGCTCAGGGTTGTGTATAAAGTAGCTGGGAAGGCCATTATTTTGACTCCCCCCCCAATAGGATGACAATAGCCCCATCCACAGTGCACAAGTGGTCACTGAATGGTTTAATGGGAATGAAAATGTAAACCAAATGCCATGGCAGTCTCATGGGACATTGCCTGAGACAGCATTCTCCACCACCATCAACAAAACACCAAATTATGGAAGAATGGTGTTGCATCCCTCCAAGAGTTCCAGACATTTGTAGAATCTGTTACGGTGCATTGAAACTGTTCTGGTTCGTGGTGGTCCAAAGCATTAGGACACTATGTTGGTGTTTCCTTTATTGTAGAAGTTACCTGTACATTCACTTTACTGCCACCTGCTGGTACATGTGTATTACTGCAGACAGCAATCAGCGCAATTAATCAAGTCCTAACTTCTGGCTATTTAGGTAACAATTGAGACAAAAACAAGTTTAGGCTGAAACGCATCTTTCAAGAGAAGTCCACAGATCTCTTTTACAGTAATCCTACTGTAAGCATTAAAAAGTTAGTCTTGATACAATAACGTCTTGACCCAGCAACCTAGCACTGTGAAAGTGATCGGTTCAGTTTACATTGTGCACTTACATTCACATATGGTCTAAGGTACCTGTGGAGACTGCAACAGTGTACAATATTGAGAAGGCACATACAGGTAGATCTAGTTCAGGAAGAGATCACCTGGAGTAACAATAATAATGCCATTTAGCAGATGCTTTTATCCAAAGTGACTTAGTCATGCGCGCTTACATTTTACGTTTGACAGGTCCCAGGAATCGAACCCACTATCCTGTATTGCAAGTGCCATGCTCTACCAACCGAGTAACATTTACTGATGTGAGGGAAATTAACACATGCAGTGTGTGGAGCTGAACTTCTGTGCCCAGTGCCCTGATGTAACTAATAATAAGCTGAAGCTGGTCATCACGGTCACAGCACAGTAACCTAAAATTTTTCCATTGGTCATCTCTAGAAAACTGGTTTAATTCAATCATAATCTTTAGATCGCCCAAGAACAAGTCTAGAGCCCAAGAACAAGTCTAGAGCAAAACGTTTCAACCTTGTGAGTGATGGACATGATGCAGAAAAGAAGCAAAAGTTAAAATATTACAATAAATAGTTTTTTACTGTTTTTATTGTTGCTGGAGGCTCTAATAAAATATGAATCATTAGCTTTACAAAATAAAAACAAAATACAACAAAAAAGATTCCCCCCAAAACGGAAACAGTCAAAAGCTTCCTTCAAGACGCAAAAAGACAAAACTGTGACCCCCAACATAGACCAGGTGAAAGGGAGAAAGAGAGACCAAGAGAGAGACCGAGGTATCCAAATCGTCACGTTGTACACAGTGTAAGAGGGGGACTTAATGACATGGGTATACACAGTGAACCTAACAGTCCCTCCCCATGTTTTAGAGGTCTACAGCTCCATCCCGTGATCCAATGCGTTCAGACTCACAACGCATGCGGGTAAGAGTGGGACGAAGGTCAAACCATAGACCAATCCTTACAATACATAATATCTAGGGCCACCCTCTCCCATTCGTTTGCCATTACATCACCCAGAAAAATGACAGTTATATTTCAAGAAAGGTGGTGGCACAGACACTTTGATATAATGGGTACAAGAAAGAAAACGTTGGTGGAAATGAATGACGATTTGTTAGCCCAGCCAAGCCTAGCTACAGTACAGTCTATCTGATTCTGTCCCCTAACCAGAGGATAGGAGAGAAGCTGATGTCACTCATTCAAAACAGACTCAGCTGTGACAGAGCTGTAGGGATTATAAACATTGCGGTAAAACTGTAAGATTATCATTAACCTTAAGAATACTATCATAATATTCATAACATGAGAGAGACAGAGAGAGAGACAGAGAGAGAGACAGAGAGAGAGACAGAGAGAGAGAGAGAGAGAGAGAGAGAGAGAGACAGAGAGAGACAGGGTGGGTGAATGGCTTGATAGCAAATGAGATGCCTCAAAACAATGCGTGAAAATAAACAAAAAAAGCTTAACATTCTCTTTTTTGTTTTTTCCACGAATGAACAAGAGTGCAGCACTGAAACAAGCATGGAAGGAGAGACGTACAAACAGAAAAAAGATGGTTGAGTAAGGTGGAGATACTGCGCGGGGAACAGAGAGAGAGAGAGAGAGAGAGAAAAAAAATAGCATCTCTAGCTTTGCTGTTTGCGTTTAAGTGCCTCCATCAGGTCGTTCTTCAGAGCCTCCTGCTTCGACTTGTCAGCCAGGGTC
Organism: Oncorhynchus tshawytscha; assembly: GCF_018296145.1. Taxonomy (NCBI): domain Eukaryota; kingdom Metazoa; phylum Chordata; class Actinopteri; order Salmoniformes; family Salmonidae; genus Oncorhynchus; species Oncorhynchus tshawytscha. The sequence continues at coordinate 43,252,586 of NC_056435.1, read as the reverse complement.
TGAACACTCCTGTCAGGGAAGAGGGAGTGAGAGAAGGAGTGAGACAGATTAAATATACACTAGATTCCAAAATCAACCTGTAACACCGGTTCCCCTAAGCACTCCTGTAGATATTTTTGATAAATAAATAAAAACCTAAGCATTATGATAAAAGTTTCACTCAGCCTCACAGAAGCAAGTACCATAAAACATTACAATAGTTACAGATATACAGGAGTGCCAAGGGAATTGGGGCCTATTTGGAACTCAACAATTAATAGATGCAGTAAAAGTGAATTTGTGAGAAAGCAAATAAGATGGGTAGATAGAGGGAAAAATAGGTAGAGATATAGAGAAAATTTATTTTTCAACAAGTTGTGAGGATATCACATGGTCTCCAACTCTCTCTCACTGTAGAGAGAAGATGGTTGGGTTAATACACTCCAGACACTGCCTGTCTAGGTGCAATCAACATTAAATGTTTAGTCAGGTAAGTTAATCATCTAGGACTCTTCCTCATGCAGTTGGTTGTCTCAAACTGCATGTTGGCATGGTTGGCTTAGCTGCAACAAACGCTCCTTGAGAAACAATGTCAGCGTGTTGCAACTTTCTGGGAAACCACTCAATCACACAAACACCATGCCACACATGCAAGCGCGCACACACATTCCTCCAATGCCACAGACACACAGCCTGTTGTCCCATGCCAGACGATACCTCTGGCCCTAGTCAATGAAGATCTGGCGCTGGGTGAGGACCTGAGACAGCTCCTTCTGGAGCTGCCGGTACTTTTGGTTATCAGGCAGAGAGTCAATAGATCTGGACCACAGTGGAGAGGAGAGGGAGAGGAGAAAAGGAGAAGAGGGACAGGCAGACAGACAAATGAGGGATGAGTGGGCATAGAGAAGAGATAGGACAGGGGAAGGAGGAGGGAAATGGAAGCAAATAAACAAGGTTGAAAAATGTAGAACTGAAAAACAGACAATGACATGGGAAGCAGATAACACAGTAAAATGAGGGGAAATCAACAGATGAGCTGAAGTAGCTAAGGTTAAAACAGGAGTGTGGCTGACAGAGGCCAAACTAGAAATGCAGTAGGAGACTGCAGGAGCCCATTAGTACCCGTCTTCGACGTGGATGTCAGGTGTGCTGAGACTTGGAGCATCTGCAGCAGAATATAGTGACTTTATATCAATGTGACAAGTGTGTGGGTTTCCGCACTCACGTACCTTAAACCATTGACGATGTCCTTGGTCTTCCCAAAGTAGATCTCGTTGAGAGTGGAGCGAATCTTATTCTCCATATCCTGAGGTTAGAAAAATGAATTTACACAACACTAATCTTGTGATAAACATATCAATAGATAGTGCCTTCAGAAGGTTTATGCTCCTTGACCTATTGCACATTTTGTTGTAACAGCCCGGACACAGTGAAAACATGTTTTTAGGATTTGTTGCTAAATTATACAGTTACACACACACACGGTGGTTCACATGGATTCCTTAGCTGAAATAATGCTAAAGTAACCCCATGTAAACCAAGTAAAACAGTGATATAAATTTCTCACACATTGTAAATGAAATGCAGATATCTAATTGACATAAGTATTCACACCCTTGATGGCGATTCCAACTTTCGTCATGGATATGTCTGTATCAGGGTTGCACATCTGGATGTGGGGATTATCTCCTATTGTTCCTTGTAGATTTTCTTAAACTCTTTAAATTAGATGGAATTCAAGTCTGGACTTTGTTTGGGCCACTCAAGGACTTCCACATTCTTGTTCTGAAGCCATTCCAGTATTGCTTTGACTGCTCTTACCAGTCTCCCAGTCCCTGCCACTGAAAAGCATCCCCATAGCATGATGCTGCTACCACCATGCTTCATGGTAGGGATAGTGTTAGATGGGTGATGAGCTGTGCCTGGTTTTCTGCGACAGAGCACTTTGCACTCAGGCCAAAGAGTTCAATTTGTCTCATCAGACCACAGAATGTTTTGCCTGTGATCCGAGTCTTTCACATGTTTTTTTGCGAACTCCAGGCGTGCTGTCATGTGCCATTTTCTTAGGAGTGGCTTCCGTCTGGCCACTCTCCCATAAACCCCAGATTGGTGAAGTGCTGTATAGACTTGTTGTTCTTCTGGCAGGTACTCCCATCTCAGCCAAGGAACTCTGTTGTTCTGTCAGAGTGGTCATTGTGTTCTTGGTCACCTCCCTGCTCAGTTTGGTAGGACGGCCACCTCTAGGCAGAGTCTGGGTAGTTCCATATTTCATTGAATATCCCAAAATGCTATTTTTTTGCAATTCTAGAAATTGTTTTATACCCTTCCCCAGATATATGCTTCATCACAATCTGAGATCTATAGAGAGTTCCTTTGACTTCATAGTAAAGTTTCCGCTCTGACACGCACTGTCAGCTGTGGGACCTAATATAGACAGGTGTTTCTTTCTAACTCATGTCCAAACAATTGAATTGGCTATAGGTGGACTCCAAGTAAGTTGAAGTGACATCTCAAAGATGATCAAAATAAATTGAGCTCAATTTGGGGTGTCATAGCAAAAGGGTGTGAATACATATGTGAATGATACTTCTGTATTTCATTTTCTATACATTATGTCAGTGTGTGCATAACGGCATGCATATAGTAGGTGTAGTTCTACCCACCTCCACCAGGCGGCCGATGTTGGCAATATGTGGGGAAGACTCTCCAACTGTCTCGTCTTTCTCCATCTGGAAGAAGAGAGAGATGAGGGTATTGTACAGTCCAACAGTGGAAATATGTTGCAACAAGTAAACTAAGAGACAGATTACAAAACAAGACAGATTACGAGAGCATGTACACCCCCCTCTCACACACACACAGCTGTATGCAAGCACCTGTCTTGTCAGACTGCCACCCAGGTTCATGGTTCCAGACCCGGTCTTGGTCGTCTGGAGCCACAGCATAACGGTGGAGGTGAGTTTGTAGTGAGCGGTCCGTCCGCTGGACTTCTCCTGCACCTCCACCACATGGATGGAGTCCCAGCAGCCTTTGATCTTCTTGGAGCCGTCTCCAGCCTTCTTGATGAGGATGACCCCAGCAAAGCCATGATCCAAGTCCCACAGATACACAGATGATACACCACCCTCAAAGTACCTGACAACACATTACATTTTTTAAAATGTAACCTTTATTTAACTAGGCAAGTCAGTTAAGAACAAATTCTTATTTACAATTACGGTCTACGAACAGTGGGTTAAATGCCTTGTTCAGGGGTAGAACGACATATTTTTACCTTGTCAGCTCTGGGATTTGATCTAGCAATCTTTCGGTTACTGGCCCTACGCTCTAACCTCTAGGCTACCTGTCACCCCTTAGGAGGGCATGGATATTTATGATAAGACTGTCATTGGTGGTATTACCAGGTTATTTGTTTTCGTCATAGACATGGCATAGCCAATGAGAATTGAGGATCCAAACGACCCACTTTATAATAACGGTATAAATGGTATTACTGTGGTGTAACGATACTCTAAAGTGTCAATAATGGGTCTGTCTGTTCCTCTCACATACTGACTTGGTCATACTGGTACTCACAGGTCTCTATACTGGTCAAAGGCATTGTTGGCTTCAACCTCTAGTTTGCGCAGGCGGGCAGATGGCATGGCACCATCGTCGATGGGTGGCTCATACTTATTACTCCATGGGGATCTGAGAAACAAGAATGAGCAAGAGAAAATCCCAAATCAATCCTTTGTGACCAAAACAAATGGGTGTGTGGTCAAATGTTCATGTATGACAAACAAATAATTGTAATGACATTCATTTATACCAGGCATGGTTTCTGAGGAGATGGATATGTGGGAAGGGAAGTAAGATAGAGATAAAGGAGGAGCTGCAGGTTGTCAGTCCTACCTGTAGGAGTCACCATCTCTGTTGTAGTCACAGAGCAGGTAGTCTTTCCCCACCACCTTGTCCCGGGCGATCTTCAGAGGCTGGTCAACAGAGGAGAGTAGATCCTCACACAGACTGGGCACCTGGACACAGACAGAGAAAGTTCTCGCGACATGTTCCAACAACACACTTGATACTATTCGACAAGCTCACACAAACACACTTTCATTGACAAACTTACACGCAGACCTTCTCGCAAACTTACAGTGCCGTCAGAATGTATTCACACCACTTGACCTTTTTCAAAATGCTGTTTTGTTCGAGCCAGCATTTCAAATGGATTCAATTGAGATGGTCTCACTGACCTACACAGAATATCCCAAAATGTCAAAGTGGAATTGTTTTACAAAATGTTGTAAAAATTCTGAAAAGCTGAAATGGTTTGAGTCAATAAGTACTCACTGCCACAACAAAGGGGTTAAGTTCAGGAGTAAACATTTGCGTAACAAGTCACATATTACATTTGTGTGTAAAAAGTGGTTAACTTGATTTCTGAATGACAACCTCATCTCTGTACCCCACACATTCAATTATATTTAAGGTTTCTCAGTCAAGCAGTGAATTTCAAAAACAGATTCCACCAAAGACCAGGGAGGTTTTCCAATGCCTCAAAAAAGGTCACCTATTGTAGATGGGTAAACAAAAAAAAAGATTTTGAATATCACTTTGAGCATGGAAGTTATTACACTTTGGATGGTGTATCAACACACCCATTCACTACAAGGATACAGGTGTCTTTCCTTACTCAGTTGCCGGAGAGGAAGAAAACCAATCTGGGATTTCACCACAAGGCCAATGGTGACTAAAACAGTTGAGTTTAATGGCTGTGATAGGAGAAAACTGCAGATCCATCCTCTGTTGCTACTGGTCAATGTTTTCAGGCTGGTTGTATTGGTGCTAGCTAGGTACCAAGCTAAAGCTAGCTACCCCATAAGATGTGGTCAAACATAGTTTGGTAAACACATTGTTCGTGGCCGGTGTTTGTCGACTTTTTTGTACAGCTTTGACAGTGTTCCTGTATCTTTTTTGACACGCAAAGACACAAACGGCGTCCCATAGTATGCATGTTGTGAAGCTAATAGCAGTATAACTCCGGTCGGGCAACATCTGGAAAAATAGCTCACTTGGTAGTGTATACTGGTGCTCGACCAGTCGGCGAACACCCTCGACAGAGAACGGTCGATTGTTCTTGACAATGAATTCCATTATCTTGGCTTTAATTGATTTCGCCTTTGAGTAGTCTCGCTGAAATTCTTAACTCTTTCAAAATGACTGCTCGACTTGTTGACTTGCTTGATCCACACAGCAGACATTGTGTGGGCTAGGTTAGGAATGCTGTGTAGCGCAACATTTTGTGTGGCACCATTACATCATGTACCTATGTTAATAGGTATGCACGGTAGAGCTTTGACATCAGTTTTTAACATCTGCGTTAAACTAGATATTGATACCGATGTTGGCATTTTTAGCTAATATCGTCCGATTCCGAAATATGTTCACCGATATATTGTGCATCCCTAATGTGTATGCTTGTAATCAGCAAGGACTAGGGAGCTTTTTTAGGATAAAAATAAATGGAATGGCGCTAAGCACAGGCTAAATCCTAGAGGAAAAACCTGGTTCAGTCTGATTTCCAGACACTGGGAGACAAATTCACCTTTCAGCAGGACAATAATCTAAAACAAGGCCAAATTTACACGAGTTGCTAACCAAGACGACATTGAATCTTCTTGAGTGGCCTAAATAGAATTGAATAATAACATTTTTTAAAATCAGCAAAAATAAGACTTGAAAATGGCTGTGATCAACAAACAACTTGAAGAATTTTTTAAATATTTTTTTTAAGTGCAAATATTGTCCAATCCAGGTGGGCAAAGCTCAGAGAAACCCAGGAAGACTCACAGCTGTAACTCAGGGATGTGAATAATTACATAAATGAGATTTCATTTCCTTTTTTTAGTAAAAAAAAAACATGTTTTCACTTTGTCATTAGGGGGTATTGTATGCGTGTGTGTGTAACACAACAAATTGTGAAATAAGTCAAGAGGTAAGAATACTTTCTGAAGGCAGTGTACATGAACAGTCAAAATGTTCTCCAAAACACTTTCTAAAAATAAGGTCTCTTATGTTCACATTTTTTTGAAGCATACTGTACAATTTTATACAGTGTATTTAAACCAGGTACCATAGTAACTTGCGAACAACAGATTTCAAATACAGCTAATATGATTTGGAACCGATCAATATGTTTTCCCCCCATCAACCCACAAATGCTCTGACGAAGGCCTTGAGGCCGCTACGTAAGGCTTAATAAAGAGCAGTGAAACTATCAAGAGCAGTGTGAGGGTTTCTTCTTTTTCCTCAGCCAATCAACCCACTCTACAAGCACATTTAAAGACAGAGAGTAATGACTCACATACTTTGAGTCTTTAATTTAGTCAAAATTATATTTTGTGACAACCGGTATGGATCGACATGGATTTTAATTTTTACAATATCGTCTACAGCATAACATTTTAATACAGTGCTAAATTAAATGAAAAGTTCAACAAATTGGACAACTTCACATTCAGTATTGTCATAGTTTGGTTGAGTATAAAACCATCTGAATGGAGAAAGCCTATTCAAATTAATTAATTTGTTGCCATTCAAGGGTGATACACTACATAAAAACACAGGTCTCGACATGAACACTTATCCTCTTGTCCAGGACAAGAAGAATATAGATTTAATAAATTCACAATATCAAACAATTACACCAATCAGAATTGGATCAGAGCAGCAAACATCGCAATATTCAAATCTATTTTTAATCTACATAAATAAAAAAAGCCTACATGTCAAAGTGTAGGTGATATGCATATTGGCTACAGCCTCATGTCCAAACCAAGGCTGACATGAAGGACCAGAACATTTTGCCAAACTTTAAAAAGAACCTTACTTGACAAATACACAAACATTAGGAACACCTTCCTATTATTGAGTTGCACCCCCCTTTGCCTTCAGAACATCCTCAATTCGTCAGGGCATGGACTCCACAAAGTGTCGAAAGCATTCCACAGGGATGCTGGTCCATGTTGACTCCAATGCTTTCCACAGTTGTGTCAAGTTGGCTGGATGTCCTTTGGGTGGTGGACCATTCTTGATTCACACAGGAAACTGTTGAGCATGAAAAACCCAGCAGCGTTGCAGTTCTTTAAAAAAACGGTGCACTTGGCACCTACTACCATACCCCGTTCAAAAAGGCACTTACATGTTTTGTCTTGCCCATTCACCCTCTGAATGGCACACATACACAATCCATGTCTCAAACCCTTCTTTTACCAGTCTCCTCCACACTGATTGAAGTGGATTTAGTGAATGAAAACGATTACATGCACACAATAATACAATTATTGTTTATAGTATAATAGATTGTTTAAAACAGTTATATGCTTTGCAACAAGAACAATTTCCCTAATACTTTTTACATGGACATCTGAAATCAGGCTACCTGATGGGACTTTTGATAAACGCAGAAAATGGCCATTCAAAATAAACATTCTACGACAGTGACCATGTTATTTTTGGTTTAGCCTATTTGATTCAGAGTTCAGACAAAATGTGTATGTGAAAACAATTTCTAAGATGCATACTTTGTTTTTCTCGAGCTCACTTCACACTAGAGGGAGGCTTGCGCTACTGGTGCTGGCACATGCGCAGATCAAAGACACAGCTTGACCGCCAAAATAAGCTGTTTACATGTCCTAATAATTCAAAAGATTGCTTAAAACGGCTGGTTTTCTGAGCAACGGATGCGTACTTCGATTTTGACCTTTCGCCAATTAAGATATGCAGAGTAAGGTGTTTACATGACCATTTCAATACGCTGCCTCCTGCCATATGTTTAATATCGAATTAGTGTGTATGTAAACATATTCAATAAAACGATCATAGCGTTCACCTGGATAATCTCATTGGAAGATCAGGTGTTAATGTTTTGTATACTCTGGTGTACAATTAATTAATTAATGCCCAAGAGGGTGTGGTATATGGCTAATATACCACGGCTAAGGGCTGTTCTTACGCATGACGCAACGTGGAGTGCCTGGATACAGCCCTTAGCTATGGTATAATGGCCATTTACCACAAACCTCAGGTCCCCTTTGCTATTATAAACTGGTTACCAACGTAATTAGAGCAGTAGAAATAAAATTTTGTCATACCCGATCACGGCTTTCAGATATACAGATTTCAGCCAATCAGCATTCAGGGCTTGAACCACCCAGTTTATCGGGCTCCCGAGTGGCGCAGCGGTCCAAGGCACTGCATCTCAGTGCTAGAGGCATCACTACAGTCCCTGGTTCGATTCCAGGCCATCACAACCAGCCATGATTGGGAGTCCCATAGGGTGGCGCACAATTGGCCCAGCATTGTTCGGGTTTGGTTGGAATAGGCCGAAATTGTTCTTAACTTAGTTCAATAAAGGTTCAATTAAAATATATACACTACCGTTCAAAAGTTGAGTCACTTAGAAATGTCCTTGATTGAAAGAAAAGCAAATTTACAGTGCAGACATTGTTAATGTTGTAAATGACTATTGTAGCTGGAAACGGCAGATTTTAATGGAGTATCTACATAGGTGTACAGAGGTCCATTATCAAAAACCATCACTCCTGTGTTCCAATGGAACGTTGCATTAGCTAATCCAAGTTTATCATTTTAATAGGGTAATTGCTCATTAGAAAACCTTTTTGCAATTGTGTTTGCACAGCTGAAAACTGCTGATTAAAGAAGCAATAAAACTGGCCTTCTTTAGACTGGTTGAGTATCTGGCGCATCAGCATTTGTGGGTTTGATTACAGGATCAAAATGGCCAGAAACAAAGAACTTTCTTCTGAAACTCGTCAGTCTATTCTTGTTCTGAGAAATAAAGGCTATTCCATGCGAGAAATTGCCAAGAAACTGAAGATCTCGTACAACACTGTGTACTACTCCCCTCACAGAATAGTGCAGACTGGCCCTAACCAGAATAGAAAGGAGTGGGAGACCCTGGTGCACAACTGAGCAAGAGGACAAGTACATTAGGGTCTAGTTTAAGAAACAAGACACCTCACAAGTACTCAACTGGCAGCTAAATTAAATAGTACCCGCAAAACACAAGGACATTTCTAAGTGATCCCAAACTTTTGAACGGTAGTGTATATACAGTACAGGTCAAAGGTTTTAGAACACCTACACATTCAAGGGTTTTTCTTTATTTGGACTATTTTCTACATTGTAGAATAATAGTGAAGACAGCAACATTTTTGAAATGACATGGAATCATGTAGTAACCAAAATATTTGAGATTCTTCAAAGAGCCACCCTTTGCCTTGACAGTGTTGGAATTGGCTAAACTTTGATCATTGAGATAGGAAATGAAAGAGACTGGGTTATGTCCGAAGTGAATGGTTCTATGAAGAAAATCAATGGACATCTGTGGATTAGATGAAGGAATGTGTTGAGGTCAGGAGGTGAGGACAGATTCTCTTAAGGGAGTAATAAAGGTTTGTTATCCTGTTACCCTCTTTATTAGCTTCATGTAGAGCCATAAAATGTAAGGATTGGAGGAGTGTTTAAACTTGGTTAAAGCTTCTCTAATGTCCGCAAGTTATTTACTCTGAAAAATAAGAACCTAACAACGGCTTTGCACACTTTTGGCATTCTCTCAACCAGCTTCACGAGGTAGTCACCTGGAATGCATTTCAATTAGGGTCAGTTTGTTATATCTGGAGTACTTCTCCTGTCCTATTCGGTGTCCTGTGTGAATTTAAGTGTGCTCTCTCTAATTCTCTTTCTTTCTTTCTCTCTCTCGGAGGACCTGAGCCCTAGGACCATGCCTCAGGACTACCTGGCATGATGACTCCTTGCTGTCCCCAGTCCACCTGGCCGTGCTGCTGCTCCAGTTTCAACTGTTCTGCCTTATTATTATTGGACCATGCTGGTCATTTATGAACATTTGAACATCTTGGCAATGTTCTGTTATAATCTCCACCCGGCACAGCCAGAAGAGGACTGGCCACCCTACAGCCTGGTTCCTCTCTAGGTTTCTTCCTAGGTTTTGGCCTTTCTAGGGAGTTTTTCCTAGCCACCGTGCTTCTACACCTGCATTGCTTGCTGTTTGGGGTTTTAGGCTGGGTTTCTGTACAGCACTTTGAGATATCAGCTGATGTACGAAGGGCTATATAAATACATTTGATTTGAATTAACAGGCGTGCCTTAAAAGTTCATTTGTAGAATTGCTTTCCTTCTTAATCCGTTTGAGCCAATCAGTTGTGTTGTCACAAGTATACAGAAGATTTGGTAAAAGACCAAGTCCTTATTATGGCAAGAACAGCTCAAATAGGCTAAATGAAATTACAGTTCATCAATACATGAAGGTCAGTCAATACGGAACATTTCAAGAACTACTAAAGTTTCTTCAAGTGCAGTTGCAAAAAAACATCAAGCGCTATGATGAAACTGTTCTCATGAGGACAGCCACAGAAATGGAAGACCCAGAGTTATCCTTTGCAGCAGAGTTAAGTTCATTAGAGTTACCAGCTTCAGAAATTGCAGCCCAAATAAATGCTTCAGAGTTCAAGTAACAGACACCTCAACATCAACTTTTCCGAGGAGACTGCGTGAATCAGGCCGTCATGGTTGAAATGCTGCAAAGAAATCACTACTAAAAGACCACCAATAAGAAGAGACTTGCTTGGGCCAAGAAACACGAGCAATGGACATTAGACCGATGGAAATGTGTTCTTTTGTCTAGAGTGCAAATTGGTTATTTTTGGTTCCAACCGCCATATCTTTGTGAGACGCGGTGTGTGAATGGATGATCTCTGTATGTGTATTTCCCACCGTAAAGCATGGAGGTGGTGGTGTTATGGTGCTTTGCTGGTGACACAGAATTCAAGGCACACTTAACCAGGGTGGCTACCACAGCATTCTGCATATACACAGAATCAGCTACCACAGATAAAAAATCCCAAAACAGTTGGGATGGTGCATTTACTAGGCAAGTCCGTTATGAACAAATTCTTATTTTCAATTACGACCTAGGAACAGTGGGTTCACTGCCTTGTTCAGGAGCAGAACAACATATTTTTACTTTGTCAGCTTGGGGATTCGATCTTGCAACCTTCCGGTTACTAGTCCAACCACTACCTGCCACCCCATTATTATTAGTGGGGCGGAAGGTAGCCTAGCGGTTAGTGGGACTATCATTAGTTTTTCCAACAGGACAATGACCAAAACACCTCCAGGCAGTGTAAGGGCTATTTGACCAAGGCGGAGAGTGATGGAGTGCTGCATCAGATTACCTGGCCTCCACAATCCCGACTTCAAACAAATTGAGATGGTTTGGGAAGAGTTGGACCGCAGAGATGAGGAAAAGCAGCTAGCAAGTGTCAGTATATGTGGGAAGTCGTTCAAGACGGTTGGAAAAGCATTCCAGGCGAAACGAGTTGAGAAAATCTCAAGTGCGTGCAAAGCTGTCATCAAGGCAAAGGGTGGAAGAATCTCAAATATATCTTGATTTGGTTAACACTTTTTTGCTTACTACATGATTCCATATGTGTTTTCATAGTTTATGTCTTCACTATTATTCTACAAATGTAGAAAATAGTAAAAATAAAAACCCTTGAATGAGTAGGTGTTCCAAAAAACGTTTTACTGGTAGAGAGAGCGAGCGAGGTAGAGCGAGCGAGGTAGAGCGAGCGAGGTAGAGCGAGCGAGGGACGTAGCGAGAGAGCATGTATACACACGCTATTTTGGCAATATCACCCAGCTCTAGGTGTGTGTATGGTGTAGACATTGTCCCACGTCAGATTGAGGTCTGCACTGATTACTCGCATAAACACATATGGGATAGCTAAAAAGCAGTCCGGCTACAATATGCTGTTTTAATATTTGAAAATGTTAACAAGGTGACGTCGTCCCCTGAACCCCCTTTCATCCTCAAAAGTAAATTTGTAATGTGCACAACATTTGCTAGCGTCTGCTCGCTGAACCAGTCTCAAAAAGTCAAGGAAGCTAATGCCAGTTCACACACATTCAATGCTGAATAGTCCCACTAGCTAGCTAGCATAGTGAAGTTCTAGCTAATGCATAAATGAGTAATCATGAAATGCCTGTTCTGCTGTGATTCGTGCGCCGAGTCCCATTGCACAGCTGACTGCTCTCTGGAATATTTGGCCAACAAGATAATGTTGCAAAGTAGTGAGGCACAGTGGCAGCTCTCAGAGTCAGATACGGGGGCGGCAGGTAGCCTAGGGGTTAGAGCGTTGGGCCAGTAACCAAGTTTGCTGGAGCGAATCCCTGAGCTGACAAGGTAAAAAAAAAGAAAAACCTGTAGTTCTGCCCCTGAACAAGGAAATGAACCCACTGGTTTATAAATAAGAATTTGTCTTTAACTGACTTGCCTAGTTAAATAAATTTTTAAAAAAATGTAATTTAACCTTTTAACATGCAGATTTCTGAGGACAGCCCCGTACAACTTCAACAAGGTGGCAAACTAGCTATGGCCATTCAAACAAGCTTGGAATAGGGTGCTAGCTGGAACATAGTTTGCCGTAGTAGCCAGTGCAACATAGCTACCGAGAGCAGAGTGATTTTCAGAAAATGAGTTCCTCTTCCGACGCAAGACAATGGGGGGGACAAATAAGTTATCTTTGGCAAGAGCTGGGTAGACTGCAGCAGTTGAGAGAGGGCATAGTGTGCGTGAGAAAAAGATGACAAGGAGACGAGAGAAAGCTGGCATATGATGTCCCTGAATGAGGGGGAAGATGAGGTTAAGCCAATTTTCCCTCATTCCATGTCTACTTGCTAAGTGGGAGAGAAGGTGACACGGAAATGAGAGGGGGAGAGAATATGATAAGAATTTGAATGACAGTCTCAGGGGATAAAGAGGGTACAAATGACGACTCCGTGACATGGACCCCCCCCGCCTCCCTTCAGAACACACAGAGACAATGCCTGCTCTGTTCCACGGACACAGCCCCACACCTGGCAACCGCCAGACACACAGAAACAGAGCGGGGGACAGAAGGCAGGCAGAAGTGGGAAACTGGGGTAGAAAGTAGAATCAAGGAGGAAAGAGAATGGTTGAGGCGACAGAACAGTATAGGGGGGGAAAGGATGACACTAGAAGGAGGTGAGCTCAGGTGATTCCCAACCGTAAGGAGTGAGTGTAAGGAGAGGGAGGGGCTAAATGGGCTCATGTAGAGTGATTGACAGCGTTACTAATGAGCGCTAACAACCAGATACAGAGGAGCGGGCTGAGGCGGTCAAGGAGAGTGCTGGTGCCCAGGGGAGTGAGTTGTCAAAAGGGAGAAGAAAGGAAGAGGAGCAGACGAGGGTCTGAAGGGATATGATCCCCCCAAAAATGTGGAGAACAATCACTGGAGAACGTGTGGTTTGATTTCTGTCTGATTCAGCTTAATCTGTCAGATGTTTTTGCACTACGGGAGATTTCAAGTACAGTCCTGGCTGGTAGTAGGTAGTCTAGAAGTGTACTGTATGTCTGTATAAGCTAGCAGAGTTCCTCAACTCCATAATGTAAATTAATGGAGATGAGTGTGTGGACTGTATCTCCGACGAGTCGCTGTCAGTCGATACTCCTGAAAATGTTAATTGCTACATCCATTTTTGGATGTAAATGATTTATTATATACACCCAATGAATCTTGAAGAATATAAGTTATACATACCTCATGAGTTTAGTTTAACTTTCGTACTCAAAATAATCTTGCAATGTTTGTAAACAATATGAATGCAAACAAACACTGTATAGCCTAAAAACATGGTTAAACTCATTTTAAATGGCATGGATAGTAAATTCTTGCATCCATAGCTCTGTTATGAATTTAGAGTGGTTCCATTCACGGAAAGGTTGCTGGATCCCCGAGCTGACAAGGTAAAATTCTGTCGTTATGCCCCTAAGCAAGGCAGTTAACCCACTGTTCCCCAGGCGCCAAAGATGTGGATGTCGATTAAGGCAGGCCTCCGTACCCCTCTGATTCAGGAAGTTACATTTCAGTTGAATGACTGACTAGGTATTCCCCTTGCCCTTTCTCCAGGCCAGTTCCTCAGATTTTTACCGAAACAGAATTGGGGAAGGTGCTGTGTTAGTTTTAATTAAAATAAATTCTAGCTTTAAAACCCTCACTGTGCACCCGTTTGTCCTCTGTAGCCATGTGCTTTTCTTTGTTTGCTGAAATCCCCTATCAGATAAAATGTTAACCAAATACAACCAGACAGTCGATACAAGGGAACAGAGACTCGATGTAGTCGAAGGTACACTCCGCCTAAGGTCGTTGCAACCCAACACCCCCGAGATATACATATCATGGAGTTCAGAAATCCAGCTGTGTGTAAGCTTAATAACTATGACAATTCAATCAGTATTGATTGATACGAGATTCCGCATAACAAAACATGTAAATATGTTAAGTATTCATCTACACCAGTGGTTGCCAAATTTATAGTCCCGTAGTTACAATTTCAGTGAGGCTCTCTTGTTCAGATATCAGTAAGTGGACTGGAGACAGGGCATGGAAGTAATTTTTTCCAACAATTGTTTGCAGACAGATTATTTCACTGTATCACAATTCCAGTGGGTCAGAAGTTTACATACACCAAGTTGTGCCTTTAAACAGCTTGAAAAATTCCAGAAAATGTCATGGCTTTAGAAGCTTGTCAGGCTAATTGACATCATTTGAGTCAATTGGCGGTGTACCTGTATTTCAAGGCCTACCTTCAAACTCAGTGCCTCTTTGCTTGACATCATGGGAAAATCAAAAGAAACCAGCCAAGACCTCAGGAAAAAAATGAATTCATTGTAGACCTCCACAAGTCTGGTTCATCCTTGGGAGCGATTTCCAAACGCCTGAAGGTACCACGTTCATCTATACAAATAATAGTATGCGAGTATAAACACCATGGGACCACGCAGCCATCATACCGAACAGGAAGGAGACGCGTTCTGTCTCCTAGAGATGAACGTACTTTGGTGCGAAAGTGCAAATCAATTCCAGAACAACAGCAAAGGACCTTGTGAAGATGCTGGAGGAAACAAGTAGCCACAGTAAAACGATTCCTATATTGACATCACCTGGAAAAAAATACAACTGTTTGACCATAATGACCATTGTTATGTTTGGAGGAAAAGGGGGAGGCTGGCAAGCCAAAGAACACCATCCCAACCATGAAGCACAGGGGTGGCAGCATCATGCTGTGGGGGTGCTTTGCTGCAGGAGAGACTGGTGCACTTCACAAAATAGATGGCATCACAAGGAAGGAAAATTATGTGGATATACTGAAGCAACATCAAGACATCAGTCAGGAAGTTAAAGCTTGGTCGCAAATGGGTCTTCCAAATGGACAATAACCCCAAGCATACTTCCAAAGTTGTGCAAACTGGCTTAAGGACAAAAGTCAAGGTATTGGAGTGGCCATCACAAAGCCCTAACCTCAATCCTATAGAAGAATTTGTGGGCAGAAGTGAAAAAGCGTGTGCGAGCAAGAAGGCCTACAAACCTGACCTCAGTTACCAGCTCTGTCAGGAGGAATGGGCCAAAATTCGCCCAACTTATTTTGGGAAGCTTGTGGAAGGCTACCCAAAACGTTTTACCCAAGTTAAACAATTTAAAAGGCAATGCTACCAAATACTATTTGAGTGTATGTAAACTTCTGCCCCCCTGGTAATGTGATGAAAAAAATCAAAGCTGAAATAAAATCTCTCCACTATTATTCTGACATTTCATATTCTTGAAATAAAGCAGTGATCCCAACTGACCTAAAACAGGGAATTTTTACTAGGATTAAATGTCAGGAATTGTGAAAAACTGATTTTAAATGTATTTGGCTAAGGTGCATGTAAACTTCAACTGTAAGTCCTTCACAATAGTAAAGGGCTTGCCTGTCCTAGCCACTCGGTAGCTCACCATATACGACGCTTCTATCCCCTTCTTATTAAATGGTATCGGTTGCTTTTATACATGTCTTAGTACTCGAAAGTAATCTTAAATCTCACTCCAAAAAAACTCCTGTGGCTTATTTTTCAAATTGCCATGTTTTGTTTCTAAAATGTCTGTGCAAAAGTGAAGGTTTCATCAAGTTGTGAGATGTGTAAATGTGCAAAAGTACTATAAACACACTGGCTGAGAAAAGGCACTACTCCCAATACAAGTGAACCCCAAATCAAAATGTAGTTCATCATATTTGCGCTTCTTGGATGGTCCAACGATGGTCCTGTCTGTTCGGTGCCTTCCTGGGTAAGGATGCAGTAGCTCTTTGGCTGCATCAGATTCACAACTGTCAGTGTCCATGCTAGCTGGGATAACAACAAAATATAGATTTAATGATGCTAGCATTGGATGTGCTCGTGGAAGCAGAACAACTGGTGTCCGTCAGGTGCAGGTGTAGTACTGCTGGTAGTAGCAGTACTACCAGTAGAGCTGTTGTGTCTGAGCCATACTTTTTTTAAAAATTAAAAAACATTTTTTCGAGCAAACAGAATGAGCAGCAGCTACGTTTGGCTACATACAGACCGTTAGTTGAATTCCCGCGAAAGAGTAACGGTTAATGTGATTGGATGTTAATTTGACAGTGTGTTAATTCGCTGAACACTAGATGGTTTAATTTTATTTTTGTCAATGAAACGAGGCTACTCAGGCAAGAAAAAAAAATGTAAAATATAAAAAGGACTGTTTTAAAATGTGAAAAACATTAAAACAATTATATTTAAAAATGTGAATTATTTTTATTTGGTGTACCCGACGGCATTGGGCATAACCCTTCTCCTTTGCCAAGATAATCATCCACCATGTCAAGAAGCTGATTAAACAGCATATTCATTACACAGGGGTACCTTGTGTTGGGGATGATAAAAGGCCACTAAGATGTGCAATGCCACAAATGTCTCAAGTTGAGGGAGCATGCAATTGGCATGCTGACTGCTGGAATGTCCATCAGAGCTGTTGCCAGAGAATTTAATGTTAATTTCTCTGCCATAAGCCACCTCTGTCCTTTCAGAGAATTTGGCAGTACATCCATCCGGCTTCAGAACTGCAGACCATGTGTACGGCGTCGTGAGCGGTTTGCTAACCCTAAACACCAATGCCTTTCTTAAAATCAATACACAGAAGTATATATATATATAAGTTGCACTTCCTAAGGCTTCCACTAGATGTCAACCGTCTTTAGAAACTTGTTTAAGGCTTCTGCTATAAAGGAGGGGCTCATGAGACCTGTGAGTCAGTGGACTGGCAGAGTGTCTCAGGCTCAAGACGCGCGCTCCTGACAGAGTTAGCTTTCGTTCCAGTGCTTTTCTTCAGACATAGGAATTCTCCGGTTGGAACATTATTAATGTTATGTTAAAAACATCCTAAAGATTGAATCCATACATCGTTTGACTTGTTTCTACGACCTGTAATGGAACTGAGTTGTCGTCTGGACGAAGTGCTCGCGCCTTATGAAGATGGATTACTGGGCTGAACACGCTAACAACAAGTGGCTATTTGGACATAAGTGATGGACTTTATGGAACTAATCAGTCAGTTATTGTCAAACTGGGATTCAAAGGTAAGTGACTAATTGTAATGCTATTTCTGACTTTTGTGACACTCTCCTTGGCTGGAAAATGGCTGTACGCATTTCTGTGGCTAGGTGCAGACCTAACATAAAATCGAAGTGTGCTTTCGCCGTAAAGCGTTTTTGAAATCTGACAGCGGTTGCATTAAGGAGAAGTTTATATTTCCATGAATAACACTTGTATAGTTTATCAATGTTTATGATGAGTATTTCTGTCATTTTATGTGGCTCTCTGCACTTTCACCAGATGTTTGTTTGGGACAATGCATTTCTGACCACAACGTGCCAATGTAAACTGAGATTTTTGGATACAAATATTAACTTTATCGAACAAAACATACATGTATTGTGTAACATGAAGTCCTAGGAGTGTCATCTGATGAAGGTCAAAGGTTCATTCATTCTCTGATTTTTGTGACTCCTCCCTTTGGCTGGAAAAATGGCTGTGTTTTTCTGTGACTAGGTGCAGACCTAACAATCGTTTGGTGTGCTTTCGTCGTAAAGCCTTTTTGAAATCGGACACTGTGGTGGGATTAACAAGTGTCTTTAAAATACTTCTATGTTTGAGGAATTTTAATTATGGGATTTCTGTTGTTTTGAATTTGACGCCCTGCAATTTCACTGGCTGTTGTCGAGGTGGAGCGTCCCACTGGTACCAGAGGGGTTAAGATGAGTTTAAGGGCCTCCCGGGTGGCGCAGTCATCTAGGGCACTGCAACGCAGTGCTAGCTGTGCCACCAGAGACTCTGGGTTCGCGCTCTGTCGCAGCCGGCCGCAACCGGGTGCGACATTTTAATAAAATAAAGATTTTTTTTTTTTTTTATAAGATAAGTTCAATGCTAGCTTGCAGCCACAAGGCCATTTTGATGCTGCACTCGCCTAACAGGTGGTCAGCAATGTAAATCAGCCATAATCGGCACCCAAAAATGCCGATTCCCGATTGTTATGAAAACTTGAAATCGGCCCTAATTTTAAAAAAATATATTAAAAATCGGCCATGCCGATTAAACCGGTCGACCTCTAGTGCAAAGACCGCATCGCTGTCTTGAAAGACTACAACTTGTCCTGACACTTCCTGATGAAGCATGCTGAAAAATATAGGAATATGGCTTCTGAGCAGAGGGAAAGTGCACCAAGAGAGTTGCTTTCTCAGTTGCAAAAGCAGCAAGGACTTTTCACAAAACTGCATTCAGCAAACAACGGAATTGCGAGAACTAGCTGTCCCAAAATTGCTAAACACAGCAACCCAGTCGAGGAGGGCAAATTCATTAAAGAATGTTTAAAACGGACTCTGCAGCAATACTTTGCCCTGACAAGAAAGAGCTGTTTGAAAATGTTTCCCTGTCAAGACGAAGAGTTGAGGGCAGAGAATATGGAACAGATGAAAGACAAGGATTTCACATATTTTTCCTTGGCCCTGAATGAGAGCAGTGATGCACGTGACACGACGCAGTTGTTAATATTCTTACGAGGCATAACCCCAGACTTTGAAATTACAGAGGAGCTTGCTTCAGTGCAGTCAATGAAGAGCACAACCACAGGGAAAGATAAGGGAGGTTAATAAGTGTGGCAAAGCTGGTACGGGGTTTCGAAATGTTATCCAGTGTGACTACTGATGGTGCCCAAACTTGACAGGAAACCATGTTTGCCTTTTAAAAAGGACATAAGATCAAGTAGCTGAGTTGAACCCAGATCAGAAAATTATTTTCCTGCATTGCATTATTCATCAGGTGGTGTTCTGTAAATGTGTTCTGAAAATTTGCCATGTTGTGGATACAGTCACTAAAGTGGTAAACTTCATAAGAGCAACATCTTTAAACCACAAGCAGTTTGTCTCACTGTTGGAAGACAGTCGGATCATGCAGATCTCCCCTACCACACAAACGTGAGATGGCCGAGTTTTGGGAAGATGCTTAAAAAAGGTCTGGGACCTGAAGTCGGAGATTGCTGAGTTTTTGCAAATGAAAGGAAAATGTGGATTTCCCTCAACTGCAAAAAATAATGGTTGGCTGATTTTGCCTTCACCGTGGATATCATGGCCCTCATGAATGAACTGAATTCCAAACCAGGGAAGATGTACAGCCTTGTCAAAGCCTTCAAGGGGAAATTACTCTTCCTGACCCACCAAGTAGCAGCCAACAAACTCACACCTTCCATCCCCTACTAGTATGTTCCCTATCAGACAACCAGTGGGAGAAGTATACAAAAATCGCTGCTGCATGCTTTGAACTGTGAGTTCGTCGTTTTGAGGCTTTCAAAATGTTAGAAAATATCATGCTGCTGGTTTCCTCTCCTTTCACCTTCAATGTGGATAACGCTCCCACTGACCTGCAACTTGAGCTTATCGATCTTTCAGTCTTTTCCCTCTGTGTAGTTCATTGCATATTTAATAAAGAAAAGACCTACCAAAAGTAGAACATGGATGTGGTTTATTTCTGTGCATGTTAAGGAAAATAAGTAGCATATCAGGACATGATTTACAGTAGATATATATCGGTCAACAGTCATACACATGTATAATCCTGTAATATGATTCTGGCCCACGAAGGCAAAAATATATTCTAATGTGGCCCTCCATGGAACATAATTGCCTAGGCCTGGATTAAGGCCCAATGAATTTACGTAAATTAACTGATTCCCTTTAACTCAGTAAAAACGTAAAAATTGTTGCATTTTTATTTTTGTTCAGTATATATTTGTAATGTAGACAGATTATTTGTTTCTCTGTGGAGCACTCAGATTTGCATGGGTGAGGTCATGTCAGTGTGTATATGACTGAGTGGTTTTTATTGTTATTTATTAAGGATGCCCATTAGCTGCTGCCAAGGCAGCAGGCTACTCGTCATGGGGTCCAAACAAGAAAAAGGCAATTATATCACAATAATTTAAAGAAAAGTGTTCATCATACGACACCTCTACAATACAAAATGTTGAAAACCACAATAAAACAATATTACAACAATAAAGTGTGTGTGTTAGCGTATACGTCTCTTCACAGTCAGCGTTGTTCCATACGGTGTAGGTTGTTTTTTTTACTGCTTGCTTGAGTTACTTGATGCGGAATTGAGTTCCATGTAGTACTGTGAGTTTCGCAGTGTTTTGTGGACTTGGGGACTGTGAAGAGACCCCTGGAGGCATGTCTTGTGGGGTATGCATGGGTGTCAGAGCAGTGAGCTAGTCGTTTGAACAAACAGCGCCTAGCTTTCAAAATGTCAATACCTCTCACAAAGACAAGTAGTGATGCAGTCACTCTCTCCTCTACTTTGACCCAGGAGAGATAGACATGCATGTTATTGATGTTAGCTCTCCGTGTACATTTAAGGGCCAGTCGTGCTTCTCTGTTCTGGGCCAACTGTAGTTTGCCTGTGTCCCTCCGTGACACTTGACCGGGCAGTAGTCCAGTTGCAATAAAACTAAGGCTGAGCGATTTTACGATTGGATCTTCCATCGATGATGTTTAACAGCCATCATTGATGGTGATGACATCAGCAAATGGCCTATTCCTCATACCATAAGTTAAATACATACAGTACCAGTCAAATTGGACACACCTACTCATTCCAGGGTATTTCTTTATATTTACTATTCTCTAAAATATATATATATATATATATATATACATACTTCAAAATAGCCACCCTTTGCCTTGATGACAGCTTTGCACACTCTTGGCATTCTCGCAATCAGCTTCATGAGGTAGTCACCTGGAATGCATTTCAATTAACAGGTGTGAACAGCTCAAATAAGCAAAGAGAAACGACAGTCCATTACTTTAAGATTTGAAGCTCAGTCAATACCAAACTTTAAGAAGTTTCTTCAAGTGCAGTCGCAAAAAACATCAAGCACCATGATAAACTGTCTCTAATGAGGACCGCCACAGGAAAGGAAGACCCAGAATTACCTCTGCTGCAGAGGATAAGTTCATTTGAGTTAGCAGCCTCAAATAGCAGCCCAAATAAATGTCTGTTTCTTGAACTCTGAAACATCTCAACATCAACTGTTCAAAGGGGACTGCGTGAATCAGGGCTTCAAGATAAAATTGCTACAAAGAAACCACTACTAAAGGACACCAATAAGAAGAGACTTGCTTGGGCCAAGAAACACGAGCAATGGACATTAGACCGATGGAAATCTGTACTATGGTCTGATGAGTCCACATGAGATTTTTGGTTCTAACCTCCGTGTCTTTGTGAGACACAGAGTAGGTGAACTAATGATCTCCGCATGTGTGGTTCCCACCGTGAAGCATGGGAGGAGGTGTGATGGTGTGGGGGTGCTTTTCTGGTGACACTGTCAGTGATTTACTTACAATTCAAAGCACACTTAACCAGCATGGCTAACACAGCATTATGCAGTGATACACCATCCCATCTGGTTTGCGCTTAGTGGGACTATCATTTGTTTTTCAACAGGACAATGACCCAACACACCTCCAGGCTGTGTAAGGGCTATGTACCCAAGAAGGATAGTGATGGAGTGCTGCATCAGATGACCTGGGCTCCACAATCAACCAACCTCAACCCAATTGAGATGGTTTGGAATGAGTTGGACCAAAGAGTGAAGGAAAAGCAGCCAACAAGTGCTCAGCATTTGTGGGAACTCCTTCAAGACTGTTGGAAAAGCATTCCAGGTAAAGCTGGTTGAGAGAATCCCGAGAGTGTGCAAAGCTGTCATCAAGGTGGCTACTTCGAAGAATCTCAAATATATTTTGATTTATTTAACACTTTTGGTTTCTACATGATTCCATATGTGTTATTTCATAGTTTTGATGTCTTCAGTATTATGCTACAATGTAGAAAATAGCAAAGAATTAAGAAAATTAACATGTAGGTGTCCAAACTTTTGACTGGTACTGTGTGGTAGTCAGACTAACATAATGCAATAGAACAATGTAGATTGTAGAAAAAGGAGATCACCAAAGCAGCGCAAAATGCCAGATTGGCCCTAACGTGTGTTTCTCGCCCCTATGTCAGATGATCATGGACCTTTTGCAGCGGACACTCCGTTGTCTGGCTTATTGTTTAAAATAATAATAATAATAATTTCTCCCCAATCTATTTGAATGTGACTTGTTGGTCTAGGAATAGTCTACTATTTCATGATCAACCATTGAATGAATCTATAGGCCTAACGGAGTTCCCACTCAGAAAGTTGTTTACGAATAGCCTTATTAAAAAACATTGTACAGCAATAAATGAGAGAACAATTGCAAGAGACTAATCAAAAAGGAAGTTTAAACAAACCTGATACTTTCTGCGTTACTTGAGAAAACTGTAGGTAAAATAAATTGTGCCATCCAAAAACCCCTCCTTGCAAACCAGACAGACAATAGGCTATAGGCCTACACATAGGCTACTGTTCATAAAAGTTGCAGTAGCCAACACATTACTGACAAACTTATGAAGTAATATATATAAAATGTTCCAAGTGTTTATTAATGTCCTTGAATTGCTTAACAGGCAATCAGGCATAAGCTCCCGCAGCAGCACTTTCATTAAACAAATGATGAATCATCAAACAACTTAATCTTGATTGTTTACAAATGGTGCATTTATATAGATGGACTAAACCAAACATTAGGAACACTGGCACCTACTACCATACCCCGTTCAAAGGCCATCTTTTGTCTTGCCCATTTACCTTTTGAATGGCACACATACACAATCCACGTCTCAATTGTCTCAGGCCAATTGTTCATTAACCTGTTGATCTGCTCCTTGTCAGTAACAACCACATGGCTGAGCTCTAATCACCACTTCATTTAAGTCAGGATTCCTATTTGACTCAGCCATGCCTCCTTGTCCGTCCAACATTTCCTCATCTCCCAGCCCTTCTAATGCGACTAGCCCTGATGCGCCTCCCTCTTTCCCCCTTGACCTGTTAAAAGCTTTTCCGTGCAGGTGGTCACTGAGTCGAAGGTGGTAAAGGAGCTCCTTAACTTGACCCCCAAAAACCATCTGGGTCAGATCCTTTCTTCTTTAAAGTTGCAGCCCCATCAGCGTCGAGCCCCTCTCCTCTCTGGGGAGGTTCCAATTGCTTGGAAGGCAGCCACGGTGCATCCTTTATTTAAAAAGGGGGAGATTAATCTGATCCTAACGGTTATAGGCCAATTTTAATTTCGCCCCGTTTATCAAAAAGTGTTGGAAAAACTTGTCAATAATCAGCTGACTGGCTTTCTTGAGGTCTATAGTATTCTTGCTGGTATGCAATCTGCTTTCCACTCTGGTTATGGATGTGTCACCTCAACCTAAAGGTCCTAAATGATGAAACCATTGCCCTTGATTCTAAGCAATGTTGTGCAGCTATTTTTATTGACTTAGCCAAAGCTTTTGATAGGGTAGATAATTCCATTCTTGTGGGCTGGCTAAGGAGTATTAGTGTCACAGAGGTCTTTGGCTTGGTTTGCAGGACTAACTCTCTCAAAGAGTGCAGTGTATAAAGTCAGCACCTCTGCTGTCTCAGCCCATGACTGTCACCTAGGGAGTACCCCAAGGTTCGATCCTAGGCCCGACTCTCTTATCAATTTACATGAACAACATAGCTCAGGCAGTAGGAAGCGCTCTCATCCATTTATATGCAGCTGATACAGTCATACTCAGCTGGTACCTCCCCAGATAGTGTTAAACGCTCCAGAACAAAGCTTTCTTGTGTCCAACAAGCTTTCCCTGCCCTTAACCTTGTTCTGAACACCTCCAAAACAAAGGTCATGTGGTTTGGTAAGAAGAATGCCCCTCTCCCCACCGGTGTGACTACTACCTCTGAGTGTTTAGAGCTTGAGGTAGTCACCTCATACAAGTACTTGGGAGTATAGACTTGGTTTCCTCAATCATAATCGCACCTCTCTCACCCCAGCTGCCAAACGAAGCCTGATTCAGATGACCTTCCTACATATGCTCGATTACGGAGACATAATTAATAGATCGGCAGGCAAGGGTGCTCGTGTGGCTAGATGTTCCTCACCAGATTTGCCACCAATGCTCCTTATAGGACACATCACTGCGCTCTATACACCTCTGTAAACTGGTTGTCTATGTACCCATCGCAAGACCCACTGGTTGAAGCATATTTATAAACCCTCTTAGGCCTCACTCCCCCCTATCTGAGATACCTACTGCAGCCCTCATCCTCCACATACAACACCCATTCTGCCAGTTACTTTCTGTTAAAGGTCCCCAAAGCACACACATCCCTGGGTCGCTCCTCTTTTCAGTTCGCTGCAACTACAGACTTGATTATGTTGGAGGCGCTTCCATTAGACAGATCTCTGCTATATCATGGATCAAGAGTTGACGTAAGGCCAAATAAACAGGTTGTTTTTCCAGCAGCAGACTATGATCGATAATGTCAAAAGCTGCACTGAAGTCTAATAAAACAGCTCCCACAATTGTCTAATTATCATTTTTTCCCCGCCAATCATCAGGTCATTTGTAAGTGTCGTACAGTTGAGTGCCGCTCCCTATAAGGTTGTCTTCTGCTGGAGACTCACCAGGTCGATGAGGTCACTGAGATTCTTCTCGATCTGCTGGGGAGGAAGACGCCTCATCAGGTCCAGAGCACAGTCCAGCTGCTGGTCATTCTGAAACACACAAAATAAGAGTCAGCTTTTGATACACATTCTAACACAAAATGTATAGTTCTGCAAAAGAAAGTCTAAAAGCAAGTTGCACTTGCCCTTTGTCAATTTTATTTTATTTTACACTGGAAAATGAACTCGATCCATGCCAAGTTCAACCCTGCAGAAAGAGTCAACAGTTTAAGCTGGTCTTGGAATATAAGAAGTTGACTGTTCACAGTTGATTTTCATGAATCTTTTAAAAAGGAGATTAAATTAACTTTAAAGTGTTTTAGTTTAAAATGCATCCCCATCACTGTCTGCATTTAAATCAAACAAAATAGATTTAATTGACCACAGAGCCAAAAAAGTTCCCGGCCTCCCACACAGCCCCAGAATGAGGAGGCAGCCAGTGATGGATGCATGTTACATTCTTACGGTAGATACGACAGAGCCGAGCCATGCCGTGACTAGGGTATGTAGAGAACATTTACACCCTGACAACAATAGCCATACACTCACTCACTGCATCCTAAGATTACATAGGTCATGGAACTAGCTGCTCATGGTTTCAGTAACAGCCTTTATCAAAGCAAAACTAAGTGGCATGAGTGAGGAAGTTCTGGATTTGCCCCTAAATAGCCTTTTTGAGCATGTGATAGGCCTATCTAGTACACTAGGCAACTTTACAACACATGGTAGATTCCTTTAGGGGAGTGTCTAAATCTACAACTGGGCCCTGGCTAAAAACTCAATGCTTTAGACAGGGTCAAATGTG
Source organism: Oncorhynchus tshawytscha (assembly GCF_018296145.1). Taxonomy (NCBI): domain Eukaryota; kingdom Metazoa; phylum Chordata; class Actinopteri; order Salmoniformes; family Salmonidae; genus Oncorhynchus; species Oncorhynchus tshawytscha. The sequence goes on along the minus strand of NC_056435.1, from coordinate 43,226,746 downwards.
AAAAACATTTTGCAACCATGGTAGTTTGAAGACGGATTGACTGGTTACCATATAAGGCAATGCTGTGGAGCCTCCAGTTATTGATACAGGCCCGTCATTTTATGGCATCTAGAAAGATCAACATTATTTTAAGTCTATGTAAATTATTTGATTGCTTTGAGAGCTCATAAATGAAGACAACAGTTCCCATCAACTGAAAATGTGACTAAACCTATACCAAAAGGATGTGAACGATTCACTCCACTGCCTCTGCTATAAAACTGAGTACAAACCTTTGTGAGGAAAGAATTTTAATAACACTTAAAATACTAATTTGTGGAGAATGAGTATCCATTACAATACTCTGCTCTTACTGGCACAATTACCATAGAACAGTTATGGATGAGACTAAAAATGTAGTTTAAAAGAATGGGCTTGGAAACTCTAACCCTGGCAATTTGACTGGTAATGGGTACACTCACAATTACTGTCTGGTATTGTAATGCAATCATTTCCACGGTAACGTAGAATGTTCATTAAAAATGATGTTAAAGGTAAAATGTGAACAGCATAGTGGGTAAATTTCCACAACTTTGAGAGTTGAAGCGTGAGGCTCAACTTCTCCGCTGTTTTGGTCCCCTGGCTACCACGCTGTGAACAGCGTGAAACGATCGCATGCACATGCCCAGATACTGTGTGTGACTGTGTGAGAGCGAGGTGTTGCATCTCACTCATCTCAATATCTGCGGTGCTGCTCATGGCAATGGCAATTCACGGAGTCTACCTTTAACTGTGGCTCATGCAATGTTTTTTTCCAATGCAGTGGAGTTAAATCAACAAATCACAGCATGGATGGGTACACTTCCTGCTTTGCTCCTATGGGTACACTCGCAAAGGCCGCCAGTCCACCCATTATGCCATCATTGACTTTAATGGGGACGTCCATTATATTTATTCTATTTCTATGGCAGCACATGCAGTCAGGAGCGGAGGAGAGAAGAAAATGTGGCTCTTTTTTTATTGTTTAATTTTTTTTTATGATGACTGCTGTGGGCTCAGGCTTGCCTTTTTGAATACAGGCCCATTTGTGAAGTGTTGTATTACAGACAACTTTGTCAAACAAGCACATATAAATAAATGTGATTAAACTGAACTTCAGAAAGGATGAATGAATACGGATTGATTCATGGCGTCAGTCCCTCCACAAGCTCTCCGTATGTTCAATTACTGAGGAGATCTAGCAGTGGAACAGAGAGGATTGTTGTTAAATCGGGAGAAGCTAAGCTAGCGGAACACCTAGCAGAGACTTCCCTGAGGGTGATCCCTCTCTGAACTATGGTGATCAGGATATCAGCATGCAGGGAAGGACAGGCCAGCCACAACACGAAACCCCTGAGAAATGTACAGGACTGAGATATCTGGAGTAGAGGTCGGCCGATTTATCGGCATGGCCAATTAATTAGGGCCGTATTCAAGTTTTCATAAGAAATCGGTAATCAGCATTGTTGGACACCGATTATATTGCACTCCACGAGGAGACTGCGTGGCAGGCTGACCACATGTAAAAGGAACCACCAGCTTTCATATGTTCTCATGTTCTGAGCGAGGAACTTAAACGTTAGCTTTTTTACATGGTACATATTACACTTTTACTTTCTTCTCCAAAACGGTTTTTGCATTATTTAAACCAAATTGAACATGTTTCATTATTTATTTGAGACTAAATTGATTTTATTTATGCATTATATTAAGTTATAATAAAAAAAGTGTTCATTGACCATTGTTGTAATTGTCATTATTTTTTCTATATATATTTTTAATCAGTATAGTCTTTTTTTGGTCCTCCATTAAATCGGTATCAGCGTTGAAAAATCATAAATTGGTCAACCTCTAATCTGGAGCAACTGAAGTCAAGTTTATATTCATCTAACTTGAACCTAGCGCAGTTCCGACTGTAGTCCTATTACTTTTGTTTATTTAATTGGAACAGAATTTTAGTAAGTACTGATAAATAGTGCAGCAACACACTAATCTTAAGAGATGGAAAGACAACAAATTGAGATATAGGCTAGAGCCCTAAAAGTCTAGAAACAACAAACTGAACACCTGTCAAAACACATGGTGGTTCTCATAAACAACATCTGATTTGCAAACAACAAAAAAACACACCAATGCCAATATTCAAATTCACAGGAATACCAGTAATCAACTCAATGTCTTTCATTTTATACGCATCAGCAACCACAGCTAATGAAGTCAAGGAAACCCTTAACAAAGAGTTGCAGTCTGTTTTGGAATGGGTGGCCAGTAATAAACTGGTCCTAAACATCTCTAAAACTAAGAGCATTGTGTTTGGTACAAATCATTCCCTAAATTCTGGACCTCAGCTGAATCTGGTAATGAATTGTGTGGCTGTTGATCAAGTTTAGGATACTAAATTACTTGGTGTCACCTTAGATTGCAAACTGTCATGGTCAAAACAGATAGATTCAAAGGTTGTAAAGATAGAGGTCGGACCGCTGTGGCGTTTTTGACACCACTCCACAAATCAAGTCCCGCAGGCTCTAGTTTTATCTTATCTTGAATATTGTCCAGTCAAGTGCAGCAAAGAAAGACCTCGTTAAGCTGCAGCTGGCCCAAAACAGAGAGGCACATCTTGCGCTTCATTGTAATCAGAGGGCTAATATTAATACTACACATGCCAGTCTCTCTTGGCTAAGAGTTGAGGAAAGACTGACTGCGTCACTTCTTGTTTTTATAAGAAAGAATGTGCAGGAAATTCCAAATTGTTTGCGTCGCCAACTTACACACAGCACACACACTTACCCCACCAGACATGCCACCAGGGGTCTTTTCACAGTCCCCAGGTCCAGAACAAATTAATGGAAACGTACAGTATTATACATAGCCATGAGTGCATGGAACTCCTTTCCATCTTATATAGCACTAGTGCAGAAAACCTGGTTTCAAAAACCAAAATCTCACAGCACAACACCTCTCCCCCATTTGACCTACTTCTTGTGTGTATGTACTGACATGTATGTGTAACTGATAGATACATTTTAAAACATTAACATGTGTATGTAAATTGTAGTCTTGCTGAATGTCTTTTTCGTTATACATGTCAGACCCCAGTTAAACTAGATGTCACCATTGGCGTCGGCTAATGGGGATCTTAATAAATCCAAAATCAAATGCCAAGTCATCAGATGAAACCAAGGTAGATACAAGCCAGAGAAGAGCAGCTGGCTATAGGAGAATCACACAGACAAAAGCATTCCTTCCCTAAACAAACTTCAGTCTTTTTTCTCCTGAACACAGCCAAGGTTTTCAGATCATGTACTGCATGCCCTTCTCACACTTTTGGGTTGTTTCTAGGCAGATGAATCAGTCTTGTTCAGACGACACCACCTGCACTCTCTGACACTGTTTACCAATGCCCTAGTCTCAGTGTAAACACTGCCGGACCAACTGCGCCGGGGGCTGAGAAGAGCAGCGAGGATGGACCAACAAGATGGATGAGGTCAGCGGGTGGCTGGGGAGACAAGCCATCTGCTCTTCATTATATTGTATTAGACCTTCATTCCAAGTGTGCAACATTCATAAAAGGAGTAGAGTGGAGTTTGAGGTGTGAATGTAGCTAGTTAAATGTGTTGGTGACAAGCCAGTCACATTACTTCAAGTGTTTAAAATAAAGTGTGTAATGGTAATGTTTTTTTGCATATCCCAACACCCCTGCAGGAAGTGGGGTCATGGCTAGGGTCGCCATTGTACGGCATCCCTGGAGTAATTTGAGTTAAGTGCCTTGCTCAAGGGCACAGTGAAATATTTGTTAAAATGTTTTCAACTTGTCAGCTCTGGTACTCGAACAATCCACCTTTTTTTTTTTACTGGCTCAATGCTCTAACCTCGAGGCTACCTGCCCCATAATATAGGCCTATAGTCGGAAAATAATTGCTACTGTTATTTTTCACTGTTTTATTTCTTTACTTACCTACTGTTCACCTAATACCTTTTTTGCACTATTGGTTAGAGCCTGTAAGTAAGCATTTCACTGTAAGGTCTACTACACCTGTTGTATTCCGCGCACGTGACAAATAAACTTTGATTTGATTTGAATTGCCATGCACGTGACAATGGTGGTTGAATATATTTTGTCAGGTGCACCATAATATGCCTAACATTGAAAGGATGTTGGTGAATTATTTCATGAAACAATTTCAGTTACATTATTAAACGTGTTCTACAAAACGTTACACAGTAAAGTCAACAAAAGCTACTGAACACGTAATTCACATTGTTGAAGTCAATGAAAAGTTGAGTTGTGGTTTACACGTCGCCTCAAATCCAAAGGAGGGAAGGGGCGGAGCAGGCCGATTTTAGCGACAGGCAACCCAGCGCTTGTACTATTTTAACCATGGTGTGTGTGTCTGCAAGAAGAGGGGGTAGCGAGAGCGAGACCCCTTTAATCCCCGAACTAGTTTCTCAATCCAAAACATCCTGTAACTTTATTCTGCGCGCGGAACATCAAGCTGGCTAGTTAGTTAACAATGAAAATCGGAGTAACATTCATAGCTAGGTCGTTTAGCTAACTGTGGGTAGATAATTTATATGAATGTATATGCCTCTGTCGAAACGTAACACAGCACTTCCTATAAAAGGACAGATGGCATGCTAGCTGGCTAATATCCCTTAGCAGCCCCACCAAAAACGACCCATTCCTCCAGCTCGTCTCCGCGGCCTTACCATGTCTGCGGCGCTCAGTGACGATCTCGGAGAGGAAATATGCTTTACACGTACGTTTTATTGTGTTTGCACAACTTGTTCTTCTATACTGTTGATGTTTTTATCCCCACCATGTAAATTATGTTTCTTTCGCCTCCCTCACGGAACCCAGCCCTGTCAGCGAATTAACTTCCTCAACCGGGTACAGGAAGGGGGATCGTCACTACTTACCACAGTCACAAAGTTATAAACCCCACCCATTTCTATAAAAAAAATATTTTTTTATCTGATCTTAAACGTAACCCTAACCGTAACCACACTGATAACGTTGTGAATAACCATAACCTTAAATTAAGACCAAAAGTGACGTTTTATTTTTCTTGAATTTTTACGATATGGCCAATCGGACCTTTGTGGCTGTGGTAATTAGTGGAAACACAGGAAGGGATACGGTGAAAAATGCGGAGATTGCATGTCCGGGTCACACCACTCCTTCTCTGAAACAGCCAATCGGAGAGGAGTAAGTAAGGGATTGCCAAGTATGGAAAGGAGAGGAGTGGTGAATGGTAAAGAGTAGATGAACAGAGGGACGAGAAGAGGGCGATGGGAGGGGAGGGGAGGGGAGGGGAGGGGAGGGGAGGGGAGGGGAGGGGAGGGAGGGAGGGGAGGGGAGGGGAGGGGAGGGGAGGGGAGGGGGGGAGGGGAGGGGATACCAATGATGTATACAAACCCTGGAATACAGAAGCAATGTATTGGCCATTGACCTGTGTTTGATTTGCTAGACATGTTTGATGTAGCAATGTAAGTTGATGTTTTATTATGAATAATAAAAATTGAAAATTAAATATATATATATATATATTTATTTATTTATTTTTTATTTTTTTCAAAAATTAATTTAGTTAGTTTTGAAGACAGTGGTCAGCCATATTGGCACTCCCCTGTAGGAGCAGTCCATGGGCTCCCCAGTGGTGCAGCGGTCTATAAGGAACTGCATCTCAGTGTTAGAGGCATCACTACAGACCCGGGTTCTATTCGAGTCTGTATTACAACTGGCTGTGATTGGGAGTCCCATACGGCTGTGCACAATTGGCCCAGCGTTGTCCGGGTTAGGCTGTCTTTGTAAATAAGAATTTGTTCTTAACTGACTTGCCCAGTTAAACAAATAGGGATGAATGGAATTCTACAGTATATTTAAATTAAATGTTTCAAGGACAAAATTACATGTATTTAAGTATTTTTGTTGTTGTAGTAACATTAGTACTCAAAAAAAATCTGAAGGAAAATGTTTTATACATTTGTTCATGTTTTATTTGTATGTTTAGCTCACATAATATAATGTTAAAGTATACATTAACGTGGGCTTATGTTGAAAATGATAGACCTTTGAAACGTTGTATGCATCTCAGCAACATTATCGGTAAGCGACATGATGCCTACTGTACCAAGGCGATTTAAACAGGAGTGACGTGTGTTGATATATAGGCTAACAGAATTGGTTAAAAAAGAGTTATGCATGCTAACATACTAGGCAATAATTAAGAGTAGGCAGAGTGATTGCTTAAGGTGAAATTTATATCAAACGTTTTACCATTGCAACATTTGAAGTAGGACTATGTAACATTCAACGTGGTTTTATGGAGCGTGGTATAGAGTTCCATTCAATTTAAGGGCTTTATTGGCATGGGAAACATATGTTTACATTGCCAAAGCAAGAGAAATTGTGACGCCTGCTCCCGCACCCCCTCCCTGGCGCTCAAAGGCGCCAGGCACCCCAGCATTACGCACTCCTGCCACCATCATTACGCACACCTGCCTTACCTCATCACGCTCATCAGCGAATTATTGGACTCACCTGGACTCAGTCACCTGTTTATTACCTCCCCTATACTTGTCAGTTCCCCAGCTCTGTCCCTAGCTGCTGCATTGATTGTCGTCTGTCTTTTGAAAATGTTTCATTTTTTAAATTTCACCTTTATTTAACCAGGTAGGCCAGTTGAGAACAAGTCCTCATTTACAACTGCGACCTGGCCAAGATAAAGCAAAGCAGTGCAACAAAAACAACAACACGGTGTTACACATAAACAAATGTACAGTAAATAACACAATACAAAAATCTATGTACAGTGTGTGCAAATGTAGAAGAATAGGGAGGTAAGGCAATAAATAGGCCATAGTGGTCGAAATAATTACAATTTAGCATTAACACTGGAGTGATAGATGTGCAGATGATGATGTGCAAGTAGAGATACTGGGTTGCAAAAGAGCAAGAGGATAAGTAACAATATGGGGATGAGGTAGTTGGGTGTGCTATTTACAGATTGGCTGTGTACAGGTACAGAGATCTGTAAGCTGCTCTGACAGCTGATGCTTAAAGTTAGAGAGGGAGATATAAGACAACAGCTTTAGTGATTTTTGCAATTCGTTCCAGTCATTGGCAGCAGAAAACTGGAAGGAAAGGCGGCCAAAGGAAGTGTTGACTTTGGGGATAACCAGTGAAATATACCTGCTGGAGCGCATGCTACGGGTGGGTGTTGCTATGGTGACCAGTGAGCTGAGATAAGGTGGGGCATTACCGAGCATATACTTATAGATAACCTGGAGCCAGTGTGTTTGGCGACGAATATGCAGTGAGGGCCAGCCAACGAGAGCATACAGGTCGCAGTGGTGGGTAGAATATGGGGCTTTGGTGACAAAACGAATGGCACTGTGATAGACTACATCCAGTTTGCTGAGTAGATTGTTGGAGGCTTTGTAAATGACATCGCCAAAGTCATGGATCTGTAGGATAGTCCGTTTTACAAGGGTTGCATCACTGCCTGGTATGGTCGTTCTCTGACCACAAGGCACTACAGAGGGTAGTGCATACGGCCCAGTACATCACTGGGGCTATGCTGCCTGCCATACAGGACCTCTACACCAGGTGGTGTCAGAGGAAGGCCCTAAAAATGGTCAAAGACACCCAGCCACCCCAGTCATAGACTGTTCTCTCTACTACAGCATGGCAAGCGGTACCAGAATGCCAAGTCTAGGACAAAAAGGCTTCTCAACAGTTTTTACCCCCAAGCCATAAGACTCCTGAACAGGTAATCAAATGTCTACCCGGACTATTTGCATTGTGTTCCTCCCCCCAACCCTCTTTTTACGCTGCTGCTACTTTCTGTTTATCATATATGCATAGTCACTTTAACTATACATTTATGTACGTACTACCTCAATTGGGCCGACCAACCAGTGCTCCCGCACGTTGGCTAATTGGGCTTTCTGCATTGTGTCCCACCCACCAACCGCCTCTTTTACGCTACTGCTACTCTCTGTTCATCATATATGCATAGTCACTTTAACCATTTCTACATGCACATACTACCTCAATCAGCCTGACTAACCAGTGTCTGTATGTAGCCTCGCTACTTTTATAGCCCCGCTTGTAACGGCTTTCCTCCTCCTCTTCTGAGGAGGAGTGGCAAGGATCGGACCAATACGAAGGGTGGTAAGTGTCCATGATACTTTAATAATAACTGAACACGACTCAATTCAAAAATAACAAAGTGAATGGAAACGAAAACTGAAACAGTCCTGAATGGTGACACAAACAGCAAAACAGGAAACAATCACCCACAAAACACAAGTGGGAAAAGGCTACCTAAGTATGATTCTCAATCAGAGACAACTAACGACACTTGCCTCTGATTGAGAACCATACCAGGCCAAGCACAAAACACAACATAGAAAAACGAACATAGACAACCCACCCAACTCACACCCTGACCATACTAAAACATAACAAATTAACTAAGGTCAGAATGTGACACCGCTACTGTATATAGCCTGTCTTTTTACTGTTGTTTTATTTCTTTACCTACCTATTGTTCACCTAATACCTTTTTTGCACTATTGGTTAGAGCCTGTAAGTAAGTATTTCACTGTAAGATCTACACCTGTTGTATTCGGCGCATTTGACAATTAAACTTTGTTTGGCAGCATGAGTGAAGGAGGCTTTGTTGCGAAATAGGAAGCCGATTCTAGATTTAATTTTGGATTGGAGATGCATAATGTGAGTCTGGAAGGAGAGTTTACAGTCTAACCAGACACCTATGTATTTGTAGTTGTTCACATATTCTAAGTCAGAACCGTCCAGAGTAGTGATGCTAGTCAGGTGGGTGGGTGCGGGCAGCAATCGGTTGAAGAGCATGCACTTAGTTTTACTATTTCTTAAATGCAGTTGGAGGCCACGGAAGGAGTGTTGTATGGCATTGAAGCTCGTTTGGAGGTTTGTTAGCACAGTGTCCAAAGAAGGGCCAGATGTATACAGAATGGAGTCGTCTGCGTAGAGGTGGATCAGAGCATCAACAGCAGCAAGAGCGACATCATTGATAGATACAGAGAAAAGAGTCGGCCTGAGAATTGAACCCTGTGGTGCCCACATAGAGATTGCCAGAGGTTCGGACAACAGGCCCTCTGATTTGGCATACTAAACTCTATCTGAGAAGTAGTTGGTGATCCAGGCGAGGCAGTCATTTGAGAAACCAAGGCTATTGAGTCTGCCGATAAGAATGTGGTGATTGACAGAGTCGAAAGCCTTGACCTGGTCGGTGAAGACGGCTGGACAGTACTGTCTTTTATCGATGGCGGTTATGATATCATTTAGGACCTTGAGCGTGGCTGAGGTGCACCCATGACCAGCTTGGAAACCAGATTGTATCGTGAAGAAGGTACGGTGGGATTCGAAATGGTCGGTGATCTGTTTGTTAACTTGGTATTCAAAGATTTTAGAAAGCAGGGCAGGATGGATATAGGTCAATAACAATTTGGGTCTGCTCTTATTCTCCATGGACTTTACAGTGTCCCAAAACTTTTTGGAATTAGTGCTACATAATGCAAAATTCTGTTTGAAAATGCTAGCTTTAGCTTTCCTAACTGACTGAGTATATTGGTTCCTGACTTCCCTGAAAAGTTGCATATCGTGGAGGCTATTCAATGCTAATGAGAACACCACAGGATGTTTTTGTGCTGGTCAAGGGCAGTCTAGTCTGGGGTGAACCAAGGGCTATATCTGTCCTTAGTTCTTCTTTTTGAATGGGGCATGCTTATTTAAGATGGCGAGGAAAGCACTTTTAAAGAGCAACCAGGCATCCTCTACTGATGGGTGGGGTCAAAATCATTCCAGGATACCCGGGACAGGTCGATTAGAAAGGCCTGCTCGCTAAAGTGTTGTAGGGAGCGTTTGACAGTGATGAGGGGTGTTTTTTTGTACCGTGGACCCATTACGCACGCAGGCAATGAGGCAGTGATCGCTGAGATCCTGGTTGAAGACAGCAGAGGTGTATTTAGAGGACAAGTTGGTCAGGATGATATCTAAGAGGGTGCCCATGATTACAGATTTAGGGTTGTCCCCGGTAGGTTCATTGATCATTTGTGTGAGATTGAGGACATCTAGCTTAGATTGTAGGACTGCCCGGGGTGTTAAACATGTCCCAGTTTAGGTCACCTAACAGTACGAACTCTGAAAATAGATGGGGGTTAATCAATTCACATATGGTGTCCAGGGAACAGCTGGGGTCTGAAGGGTGTCTATAACAAGCGGCAACGGCGGGAAACTTGTTTCTGGAAAGGTGGATTTTTAAAAGTAGAAGCTTGTATTGTTTGGGCACAGACCTGGATAGTTTGACAGAACTCTGCAGGCTATCTCTGCAGTAGATTTCAACTCCGCCCCCTTTGGCAGTTCTATCTTTTTAAATATTATTATTATTTTTACCCCCTTTTTCATGGTATCCAATTGTTAGCAGCTACTAACAGTACGGTCTCGGGAGAGACGAAGGTTGAAAGTCATGCGTCCTCCGATACACAACCCAACACAGCGCGTATCCAACCCGGAAGCCAGCCGCACCAATGTGTCGGAAGAAACACCGTGCACCTGGCAGCCTTGGCTAGCGTGCACTCTGCCCGGCCTGCCTCAGGAGTCGCCGGTGCACGATGAGACAAGGATATCCCTACCGGCCAAGCCCTCCCTGAATCGTACGACGCTATGGCAATTGTGCGTCGCCCCACGTACCTCCCGGTCGTGGCCGGTTACGACAGAGCCTGGGCGTGAATCCAGAGTCTCTGGCACAGCTGGCGCTACAGTACAGCACCCTTAACCAGTGCGCCACCCGGGAGGACCTTGGCAGTTCTATCTTGTCGGAAAATGTTATAGTTAGGGATGGAAATTTCAGGATTTTTGGTGTACCTAGTTCTGACGCTGTTCCTGTCCTGTTGCATGTCCGTTCTTTATTAAATGTTTAACTCCCCGTACCTGCTTCTCATGTCCAGCGTCAGTCCTTACAGAAATAGATAATAAACAAAAGTGACTGTACCTTACACTTCCAAAAGAATAAAGACATTCCAAATGTTATCTTACAGTGGGGTGAAAAAGTATTTTGTTTCTGGTGTCCTTTGACAGCTCTTTGGTCTTGGCCATAGTGGAGTTTGGAGTGTGACTGTTTGAGGTTGTGGACAGGTGTCTTTTATACTGATAACAAGTTCAAACAGGTGCCATTAAAAACTACAAAAATCGGTTTTGGCGTCCTGCTACTCAGGCCAGGAATATAGTATATGCATATGATTAGTATGGAGGACAGAGGAGTATAACTCTGTTTCAAAAAGAAAAATCTGAACTGGAGATGGAAAAAAGTATCAGGTCTGTGAGAGCCAGGAATCTTGAATCTTGTTTGTAGGTGACCAAATACTTATTTTCTACCATAATTTGCAAATAAATTCATTAAAAAAATCCTACAATGTGATTTTCTGGATGTTTTCCCAAAGGTAATTAATGTTTTATATTTTATTGTGCTCATTTTGTCTGTCATTAGAAAGGTATTTCAAGTGTTTTGTAAAGTTTATATTTGAAGTTTGTAAAGAATCTTTTTAACTTTTAAAAAATGACGTTACGTTATGAAACTCTTTTTCCGTAGTTGAAGTGTACCTATGATGAAAATTACAGACCTCTCTCATCTTTTTAAGTGGGAGTACTTGCACAATTGGAGGCTGACTAAATACTTTTTTGCCCCTCTGTATGTATATATACAGTGCTGTAATGATGTGCAAATAGTTCAAGTACAATAGGGAAAATAAATAAACATAAATATAGGTTCTATTTACAATGGTGTTTGTTCTTCTTCTTTTCTACTGGAAATGGGTCACAAATCTTGCTGCTGTGATTGCACACAGTGATATTTCACCCACTAGATATGGGAGTTTATCCAAATTTGTTTTGTTTTTGAATTCTTTGTGTGTTTGTGTAATCTGCGGGAAATATTTGTCTCTACATGGTCATACATTTGGCACGAGGTTAGGAAGTGCAGCTCAATTTCCACCTCATTTTGTCGGCAGTGTGCACATAGCCTGTCTTCTCTTGAGAGCCAGGTCTGCATTCGACAACCTTTCTCAATAGCAAGGCTATGCCCACTGAGTCTGTACATAGTCAAAGCTTTCCTTAATTTTGGGTCAGTCACGGTGGTCAGGTTTTCTGCCACTGTGTACTCTCTGTTTTGGGCCAAATAGCAATCTAGTTCTAATTCTTTCCAATGTGTTAAGTAATTATCTTTTTGTTTTCTCATGATTTGGTTGGGTCTTATTGTGTTGCTGTCCTGGGGCTCTGTGGGGTCTGTTTGTGTTTGTAAACAGAGCCCCAGGACCAGCTTGCTTAGGATTTTGATTATTAGAGGGAATCAGCCTAATTCTGCATTATTTGGTGTTTGACATTGTACACAGATTATTTTTTTTGCAGGATTCTGCATGCAGTCTCATTTGGTGTTTGTCCCATTTTGTGAATTCTTGGTTGGTGAGTGGACTCCAGACCTCACAACCATAAAGGGCAATGGGTTATATAACTGATTCAAGTATTTTTAGCCAGATCCTATTTGTTATGTGAAATTTGATGTTCCTTTTGGTGGCATAGAAGGCTCTTTTTGTCTCTCAGATCGTTCACAGCTTTGTGGAAGTTACCTGTGGTGCTGATGTTTAGGCCGAGGTAAATATAGTTTTTTGTGTGCTCTGGGGCAACACTGTCTAGATGGAATTTGTACTCATGGTCCTGGGAACTGGACCTTTTTTGGAACACCATTGTTTTTGTCTGACTAAGATTTACTGACAGTGCCCAGGTCTGACAGAATCTGTGCAGAAGATCTAGGTGCTGCTGTAGGCCCGCCTTGGTTGGGGACAGAAGCACCAGATCATCAGCAAACAGTAGACATTTGACTCCAGAATATAGTAGGGTGAGGCTGGATGCTGCAGACTGTTCTAGTGCCCTCTCCAATTCGTTGATATATATGTTGAACAGGGTGGGGCATAAGCTGCATTCCTGTCTCACCCCCCGGCCCTGTGGAAATATATATATATTTTTTTAATCAATCAACAGTCTCTATGGGGTACCACAGGGTTCAATTCTCGGGCTGACTCTTTTCTCTGTATATATCAACAATGTCGCTCTTGCTGCGGTTGATTCCCTGATCCACCTCTACGCAGACGACACCATTCTGTATACATCTGGCCCTTCTTTGGACACTGTGTTAATTAACTAACCTCCAAACAAGCTTCAATTTCATACAACACTCCTTCTGTGGCCTCCAACTGCTCTTAAAAGCTAGCAAAACCAAATGCATGCTTTTCAACCGTTTGCTGACCGCACCCACCCGCCCGACTAGCATCACTACTCTGGACGGTTCTGACCTAGAATACCTGGACAACTACAAATACCTAGGTGTCTGGCTAGACTGTAAGCTCTCCTTCCAGACTCATATCAAACATCTCCAATCCAAAAGCAAATCTAGAATCGGCTTTCTATTTTGCAACAAAGCCTCCTTCACTCATGTCGCCAAACTTACCCTAGTAAAATTGACTATCCTACCGATCCTCGACTTCGGTGATGTCATCTACAAAATAGCTTCCAATACTCTACTCAGCAAACTGGAAGCAGTCTATCACAGTGCCATCCATTTTGTTACCAAAGCACCTTATACCACCCACCACTGTGACCTGTATGCTCTATCCGGCTGGCCCTCGCTACATATTCGTCACCAGACCCACTGGCTCCAGGTCATCTATAAGTCTATGCTAGGTAAAGTCTATGCTAACTCAGCTCACTGGTGACCATAACAACACCCACCCATAGCACGCGCTCCTGCAGGTATATCTCACTGGTCTGTTAAGATATTTTATCAAGGTTTAAGATAAATTATTAAATCATTTTACCCAGAAACTTAACCATTAGGATTAGAGGTTATATAGCATGGACAAGGGCTAATTAGAAATGATAACCATTGTGGAAGAAGGAATGTATGTGTGTACCGAAAGTAAGCAAAGAGAATCCTTAACCTATGTTTGAACAGACCCAGCTATAACTCTGTGGAGATAAAATAGGACAGCGAGACCCCCTTCAGGTTTTCCGTATCTGGGGGGGACTGGAACTGTCAGCTAAGTGGTAATAAACTGTGGTGAGACTTCAGGAGATAATCCAGATATAGTGTGTAATGAATGTGCATTAGTGGGTTGGAATGGACTTTTGCAGCAGCTTTGTCCTTATCGGAGAGGAGGAGGGACATTTAAGACGCTATGACGTTATGTGTGATATATAAACTAATGTACATGGTATTTTAAGTAGAGCTCTCCGGAATAAACGCTATTGATTAATTTTGAGACCGATCTTTGTCCTATTTTATGCAAATAAGAACCTGACAAATTCTTAGAAACGGACAAAGTGTTTTGCTTTGTTAAAATTGAATTGGTTAATGAACACATAGGAATATAATTCCTCCAACATCATCCCCAAAGCCAACACCTCCTTTGGCCGCCTTTCCTTCCAGTTCTCTGCTGCCAGTGACTGGAGCAAATTGCAAAAATCGCTGAAGCTGGAGACTTACATTTCCCTCACTAACTTTAAACATCAGCTATCTGAGCAGCTAACCGATCCCTGCAGATGTACATAGTCCATCTGTAAATAGCCCACCGAATCTACCTACCTCATCCCCATATTGTATTTATTTACTTTGCTGCACTTTTGCACACCGGTATCACTACTTACACCCCATCATCTGCTCATCATCATCTGCTCATCTATCACTCCAGTGTTAATGCTAAATTGTAATTACTTTGCTACTATGGCCTATTTATTGCCTTTCCTCCTCATGCCATTTGCACACACTGTATATAGACTTTATTTTCTTTCTATTGTGTTATTGACTGTATGCTTGTTTTTTTTTGTTGTTGTTGTTTCTGCCGCACTGCTTTGCTTTATCTTGGCCAGCTAGCTTACCTGGTTAAATAAAGGTGAAATAAAATTACAATTAAAATGTTTAACACACACTTGTTGTTTGTGTACATGGATTTTATAATGTCATATGTTTTTCCCCAAACACCACTTTCCATCAATTTGTATAGCAGGCCCTCATGCCAAATTGTATCAAAAGCTTTTCTGAATTCAACAAAGCATAAGAAGACTTTGCTTTTGCCTTGGTTTTGGTTTGTTTGTCAATTAGGGTGTGCAGTGTGAATGTGTGGTCTGTCGTATGGTAATTTGTTAAAAAGCCAATTTGACATTTCCTCAGTACATTGTTTTCCCTGAGAAAATGTCAGAGTCTGTTGTTAATGATAACGCAGAGGATTGTCCTAAGGTTGCTGTTGACACATATTCCATGGTAGTTATTGGGGTCAAAATTGTCTTCACTTTTGTGGATTGTCTAGAAGGGATTGAATTTGCTGTTGCCTAAATGTTTTTTGGTAGATTTCCAAACTACTTTCCTTCCATCTATATAATTTCTTAATATCATTAACTTCCTTTGGCTTTGATGCCACATGATTGCGCAAAGCTCTGTTCAAGTGGAGTGTGATTTTGCTGTGATTTGATTGACTGTGTACGCTCTAAGATACTATGGGTTGAGGCCAGTGATAAAGTAGTCTACAGCACTACTGCCAAGAGATGAGCTCTAGGTGTATCTACCATCGGAGTCCCCTCGAGGCCTACTATTGACTATGTACATACCCGGCGTCCGACAGAGCGGCAGTAGTTGTGACCCGTTTTTGTTGGTTATGTTGTCGTAGTTGCATGTAGGGGGGCATGTGGGGAGGGAATGAGTTCATTTTCGATGCCTCATCGCGATTGGTTATTTATTCCTGCCATCTTTTGCAAAAAAGTAAATGAACACCTTCCATAGCGATAGATAGAGGACTCAAATCAAATGTTATTTTTCACATGCGCCGAATACAACAGGTTACCTTACCGTGAAATGCTTACTTACAAGCCTATAACCAACAATGAAGTTTTAAGAAAATATTTACTAAATAAACTAAAGTAAAAAATAAAATACAAATAAAATAAGTAACACAATAAAATAACATTAATGAGGCAATATACAAGGGGTATCGGTACCGAGTCAATGTGCAGGGGTACAGGTTAGTCGGGGTCATTTGTACATGTAGATAGGACTCATCTTTGTAGCTGTGCCATTATAGTGTATGTGACAGCATTGGCAGCGCCATTGAAGCTATCTCAATTTTAAAGTAGTCAATTTTCTTCTTCATGATTGGCTGATCCCTTCTGATGACCAGGTTGGACATCACTCCAACATGATCACTAGGAGGGATCAGCCAATGAAGTCGGATGTCCCACCCAGTTGTCTACATTATGGTGGAAGCCCTCAATAGTGCTCGCCAACTTGTCATCCTAAAACTCGTAAAATGAATGGTGAAAGAATAGGATTTTGGAATAAACACAGAAAATAAGGTCTGAGGTTAACATGCTTAGGAAATCGTATACGTTGTGTTCTATGAGATAATAGCAGTTATGAATTATGAAGCCTTTATATACTTCATGTGCTTTTCAAAAAAATATAATAAATTCTTCCAAATTCACAAAAAGTGATGTTAGCTGATGAAGATGATCTCATAGAACAAAACGTATAAGATCTCCTATGCCTGTGTTAGTTACAGACCTTATTTTTGGCGTTTATCCCCCCAAAATCCAAAAACCCAATTCATTTTCTGCATAGGCTTTGTCCAATGAACCATGGTGGAGTTAGTGCCTGCAAAAAGACACCATTACTATTTATCTCTATGGCGTTTCCCATGCTAATTTGGCCTTTATCATTGTCTATGGCACCATCAAAGGGTTTCATCATCACTATCTTTCCTTTGTGGTATCTCAAACTGTTTTGATTACCACCTGAGATAAACTTTTATGAGTTAATTTTACTCCTGACTGAGAGTTTGTCTGGACAGTGTCTTAACATCATCCTAATACCTACTCTGAGCTGGAAGTTTTTGTTGTTGTCTTAAAACAGGTTTGAACCAGATTCAAATAGGACCTTTTCTGAGATGCTTTGTGGATATGGGTCAAATTGTTGTAATGCCTCTCACCTCATTGTTTGGTCATAAGAAAGCTTCCCTCAAAAAAGTACTCTGAGATCTACTTTAGTGCAGGGCTCTCCAACCCTGCTAACCTCCTGTAGGTTTTCGCTCCAACCCTGTGAGAGACATTCGTGCCCAAACACATGCAGTGTGATAAATGTCAATTATTCGGTAATGTGTCAAGTGTATGTAGACGGGAGTAGTATTATATGCCAGCTGAGTGTAAATGCTGCAATTGTGATGGTGAACATGCACTTGAATTTCTGAAGTGTCCTGTCAGGTGAAGGAGAGGGAGGTGGCAAGAATAAGGGCTGTCCAGAATGTCATCTATCCGGAGGTGTTGACAAGAGTGGAAGAAAGGAGTGAAGATGAAGAAGTAATGGTAGTAGGAGTAGAGTCAAAAGATGATATTAATTGTCAACAGAGGGATCCTAACACGTTGCATGTTAATAAGAAGGTGAATGTTTATTACTTTGGTTGTCAACTGCACAGTGCAAACGGAATGGAATTCTGAGAAAATAGGCATCATTTTGTGCTGCTGAGAATTTATTTTTTAAACATTTTGGGGATTTTTCTGCAGAGGCATTACAAGGAATCCCGTCGTTTAATGCTCCGTCCTCACAGGCACCTGAGTATGTGTAGGGAATGCACAATAATGTTTTGTGCTGCTACCATGTTGTGCTGCTGCCATGCTGTGTTGCTACCATGTTGTTGTCATGTTGTGTTGCTACCATGGTGTGTTGTCATGTGTTGCTGCAATGCTATGTTGTTGTCTTAGGTCTCTTTTTATGTAGCGTTGTCTCTCTCGTCATAATGTGTGTTTTTTCCTATATTTTTATTTTTAATCCCATCCCCGCAGGAGGCCTTTTGCCTTTTTATAGGCCGCCATTGTAAATAAGAATTTGTTCTTAAACTGACTTGCCAACTTAATTAAATAAAGGGATGTGACTGAAGGAGTGGGATGGTTGTTATATACCCTGTACAGTAGGTGGCGGCAATACACCAATAGTTGTAATCTGCCATAAACTTTAAAGAAGGAGAAGAAGAAGAAGACGAGGAGGAAGAAGCGTGACGTAAGGATCACATGACCCAAATCTCGCGGTTTTTGAAGATTTTTCGTCTGACGGGTAGCAACTTAAGACATGGCCGAGGAACAAGGACGGAAGTGGGACCGATGCCTAGCTGATAGCGCTGTAAAGTTAGGTAAATATCTATATTTTGAAAAATGCATCTATTGAGAAATGTATTCCTAACAGCGTACAACCTAAAACACGGCGGTGTAAGCCGGGGACTAGGTGCATGATCTTAGCAAGGCCACCTGTCATCACATGGTGTGGGCCGTATAACGTTACCCGGTGAGGTCAATTGCCATTTCAAACCAAAAGCTCATTAACAAAGCTATATTTTTTGGGGCTGATTGAGTTGTTGTAGAAATTATATTATAGGCTATTGTGTTGCGGAAGCGGACCCAAACATTTGCGTTCGCAGGTCCTCTGTTTTTTTATTATTCTGCGTCAAGTCCTTGAAACACTGAGATCTCGTGCCCTTCACGCCCTAATTTAAGCCTTTGCTACAATGTTTCTATGACAGAACTGTTAATGCTATAACTGATACAATGTCATGCAGTAAAATGTTACCAGAATCCCTAACTGTCCCTAATCCCTAACTGCAATGCAGGTCACAGGGAACTAACTGGTGTGTTCATTACACATATTCTGTTGAAAATCGTTTTGCCTGTTGCAAAACGATTAGGAACAGATACATATGACTCAAAATGGGAAAAGTTTTGCTGCAAAAACGAGAGCTTCTGTTTGACAAATTCAGGTAGATCTCTCCCCATTTCGTTCCGTTTGCTCTGTTTGCTTCCGTTTCGTTTTTAAATGGTTTCTCTTGCAAGACGTAATAAATACACCCCTGATAGAGGGTCTTGGGTGTGTGTCTGTCATTGCCCCGAGCCACCGTCCATTCTCATCATGAACTTCACTCCACTGTGCCACTGATGCAAGTACCAAGCAACATCCATAGACCTCTTGGCAACATTCCACATGGCTTATGTTGTGCTGCTGACAGGATACCTATAGCTCATCAATGCATCTGTTAACAATTTCATCCCATTTACCCTGGCCTAGCCTTGTCTCATCCTCTTTCATGTCAGAGAGAGATCTTCAGAGAGAGACCTAGGCACAGTATTGGCTATGGACAGACAGTGTTGTTGCGTATTGCCTTGATTTTAAAAAATCTAAGAAATACTGAGACTTGCATATGACGTTGAGTCCTCTACTCTCGATAGCTTAATATGATTAAACAAACTATACAGTAATGATGCACCTGAACTGTATGCTCTTTATCAAGCCCATCTAGAGCTTCTTCGTTCAAAACATAACCAGTGTTATTGGAATATCCATGTCATTTACATTGACATTTTAGTCATTTAGCAGACACTCTTATCCAGAGCGACTTACAGTAGTGCTCGGTACATTTGATACTTTTTCATTCTGGTCCCCTGTGGGAATCCAACCCCCAACCCTGGCAATGCAAGCGCCATGCTCTACCAACTGAGCCACATAGACCCCTGTCATGTCTATCATGTGCTGATATATGATGAGTAATGAGGATTAATAAACTTACAGTTAATGTAAACTGTTACTACACTTTACAGAAAGGTCAGTGCAGACAGTATAGTTGCACTAGCCTGATCCCTGGCCTATGTTGTCTAAATGTTACTTTACTATTACACTTGCTGGTTCGTGTTGGGGATAAAACATTTTAATCATGCATGTGGAGTGTGACGGTAGAGTCCAATATCCATAATAATGTCCAAGAACATGTCACACATTCTGATGTTGAACTGATGATAATAAAGCACCCTTTCCAATCACAATATCTGGGGAAATTAGAGGCCATTTGAATAGTGCATTTCCTCAGAGGGATTTTAATTCTCATCCTTTGTAACCAAGGAATTTGGCCATGGTCTTGGAATGTCAGCTAGCTTTGGAGCAACTAGCCATGAGAACGTCCTAATTTCCAGGTTTTAGATTTTGATCACACTGTGTGGCTAGAGATTCATAACTGTAAATCTGTTGCAGATCTGGTTTCATATTTGGCCAACTTCACTGCATTTCGGCAACTATCACAGGAAGGGGGAGGAGCGGAAGGAGGAGAAATGGAGAGATTAAGAGGGAGAGTGGGGTTAAAGAGACAAGCTGAGTCTGTAAATCTTGGACTGGAAAGAGGGGGAGGGGTGAAGAGGAGCATGATTTTATGTTTGTCAGCAGCAATAAAGATGTGGGATGTCATTTTTTGTGGTCTTGTTTGACATGTGTAAGTTGTGTAATCCTGGCGGAGGGAGCAGAGTCTGAGTGCTCTGGCAACGGCGCATCGTCATGCTGCATAGCTCTCTGAATCCAATTAAGAAGTGGAGGGGCCCAAACTGTTGTTTTTATGTGTTTCTGCGATGGCTGGCCCAGAGCTGGGTGGGGCGAGGCCCATAGCGAGGTGAAGCTAAGAACACAAACACATTCCTCCTCCTCAAGCTCCCCCTCTGGTCCACACTTACTTGGTCTGTCTGTGTGGTGCCTGATCAGTTTGTCTGTCCACCTCCTAGTCATGGAGATCACATCAACCCACCTGGACCCTTAGCTTGACCAGACTGGACCCTCACTCTCCCTTACATACACATCCCAGATCTCTAGATCACACTGCCTGTCCTCTATCCCCCCATCTCTCCTCCCTCTTTGTGTCTGTCCTTCATCAGCACTAGCTCCTCCTACCCCCAGACATCTCCTCTCCCTTTTCACTCCATTTCCATTTTTTTCTTTCCAATTAAGTTCATTTTCACATGCATTTCCTCGTCTTCTTCCGCTTTCTCTCTCTAATGAACCATGTCTGGCTGACAGGTGTTGTTAACCAGCTCTGGGGTTAGGGGCCATGTTGCCCCCCCCAACTTGTTAGAGAAGTTTTAATTTGGATCACACCAGGGAATTCTGTACTTGTGTGTATGTGTGCATCACCCCAATACTTAATCATAGGGTGTGCATCACCCCAATACTTAATCATAGGGTGTGCTGCTGAGTTGGTTTTTGTCTGTTCTTCTGTCAAAGTTTATGCATCTCTCTCTCTTGCTCTCTTTCTCTCTCCCTCACTGTAGCCACCGGCCTTGGTGTGGGGATTGTGTTTTCAGTTCTCTTCTTCAAACGTGAGTATTGCCTCAGACAGCAGGGAACAGTCATAGTAATTAGTGCTTTTTAATAACACTGACCATGTGTTGATCTTTGTGGGAGTTATGGTTTGTTTATTAAAGTGAATTGTCCATCCCATCTTCAGGGCGCACATGGCCAGTGGTGTTTGGCTTGGGTGTGGGGCTGGGCATGGGCTACTCCAACTGCCAGCAGGACTTCAGGTCACCTTACCTGCTCCATGGCCACATGGTGAAGGTGAGCAAATCACACACGTCATGACCAAGGTCGATGCCATTAAGTTTGAAACACAGTATCCCATCTTTTGTCCTCATCAATAATTGCACATAATACAATTACTGTTCTTTTTGTCTTTCAGGAACAGTAGAAGACTGATGAGTTGGCTGATGTAGAAGTTGCTGTCTCGTCCTCATTATTTTGGACAGAACTCTGTCTCCCTGCCACCCAATGTAATTACTGTGTGAGTCTCAGGGCAGTCGATATGTATATTTTTAATAAAACAGTATTGAAGAATTTGACAGAAATATCCTAAGTTACTTTTGTCATCTGTGTCAATAAAGTATTTGAGTGCTCACAAATAACATCTGTATTTTGAAATTACTTTGGCAAGCTTGGTGTGGGAGGGAGAGAGCAGGGGGGAATTTTAGTATTTTGTGTCTTAATGAGTAGGAGAGTTAAACTCCTGCTGTTTTAGAATGGGAGCCAGCTTCAGCACCTGTAGCCCTCAAGGGAAGCAGGGGAAAAAAGATAGCTAAAGAAAATGAAGCCATGGATGATGGAGGGGGGGTGATCATGGATTTTGTATCTATAATATGCAGCATTACAACTAATTAGCACTATCATTAATATCAGGGTGCAACTTTCATTGGGGATGGGGGGACATGTCCCCCCCCCTTGCTTTACCATTGGAATGTGATACAAAACAAGGAAACAATGTGCTTTAGGACCATACGGACGCCTCAGAGCGGTCGGGTAGGCCTTTTTGAGTGTATCTGGATGAAAAATAATAATAATTATGTCCCCCCGCACTTCTAAAACCAAAGTTGCACCCCCTGAATAGTAGCTATTGTGCATTGCTACCATCTAGCACTACCACAAATAGTTTCAGTGGAGAAACTGGCAAGAAGGGGAGGGGAGCCTAAACATATTGGAAAAGAAAAGGGTTCATGTTACCAATGTTGCACTGGCAAGAAGGGTGATATACATTGTTCCAGGTGAAAGTCTTATCTGTGTTTGGGAGGCGTGCATGTGTGTGTTGATGTGTGTGTTGACAGTGATTGTGTAGGTGGTGCTGCATGGAGAAGGATCATGCTAGCTTGTGTGTCTTTTGTGAGCAATCTTCTATACCTGTGTGTTCATTGTCAGCACTGTGTGTATGTGTCTGTAAGTGTGTTTTGTGAGAGTGTGTTTGTCCAGCCCCCTGGAGCAGCAGAATTTGTGGAATGTTCTAGAATGTCAGTGCTGGACTGAAGCTCAGCTCTTATTACTAACAGGTGAGTACTGCACCGTGCATGTCTGAAAACACACACACACACACATTGTTCCACACACACAGAGAGCGAGAAACACGTTCTCACTTTCACTTCAAGGCACTTATTCAAACACACATTCATACACGTGTACAAACTCACATGCTCCCTCATGAGCTTAAACTATACACATTACATACAGCACACATCCAGATATGCCCAGGCATACATATACAATCTCAAACACATACTGTATTTATACCACATAATCAATTTAAAAATCACATTCACGTGTATCTCTCCATAATAGATAAAATACGTTCTTCAACAGTCGTGTGTGTGTGTATATAAACATTATTTCACGCAGACACTCTTACACACACATACATGTAAACAGTCACACATGCATTCTGCAAAGCATTCGTCAAAAGTAAGGAGTATATGTTGACATGTTTTATTTAACTAGGCAAGTCAGTTAAGAATAAAGTCTTATTTACAATGACGGCCTCCTGCGGGGACAGGGGATTAAAGAAAATAGGACAAAACACACATCACGACGAGAGACAACACTACATATATAGAGACCTAAGATGCCAACACAGCATGGTAGCAACACCACATGACAACAGAGTAGCAACACAACATGGTACAAACATTATTATCTCAAAAAAAAGTTTCTCTATTTCACTCTTCCCCTGCCTATATCAAAGTATTGTCTTCAAGTGAAGCGCAGAACACTGGTACGGGTGCTTGTGGATACAATCCAAGCTGCACACCTGTGGAGGGAAAAGGGGGGTAGATTTCTAGGACATAAGAGTGTACCTGTCTGTGCCTGTCTGCCAGATTCTCCAGAAGACAGTCATCATCACTAATAACCTTGCCACTAATCAGAAAACACAGCTGGTTCAGATATCATACACGTCAGCATCATAATTACAACCATTTTCCATCAGATGTGGTCTGTTCTGCTGCCAGAAGAGGGAGGTCAGAGAGGTGCCAGTCCAGCATGCAGAGTTTATTTGAGGATAACAGAGTACCGTCATGGTAGGATGAGGGACTGCAGTGGCCATTGAGCAAATTTCTGTTAGAAATTATCATTGAGAAGCAACTTTCCTCCATTATGCAAAATAACCACTGGAAGTCTGGGACACTGACTGACTGCTGAAGAGGTGCACAGCTCACGAGACACTAAAGAGCTACAGCGTCTGCTGGTTTTCATTACTTTCTGGCACTTACTTGCTCAATAGATTTATTGGAGGGTCCATTCATGGTTTCTAAGGTGTTCTTCAGTGGCTTATTCAAAGATTGGGACAAAACCTGAACACTGGCCCTGCCTACGGTATATATCCACTTCCACCGAGCCATATTCCTTCATGTGGTTCTTTATAGGTATTCCACTCACTTAAGAACAGCCACTGTGAACTGACACCAGTGATGCATGTGTCACTATTTGCAACATTTTACTATATGCTTATAAAAATGTTACTTTCAGGAAGTTTAGAAGTCAAATAACAAAAACACTTTTTCGGAGAGAAAACAATGAGATCTGATAGAAGGTGCATATGAGTAAAACCATTTTTTTCACAGAACATATGGGCATGATATGCCTATGCAGTGTTGTATGACCTGAAAGGGAGAGAGGCTCAATTTGCTGAAACACTGATAAATTCAGACCTGCCAAACTCATTCACCCCCCTCCCGTTCTCGGTAGTCCAAAAACACAGCGGGACTCCTGTCCGGAGGCACAGCCGCGCCTATACCCAAATCCAGCGCCTATACCCAAATCCAGCGCCTAAACCCAAATCCAGCGCCTAAAGCAAAGGCGAGAACTTGGAACGTACAGCTTCACGGAAAAGACATAGCCTCCCGTTTTTGGAGAGAAGAGGTGTAAACAGACTCATAAGGGAAGGGATAGAGCACGGAGGGGAGGGACCCAGTATGCTGATGGACTTAGAGACCGATAGGGTTTTTAATGCGCACTGTCTTCTCACTCCTCTCCATATCTGTCCGTCTCTCACTGGCGGAAGATGTAATTGTTTTATAGGAATAGGAATTATATCAAGGGTGAATCTTTGCCTCAGCTGAAAGCAGTTATATTTTCAATTTCCAATGATCAACTAGAGCGTATCCTCCATCGTCTCTCCGGTCTCCTGCGGGACGGGTGGCAAGAGAGGGTTGGGAGAGACGGGTGTTGAAGCTCTAGTGAAGGGTCTCAGCAGAATATTGCTGCATTTTGGTGGTTCCCAACGGTAAGTAAACGTTTTTTTAAAATAACAGTCTATCCAGACACAAAGTTCACATTTTTTATGCTTTTCTCAGTCTCGTAGAGTTGTCAAAATTTTACAACAAAATGTCACGTTGCAAACAGGGCCGTAGCTACATAGGTCTGAACCTCTGACATTTTTTTGAGTAAAAATAAAATACTAAAATACATAAGGTGCAATTTCAAAACATGGTTGTGCATCAGCAGTTTTCCTCTTGTTATATGTCACTGACAGTCATTCAATTAGCCCATGTCAGTTCAACATTTTTAGATTGGTAAATTAGTCTAGTTAGTCTAGCCAGCTATCTAAACTTGTAGTAGGCCTAATCACGTTGATAGTAGGCCTAATCACATTGATTTTGTTAGTCACTCTCACTTATATCATATTAACATGGTATAAGTCATGGCAAAATGTGTAGAATTGCAGGAAATTGGCTTTAAAACTGTGAAATGTTCGCCACCCCTTTGTAAATTGTGTAGAATTGCAGGAAATTAGCTGTAAAACTGCAAAAACAACCAAAATTGGTAAAGCAAAGGTACTTGTTCACCTTTTGTTAATAAAATACCTTTTCTGCTAACAGATCCCTCTGTAGGTATGAAATTATAGTTTTTATTCCCTTGCTGAGTTAATAGGTTAATGGGTAGTGGCTAATTGTATAGCTAATAAGACTACGTGTTTGTAGATCGACTGAGGTGACCAACATGCTAATTTCTGGGTAATTTTTGCTTGTTTTTTGCTGTTCTCCAAATATAATTTAGAGTTTTTAAATTGTGTAGAAATGCAGTAAAATGAGCTTCAACTTTCCTAAAATGTATTGGATGAGGAAAGGGGGAACCCTTCACTCCGGGCCTCACTAAAACTCAGACCCTGGCTAGAACCCTGGTTGCAAACTGCCTTCATTGAGAGCTGTAATTTGTCCTTCTTTTTGACAAGCACATTGTAATTGTTTCCTGTGGTTCTGTTCTGTGGAGCTGTCTGATGATTATCATTTGCTGGATTTAATTAGCCTATTTGTCCGTTATTTTGCTATACACTGTAGCCAAGTTCTTAGAAGTGTGGTTAAGCATAATACATATCTTATAACCTGATTATAAACTAGGCCCTTAGAGTCAAAAAGTTTATTCCTTTAAGTGATTAGACCTATAAAGGCAAATATTTCTATAATTACATTAGTGCCAAAAAAGAGCTGGAATGCATGAAATAGCCCATCTGTAGAATTAGCACTTATTAAAATTTTCCACAGCTTCTTGTGCGCGTTTCTTCTTGTCATGCCCTCTCTCCCCAATCGCCTCTCACGCTCTCTGTGTTACAGCCACTGGGCATTTGGTCGTTGGACAGCGATATCGAATCCTTCAGGAATGTTATTTGCCTGAAGGCACAGCAAAATGCCCTCAAAGGTGACATATAAAACGACATGGAAAGGTTTGCAGCCAAAATGTTGTGACCAAACAACTTTATAAGAAACAAAATATAATTTTTTTGTAGAAGTTGGTAAGATGACAAAACCGACCTACGCAGCTTTAAAATGAACTAGAGATAAGTTTTTGTGGACGTAGTTGATTAGAGTAAAGAGGTATTAAGCAGACATCTCCCTCTCTCCCACCTCTACCCCTTGGTCTCTCTGTCTTCTACTCTCTGCTGGGCCACTTTGAACCAAGTGGGCTAAAGTGCCTAGTGAAAGTCTACACACTCCTTGCACAGTTGTCACATTTTGCTGCCATAATAAATCTAAAAAAGGATTAAAATACATTTTTTCCTACTGATCTACACAATCTGCTACACATTTTAAATGGTCAAATAAAATTATAGAACACTTTCTAAATTAATAATATATGAAACAACGAAAATGTCTTGATTGTGTATGTCTTCACACCCCAGAGTCAATACTCGGTGGAATCACCTTTGGCTGCAATTACAGCGGTACATCATTTTTAATAAGATTTTACCAGTTCTGTACAACTCTTAAGGCAATATACACTGAGTGTACAAAACATTAGGAACACCTTCCTAATATTGTGCACCCCCTTTCCCCCTCAGAACAGCCTAATTTCATTGGGGAATGGACTCTACAAGGTGTCGAAAGAGTTCCACAGAGATGCTGGCCCCTGTTGACTCCAAAGCTTCCCACCAGTTGTATCAAGTTGGCTGGATGTCCTTTGGGTGGTGGACCATTCTTGATACACATGGGAAACTGTTGAGTGTGAAAAACCCAGCAGCGTTATAGTTCTTGAGGTTTAAAAATATTTCTTTAACCTGTCTTCTCCCCTTCATCTATGCTGATTTGAAGAGGATTTAACAAGTGACATAAATAAGGGATCATAGCTTTCACCTCGATTCACCTGGATAGTCTATGTCATGGAAAGAGCAGGTGTTTTGTCAGTATTGTTTGTACACAGTACAAATCCAGTGGTGGAAAAAGTACTCAATTGTCATACTGGAGTATAAGTAAAGATACCTTAAAAGAACATTACTTCAGTAAATGTGAAAGTTACTCAGTAAAATTTTGCTGTCCTGCCTGAGCATTCGAAATGTAACAAGTACGTTTGAGTGGCAGGCAAAGTCTATGGGTGTAAAACGTACATATTTTCTTTTGGAATGTAGTGGAGTAAAAGTTGTCAAAAATATAAATAGTAAAGTACCAATTACCCCAAAAAACGACTTATGTAGTACTTCAAAGTACTTCTACTTAGTTACTTTACACCAGTACATCTATCCATTGTTTTTGTCAAATTTGTTCAATCTCAGAAAATTTGGTTGGGATTCATGGACAGCAATATTGATTTTCAAGCAGATTTAAGTCAGGACTGAGACTGGACCCCTCATGAATACTCAACTCCTCTTGGAAAGCCATTGTTCTATTCCTTTTCTTTGAATTTCTTTGACTGTAGATCAGTAGGAAGTAAATCTAATGTAATCCCTTTTTAGATTACATTTTAAGCAAGCCAAATGTGACAACTGTGCAAGGGGTGTGTAGACTTTCACCAGGCAATCCTTCACTATTGTTTTTCTTCACAGGCAATGCCAGAGACAATTCGGCCATGTGAGCATAGTGCAGATGATTACCGTGTTTAAATGGATGAGTGAAGAAGAGGATACAGAACAGAATGCTGCAAAACTGAAACAGGATTTATTAATTAAAGCTATGCATATACAGTGGGGCAAAAAAGTAGTTAGGCAGCCAAGAATGCTGAGTTGCATCCAAAGAACACCATACCTACTGTGAAGCATGGGGGTGGAAACATCATGCTTTGGGGCTGTTTTTCTGCAAAGGGACCAGGACGACTGATCCGTGTAAAGGAAAGAATGAATGGGGCCATGTATCGTGAGATTTTGAGTGAAAACCTCCTTCCATCAGCAAGGGCATTGAAGATGAAACGTGGCTGGGTCTTTCAGCATGACAATGATCCCAAACACACCGCCTGGGCAACGAAGGAGTGGCTTCGTAAGAAGCATTTCAAGGTCCTGGAGTGGCCTAGCCAGTCTCCAGATTTCAACCCCATAGAAAATCTTTGGAGGGAGTTGAAAGTCCGTGTTGCCCAGCAACAGCCCCAAAACATCACTGCTCTAGAGGAGATCTGCATGGAGGAATGGGCCAAAATACCAGCAACAGTGTGTGAAAACCTTGTGAAGACTTACAGAAAACGTTTGACCTCTGTCATTGCCAACAAAGGGTATATAACATGCTTCTACACCTGCATTGCTTGCTGTATGGGGTTTTAGGCTGGGTTTCTGTAAAGCACTTTGAGATATCAGCTGATGTACGAAGGGCTATATAAATAAATTTGATTTGATTTGATAACAAAGTATTGAGATAAACTTTTGTTATTGACCAAATACATATTTTCCTCCACAATTTGCAAATAAATTCATTAAAAACCCTACAATGTGATTTTCTTGATTTTTTTCCCCCTCATTTTGTCTGTCATAGTTGAAGTGTACCTATGATGAAAATTACAGGCCTCTCTCATCTTTTTAAGTGGGAGAACTTGCACAATTGGTGGCTGACTAAATACTTTTTTGCCCCACTGTACCTAGAAGTGTCCCCCCCAAATCATGGCACATATTTTATCATTTGGTTTCTTGTGCAAAAACAGCCTGCTATTTCAATGATTTTTTAAGACATAACAACAGGCTAGGCATATGTAACTGAACTAACATAAATAATTTCAGGTGGTTATAACAATAAATGTTTTATGCTCCTTAAGGTGCAATCATGTGGCAAAGAATTGTGATTTGCTGTGCTCTGCTTGAGCTCTGTTCGGCGGCACCGCCCGCTCACATCAACCGTCTGGCGCTGTTCCCTGACAAGAGTGCTTGGTGCGAGGCCAAGAACATCACACAGATAGTCGGGCACACTGGCTGCCAGCCTCGCTCTATCCAAAACAGGTCAGTATGGAACGCACGCACACACACACACACACACACACACACACACACACACACACACACACACACACACACACACACACACACACACACACACACACACACACACACACACACACACACACACACACACACACACACACACACACACACACACCTCCCTCCATACCACACATGCAGAGGAATTTCATACTATTTTCAAGAGTGTGACTGACTCACTTTAATAATGAAAACCAGGAATGAAGTTTGACTTTGAATGGCCAAATTACCCAAATAGCACTATCATTTGAATGTACATGGGTCACCTCCAAACAGAATCAAAGCAGCCATAAAATATACACATACTGTATATAAGCTGAATGGTGACATCTTTCCCTCCCCCCTCTCTCTTTCCTTCCTCTCTCGCCCATCATCTCAGGGCGTGTCTGGGGCAGTGTTTCAGCTACAGCGTCCCAAACACCTTCCCTCAGTCCACCGAGTCCCTGGTGCACTGTGATTCCTGCATGCCTGCACAGACACAGTGGGAAGTCGTAGGTTCACGCACACGCACACACACACAAACCCCAGATAATGTAACACAACTCTTTCAATATAAACACATGACCACAACTAGGGCTGTGGTGGTCACGTAATTTCCTCAGCCGGTGATTGTCAAACAAATAACTGTCGTGATTGACCATTAACATAAACACATTTAGCATCTCTTGGCCGCCACACACCTACAAGCCACTGATGTAGACCTTTGTAACATCTGCATTTTAAAAAGTCTAAAAAAATCCATGTTATATAGCCTACATCATCACAATAAATCTGTTATTTATTTTAGACAGGTCTAAAGAAAAATGTAGTCTATTTTAGAAGAACAGAATAGCATACTATGAGCTGTCCTTATGTTAGGTCCTGATCTGGCTATGACATATGGCTGTGGGCTACACTAGTTCATTTAGCAGACAAGATTAGCTTAGAATTTCATGGCATTATTTTAAAGTATTAAGAATACAATTTAATAAAATAGAAAGGATATTTTCTCCAAAGGATTTGAGGGAGTTCGCAAATGCAGCTATTCTGTGTTGAGCGTTAATAAAGAAACAGGCACTCCTATATGCTTAATTTAGAGTTATTTATGTAACTTGAGTTGTTCTACAAACTTTGGGCTATATTTTTTTAATACATTGTAAGGCTGCATGATGCAACTCTAGTGATGATTTGAAAAAAGTTGTTTGAAAGGCATGAGCTCTACTTTGTTTTTGCGAAGGCTGTACACACTTTGTCAGTCTCTCATTCACAATTTGAGAAGCACTTGATAATGCCTCGAATTTCCTGGCAGAATCCCCTTAGTATGGCCATAATGCACCCTAAAGGAATTCAGGCAGCCCATCTCCCTAAATGCTGACCACTCCGAAGCACCTATCCTCTCACTCACACCGCTCTCCATCACATGATCGGGTCTTTCTCACAGGCTACAAGTGAAGACAGACAAATTGGGGACGCAACTGCGCACGTCTTTATCCAATTCCGAGGTGCATGTTGAAGATATTGGAACAACTGTCCACATTTACTTTCATCAGCCAACAATATGAGTAGTCCTAATGAACAGCAACAGCACTAGCCTATGTCAAT
Organism: Oncorhynchus tshawytscha; assembly: GCF_018296145.1. Taxonomy (NCBI): domain Eukaryota; kingdom Metazoa; phylum Chordata; class Actinopteri; order Salmoniformes; family Salmonidae; genus Oncorhynchus; species Oncorhynchus tshawytscha. The sequence goes on along the minus strand of NC_056435.1, from coordinate 43,195,729 downwards.
CTACTATCCCCCATTGTACAAAAGTTGACCTATTTGCCTGCAGCACACCACCCTGCATACCACTGCTGGCTTGCTTCTGAAGCTAAGCAGGGTTGGTCCTGGTCAGTCCCTGGATGGGAGACCAGATCCTGCTGGAAGTGGTGTTGGAGGGCCAGTATGAGGCACTCTTTCCTCTGGTCTAAAAAAAATATCCCAATGCCCCAGGGCAGTGATTGGGGACACTGCCCTGTGTAGGGTGTGTCGTCTTTCGGATGGGACGTTAAACGGGTGTCCTGACTTTCTGAGGTCATTAAAGATCCCATGGCACTTATCGTAAGAGTAGGGGTGTTAACCCCGGTGTCCTGACTAAATTCCCAATCTGGCCCTCAAACCGTCACCTAATAATCCTTATTGCTTCTTGACACACTGCCCGCTTAACCCGGAAGCTAGCCGCACCATTGTGTCGGCGGAAACACAGTACAATTGGTGCCGCTTTTGCATGCATGGACCCGGCCGCCACAAGGAGTCGCAAGAGTGTGATGGGACAAGGAAACACAAACCTTATCAAAACATATATGCCTATGTGCTAGGCTACATGAGGTGTGCGATTATGATTAGAAAAAAGTCACCAAAAAAAGGCATTGTTTCTTATGCTGAGCATCATTCACAAGTGATAATATATCATTCACAAGTGATAGGCTAATATTGTCACCCATCAGACTGTTCTTGATTTAATCTTGTCTTTACATATGCTAAATAGTATATGTCTGAAATAAATTTTGATTTAGAATGGAAACAGGAAATAAATATAGTAGGCCTAGCCTATAGAAGGCTGTTGGGATCCTCCTCTTTTTAATGGAGGCCATCACTCTGTTTTCTCGCGCTATTGCATAGCCTATAGAAATGTTGCGCAACATGAGCTCATGTGCTCTCATGAAGTCTTTGATTCGATTTTAGATTATTTTTTAAATTATGTCAGAGTGATTAGAGGGACAATACGGTGCTGAGTACCAGCCAGTTAGCAAGCGTGGTAGGCTACTAATGACCGTCAGCAGCATCAGAGCTTGGAGAAGCCTAATTACCGTGACTAAATAGTCACGTGGTATTTGACAGTCGTCATGACTAGTGACCGCCGGTCTGGTGATAATACTGTCACCGCAACAGACCTAACCACAACCCCAGAAGCCCATAGAAACACACAAACACATTAACACAACCACAATTGATCCTGCATTTAATTCATCTGAGGTTTCCCTTGTCCTCTGTCTTTAATGGGCCTGTCTGTCTAGTAGCCAGGGATTCCAGAGCCCTGGAACAACAAATTCCCTGTGTTGAGGTGTATGTAGTTTGGAGAGCAGCCAGACAGGTAAGATAAGAGTGGGCCTGGGACCACAGGGGATGTGACTTCATACCTCAAGAGAAAAAGCTTGATGTACATGTTATATATTGTATACAATATTGAAAAATAAATGGAAGCAGACTCATGTGCCTTATCAACCCTGTTGTTGATACATGAATTATTACTATGATTCTGACTCTTTTGAGCCACATAATCCTGCTGTCTAAAGTCTCTCTTTGATAATGGAATGCACTTTTTCTGGATTGTTATATATTGGCTAAAAGCAGTTATGTTCCTCTGAGCATAAAAGCTTCTCAAGACTAATTTATTTTCATGGTCTCCATCCATAATGGTGCATTGTCAAATTATTTCAGATCCCGCCTATTGTTGGTTTGGCAACTGTGTCAAGCATGAATTCCTAAAAGCACAACATGACTCAGGGATACATTGTTTGAAGATGGATACTGAGGCTTTGTCAGACTGTAGGAGTGTCCAGCAGTGCTTGTCCATTTTTTTAACCAGGCAAGTCAGTTAAGAACAAATTCTTATTTACAATGACGGCCAAGGAACAGTGGGTCATCAGCTTTGTTCAGAGGCAGAATAACATATTTTTACCTTGTCAGCTCAGGGATTCGATCTTGCAACCTTTCAGTTACTGGCCCAGTGCTCTAACCACTAGGCTACCTGCCTTTTCCTGAGATTGTGTGTGTGTGTGTGTGTGTGTGTGTGTGTGTGTGTGTGTGTAATGCATTGTACGTTGTGTGTGTGTGTGTAATGCATTGTGCGTTGTGTGTGTGTGTGTGTAATGCATTGTACGTTGTGTATGTGTGTAATAGATTGTACGCTGTGTGTGTGTGTGTGTAATGCATTGTATGTTGTGTGTGTGTGTAATGCATTGTATGTTGTGTGTGTGTGTGTGTGTGTAGGTGACTCTAGAATGCCCGGGCATTGAGAACACTCCTCGTGTGGATAAACTGGTGGAGAAGATCCTCCACTGCAGCTGCCAGTCCTGCAGTAAGGAGGGAGCCCAGGAGGGGGCAGTGATGCAGCTCTACCTATCAGAGAGCGCCCAGGACCCTCCTTCCTTACCAGAGAGCCACCACGGCGGCTCACCCCCTCACTCCCACACAGACACATACTCTCAGCATGCTCACAAACACACAGAGCCACACCAGCACACACACACATCCGATGGAGGGTAGGTCGCTCGATCGCCGCTGACACTCCTCTCTCGCAGTTCCCGATTCTTCTCCCAAATCACTCCACAAGTTGTTTCTTATACACACAGTTACAGTATGATGCATTTCCCTTCTTTTCAATTCAGCCACTGTTTCTTCATTCAACACCTTTAAAGCACTTTGAAAATAAAACCTCACTTAACATGACAATGAAAACTGCTTATAAAAGCACGCACACAGAAGCTCACTCATGCTGTACTCTTCACAAGACAACCATAGTATCAATTAAGCGCATTTAAACTCACCAGTTTATACATTGTTTGTCATCTATCTTCTCACGTAGGACAACGAATATCACAATCCTACACACACTCAGGCATGCACTCTGACACAGCTATAGACCTTTGAAGCTGTAGACTTATTTCTGTTCATCTGGCGTGAATTTGTTTTTTAATCATAGAGCCACAGTATAAACTGTACAGTTTCTTGACTTAATGTCTCTCACTAATTTGCATTAGTATCTGACCTAAAGCTATATGTTCCAATTTGTGCTTCTCATACGAGAATAAAGCTCTTTTTGTTCAATCTTATCAATGAAGCTCTATCTGTAGTGATTTATTTAAGGCTTTTGTCTGTTATTGTCATCATGTGGTGGGAACATGATCTTGGACTAGTCAGCTGCCTATGTTCATATATAATAGATTTGATTATGCTTCTCTCTGCTGGTTTAAATAGGTACTGCAGAGGGCAACTTGATAAAGATGCAGCAGCATGAGCTGTGTTTTATTTAACTAGGCAAGTCAGTTACGAAAAATTCTTATTTACTATGACGGACTACCCCGGCCAAACCCTAACGATGCTGGGCCACTTGCGCCGCCCCTACAGGACTCTCAATCACGGCCAGTTGTGATACAGCCTGTAGTGACGCATCTAGCACTGAAATACAGTGCCTTAGACCAATCGGGAGCTGTACTGGTGTGTATATAATTTCAAACTAAAAAGTCGAATGATCACAAGAAAGAAATGCAGCATTTGGATACAGAACACCATTATCCCAGAAACCTTAGACCCACTCCAATTTGAATACCTCCCCAACAGATCCACAGATGATGCAGTGTCTATTGCACTCCACACTGCCCTTTCCCACCTGGACAAAAGGAACACCTAAGTGAGAATGCTATTCATTGACTACAGCTCAATGTTCAGCACCATAGTGCCCTCAAAGCTCATCAATAAGCTAAGGACCCTGGGGACTAAACACCTTCCTTTGCAACTGGATCCTGGACTTCTTGACGGGCCGCCCCCAGGTGGTAAGGGTAGGTAACAACACATGCGCCACGCTGATCCTCAACACAGGGGCCCCTCAGGGGTGCGTGCTCAGCCTCCTCCTGTACTCCCTGTCCATTCATGACTGCACGGCCAGGCACGACTCCCAACACCATCATTAGATTCGCCGATGACACAACAGTGGTAGGCCTGATAACCGACAACAACGTGACAGCCTACAGGGAGGAGGTCAGAGATCTGGCCATGTGGTGCAGGACAACAATCTCTCCCTCAATGTGATCAAGACAAAGGAGATGATTGTGGACTACAGGAAAAAGAGGACCGAGCATGCCCCCATTCTCATACACGGGGTTGCAGTGGAGCAGGTTGAGAGCTTCAAGTTCCTTGGTGTCCACATCACCAACAAACTAACATGGTCCAAGCACACCAAGACAGTCGTGAAGAGGACACGACAAAACCTATTCCCCCTCAGGAGACTGAAAAGATTTGACGTGGGTCCTCAGATCCTCAAAAGGTTTTACAGCTGCACCATCGAGAGCATCTTGACTTGTTGTGTCACTGCCTGGTATGACAACTGCTCGGCCTCCCACCGCGAGGGTAGTGCAAATGGCTCAGTACATCACTGGGGCCAAGCTTCCTGCCATCCAGGACCTCTATACCAGGCAGTGTCAGAGGAAGGCCTGAAAAATTGTCAAAGACTCCAGCCACCCTAGTCATAGACTGTTCTCTCTGCTACCGCACGGCAAGTGGTACCGGAGCACCTAGTCTAGGTCCAAGAGGCTTCTAAACAGCTTCTACCCCCAAGCCATAGGACTCCTGAACATCTAGTAAAATGGCTACCCAGACTATTTGCATTGCCCCCTCCATTCTCCACACCACTGCCACTCTCTGTTGTCATCTATGCATAGTCACTTTAACAACTCTACCTACATGTACATACTACCTTAACTAACCGGTACCCCCGCATATTGACTGTACCGGCAGCCCCCTGTATATATTGTTATTTTTTACTGCTGCTCTTTAATTAGTTGTTACTTTTTATTTCTTATTCTTATCCGTATTTTTGGAAACTGCTCTGTTGGTTAGGGGCTTGTTTCACTGTAAGGTCGTATTCGGCGCATGTGACTAATAAAATTCGATTTTATTAAAATTGGATTTGATTTGAATTTAGAAGTGTTCGGATTTGAAAACAAGTTACAGAATTTTACATCTCCTTACATTGGTTACCTTTCAATCCCCAGTCCTAATCTCACCTATTTAAATGTACTAACACCATAGTGTTTCAGATTTTCACTCAAGTGCAGAGGTTAAGGCTGTGCATGTTATAATCCTAACTGTGGACTATAGATTTGAGGGTTTTGGCCATGTTTGCATCGTCACTACTCTCTGCCTACAGCAGTCACAATGGACATGTTGTTCTCTAATAGAAACCCTTGGCTAGTAAGTAACATACAGATCAAACACACAGAGAGGACTTTCCCCCCATTTTAACCAATACTCAACGGCAGGCATTAAAACTTCAAAACACCCCCCTCCCACACACACCAATAATGCATTCATGTACATCATCAGTTATCTGTTTTCGCATTTTCAAATGTAAAGTATTGTAATGTAAATTAATGTAAATTCCCACTCCCTTTTCTCCACCAGCTAAGTGCTTTATTATCTGAGTTTGAGATCATATGGGCAATGTTCCTGTTTCTACCTTTATGAAGGTTAACTCTCATCTGATAATTCCATCACTGAGTGATTTTGACCTATAAAACAACTAAAATATAAATCTTCCCAATGAGATGTCATGGCAACCCAGAGTGGCGTGTTGTCGATAGATGGAGTTGGTTAGAGAGTGACTAAAAGCCTGAGGAAGAAGGAGTTCAGAGAGAGAGAACAGCTTGAGCTCATCCATTAGTGCAGCTCTCTGGTCTGTCTGTTGGTAGAGCTCAATAGAGTTTAATATACAGATAGTGAAGGGGATCAGTGGGGTGTCTGAGGTCAGGGACAGACAGAGGTTACATTGACCAGAGATATCTATTCCTGGCTGATATTAAGTTACAGTAACTTATGGCTGCTTTGCATTACAAGAAAAAGGAATGATTAAACACCGGTGACTGTGTGTTTTGACTTGAAACTGTTCAAACCTTTCAATTGACAAATAAGCATGATTTGGTAACGAACAAAAAAGACCAACCATGTTTGAAACCATAACCAAACAGACCAGCAGATGTCAATATGACTGCATTGAGAAGTTGTCCTGAGTATCAGTGGGAGAGGATTACACAGGGTGGTTTTTCCAGTAAAAGGTCCTGCACCAGAGAGAGAGAGAGAGAGAGAATACTCTAGGGAAAGTTTTCTATTCATCATTTGTCAACCATGTCATACCATCAGTTTAACCTAGTCCCCAGCTGGGCCCGGCCCAGTCCTACAGACAGCAAGGGAAGTGGAGAGAATGTGGAGAGAGTGACAGTGTGTGTGTGTGTGTGTGTGTTTGTTTTTTTGCTTGGGAGGGACTGTGGTATCGGCTACTGTGAGACATTAGAGGGGGTGAGCGGGGTATGATCTCCGTAATTTGTCACATGGGGATAGCCCAACCCAGACCTCTCTCATCAGGGAGGTGCGTAGGACAGCCTCATGTCTGGCTGATAGAACCTACAGGGATTATTAATCAAGCCCTCCATGTCCCATCTGTCGGTTAACAGTACCAGAGCCTGTACAGGTAACACTGCCAACAAGCAGCCTATGTCCAAGAGATGGGTGAGTGCTGCTTTGCCTGGCTTTGGTCTTCTGATGCTGCATCACTGAGGGATTTGTGCTTATATGATGCCGCTGTTACCAAGGCTTTTGGTAAACAAGGATAATTAACATAGGGATGCAATAATGCATTACATGAGAGTAAGTTTATGATGCTCCAAGTAAACTTGGATAAAATTATTTTTTTTAAAGTTGAAAAAAAAACGTTAGATGAGCTTCCAAAGTAAGGTCAAACGTTAGGAAAATCGGATTCAGCTAAAAGAGAAGAGGACAGGCAAGAAGAGCCTTCTAAGCTATCAAAAGGAACATCAAATTCGACATACCAAAAGGAACATCAAATTCGACATTTAAACAGGCAAATAGTAATAGGGTTTATGGTATGGTCTGCTCATCCGTTATCTCATTTTCACTCCACCGCTTGCATGTGAAGTCACTAATGTTGAAGAGGACAGTGCGCCGTGTCCAATTGTGCTGAGGTGGACTCTCTCAAACTCTCCCTCTCTATCTCCCTCTCTCTCTCTCTCTCTCTCTCTTCTCTCTTCTCTCTCTCTCACTCAAACACTAACATAGTACACATACTCACAGCATGCGCTCTGCGCACCGCTCTGATCTATACACACTCGAACGCAGCACACAAGCATCGCTGTGCTACTGTCTTGGAAAAGGCAAAAGGTGCGCATCCTATGAAGCGCTGTTTTGTTTGTTTTTACTGTTCTCAGCAAACGAGGAAATATCATCTTATTCTGACATACTCTGGAGTTTGGAAGCACCTGCTCCTGTTCTGGGGTCAACAATTTGAAAGGAGACTTCTGAGGCAAAGCGACAGAGACACCAGAGTGAGGTAAATGTGCAAACATATTTGGAATACAAATCTGCTTGGATTGTTGTATTTTGTGAAATACTATATCTTAAGTATGATGACAGTGTTGGATTTTAAATGTGTTATTTATAGTTGTGAGTCCCACTGGGGACAGACGTCAGTTCAACGTCTAGTTTTGATTTACATTTGGTTGAGCTGCCAACAAATGTAAATTCAACTTGAAATCAACCAACAATTAATTGGGTTTAGGTTCAAAGTTGATGATTTATGTTGCAAATCCAATCCGTTTTCCTCACTGATTCAACATCATTACATTGAATTTTTTGGTTGAAATGATGTGGAAACAACATTGATTTAACCAGTTTTTATCCAGGGGGTGGTGCTGCTGCTACTAAGAAGCCCGGTCGGTGAAGGGGTGGGGAGTGGCGGTGGATCGATCGCTGTTATCAATTCCACTGAGCGCAGGATGGGGCGGGGCGGGGTGATGAAAATAACGATAATATATCGGACACAAGATAGTTAAATGTATCTGGGCGTGATGGTAAGGGTAATTGGGTCCTTTTATGAGTCCTTATTGTGTTTTGTGGAACAACAATATACTGTACCTTGTTGTTTCATCTCTCTCTCTCTCTTTCTCTCTCTCTCTCTCTCTCTCTCTCTCTTTCTCTCTCTCTCTCTCTCTCTCTCTCTCACTCTCTCCATTTTTTTTCAATTTTAAGTGGCTTTACTGGCATGGGAAACATGTTTACATATTACATATATATACAGTGTTGTAATGATGTGCAAATAGTTAAAGTACAAAAGGGAAAATAAATAAATATAAATATAGGTTGTATTTACAATGGTGTTCTTCACTGGTTGCCCTTTTCTTGTGGCAACAGGTCACAAATCTTGCTGCTGTGATGGCACACTGTGGTATTTCATTCACTAGATATGTGAGTTTCTTAATATTCTGTCACTGTGTACTCCCTGTTTAGGGCCAAATAGCATTCTAGTTTGCTCAGTTTTTTTTGTAAATTCTTTCCAATGTGTCAAGTCATTTTCTTTTTCTTTTCTCATGATTTGGTTGGGTCTAATTGTGTTGATGTCCTGTGGCTCTGTAGGGTCTGTTTGTGTTTGTGAACAGAGCCACAGGACCAGCTTGCTAAGGAGGCTCTTCTCCAGGTTAATTTCTCTGTTTTGTTCATTTCTCAAATTATTATGGAAGGTTTGGGAATCATTATTTTTGTCTGACTGAGATTTACTGTCATGGCCCAGGTCTGACAGAATCTGTGCAGAAGATCTAGGTGCTGCTGTAAGCCGTCCTTGGTTGGGGACAGAAGCACCAGATCATCAGCAAACCGTAGACTTTGACTTCAGATTCTAGTAGGGTGAGGCCGGGTGCTGCAGACTGTTCTAGTGCCCTCGCCAATTTGTTGATATATATGTTGAAGATGGTGGGGCTTAGGCTACATCCCTGTCTCACCCCCCCAGCCCCGTGGAAAGAAATATGTGTTTTTTTGTCAATTTTACCACACACTTGTTTGTGTACATGGATTTTATAATGTTGTATGTTTTTCCCCCAATACCACTTTCCATCACTTTGTATAGCAGACCCTCATGCCAAATTGAGTTGAAAGATTTTTTTAAATCAACAAAGCATGAGAAGACTGCCTTTGTTATGGGTTGTTTGTTTATTAATTAGGGTGTGCAGGATGAATGCGTGGTCTGTCGTACAGTAATTTTGTAAAAAATACTATTTGACATTTGCTCAGCACATTGTTTTTGCTGAGAAAATGTATGAGTGTGCTGTTAATTATAATGCAGAGGATTTTCCCAAGGTTGCTGTTGACACATATCACCCGGTAGTTATTGGGGTCAAATTTGTCTCCACTTTTGTGGATTGGGGTGATCAGTCCTTGGTTTCAACATTGGGGAAGATGCCAGAGCTGAGGATGATGTTAAGGAGTTTAAGTATAGCCAATTTGAATTTGTGGTCTGTATATTTTATAGTTTCATTTAGGATACCATCAACCACACAGGTCTTTTTGGATTGGAAAGGTTGTATTTTGTCCTGTAGTTCATTCAATGTAATTGGAGAATCCTGCGGGTTCTGGTAGTCTTTAATAGTTGATTCTAAGATTTATTTGATCATGTATATGTTTTTGCTGTTTGTTCTTTGTTATAGAGCCAAAAAGATTGGAGAAGTGGTTTATCCATACATCTCCATTTTGGATAGATAACTATTCGTGTTCACCATAATGAAGGCGTAGGCTCAGGTTTTCTGGGTCTCTATGTTTTTGGTTGGACAGGTTTCTCAATTTCTTTCTTAGGTTTTTGCATTCTTCATCAAACCATTTGTCATTGTTGTTAATTTACTTAGGTTGTCTGCTTGACATTTTTTGATTTGATAGGGAAGCTGAGAGGTTAAAAATACTGTTTAGGTTTTCTACTGCCAAGTTTACATCTTCACTATTAAAGTATAACCTTTTGTCCAGGAAATTGTCTAGAGGGATTGAATTTGTTGTTGCCTAATAGTTTTTTGGTAGATCTCCACACTTTTTTCCTTCCATCTATAGCATTTCTTAATATTATTCAGTTCCTTTGGATTTGATTCCTCATGATTGCATAATGCTTGTTCAAGTAGAGTGTGATTGTGAACGCTCTAAGAGTCTCTGGGTTGAGGTCAGTGATAAAGTAGCATTACTGCCAAGAGATGAGCTCTAGGTGTATCTACCACCCTCGAAGCCTACCATTGACTATGTACATTTAAAAAAATGTTTTAAAAACTTTACCTTTATTTAACTAGGCAAGTCAGTTAAGAACAAATTCTTATTTTCAATGACGGCCTAGGAACAGTGGGTTAACTGCCTGTTCAGGGGCAGAACGACAGATGCACCTTGTCAGCTCGGGGATTTGAACTTGCAAATTAACCCCTAGGCTACCCTGCCGCCCCACATACCCAGCATCCAACAGCACAGCAGGGGTTGTGTTGGTTATGTTGTCGTAGTTGTGTTTGTCCCCCTGTGTGCTGAGGGTGTTGGGTTCTTGTCCTGTTCTTGTCCTGTTCTGGCATTTACGTTGCCACAGACTAGTACATGTCCCTGAGCCTGGAAATTGTTGATCTCCCCCTCTAGGATGGAGACGCTGTCATCGTTAAAGTATGGCGATTCTATTGGGGGGACATACAGTGGGGCAAAAAAGTATTTAGTCAGCCACCAATTGTGCAAATTCTCCCACTTAAAAAGATGAGAGAGGCCTGTAATTTTCATCATAGGTACACTTCAACTATGACAGACAAAATGAGAAAAAAAATCCAGATCCAATCCATCTACATTGTAGGATTTTTTATGAATTTATTTGCAAATTATGGTGGAAAATAAGTATTTGGTCAATAACAAAAGTTTATCTCAATACTTTGTTATATACCCTTTGTTGGCAATGACAGAGGTCAAACGTTTTCTGTAAGTCTTCACAAGGTTTTCACACACTGTTGCTGGTATTTTGGCCCATTCCTCCATGCAGATCTCCTCTAGGGCAGTGATGTTTTGGGGTTGTTAATGGGCAAAACGGACTTTCAACTCCCTCCAAAGATTTTCTATGGGGTTGAGATCTGGAGACTGGCTAGGCCACTCCAGGACCTTGAAATGCTTCTTACGAAGCCACTCCTTCGTTGCCCGGGCGGTGTGTTTGGGATCATTGTCATGCTGAAAGACCCAGCCACGATTCATCTTCAATGCCCTTGCTGATGGAAGGAGGTTTTCACTCAAAATCTCACGATACATGGCCCCATTCATTCTTTCCCTGTTTCACACCAGGTAGTTTGATAGATGGGACTACCAGCTCTCTGTAACCTAAAGGGCAACCAGTCTCCATCTCCTTTATACCATGTTTCTTGTAGGATGACAGTGTCTGTATTTCCAATTTCTTTGATGAAGTCTGTGTTCCTGCTGTTTAGGTCCGAAGGCAGATTTTTTATTTTTTTTATTTTTTATTTCACACTTATTTTACCAGGTAGGCTATTTGAGAACAAGTTCTCATTTGCAACTGCGACCTGGCCAAGATAAAGCGTAGCAATTTGACACATACAACAACACAGAGTTACACATGGAATAAACAAAACATAGTCAATAATACAGTAGAACAAAAGAAAACAAAAAGTCTATATACAGTGAGTGCAAATGTGGTAAGATAAAGGAGTTAAGGCAATAAATAGGCCATGGTGGCGAAGTAATTACAATATAGCAATTAAAACACTGGAATGGTAGATGTGCAGAAGATGAATGTGCAAGTAGAGATACTGGGGTGCAAAGGAGCAAGAATAATAAATAAATACAGTATGGGGATGAGGTAGGTAGATAGATGGGCTGTTTACAGATGGGCTGTGTACAGGTGCAGATGACCTCAGACCTTGTATATTCTAGGATGAGATAGGAAGGCTTTGTGTTCCAAAGTGTCTAGTGTTGTTTTTGTGTGGTTTAGTCACAGCTCATGCAGCCTTACACCAAATCCATAGTTAATGTTTCCTCTCTCAGAAGTCTGTTTTAAAGCTGTACGTCCAATAGCATTAATGGTTTACCATTAGTCACAAAGCTGTGTGTTGGTCCGTGACATCCCGGTGGTAAACACATTAACGTGTGGGGAAACATAGGACATTAGGCAGGGGATTGCAGGAAAAGTAGGATTACGCTACATCCATGAAGAATGACATTGGACGATTCACTTTCCTACTGATGAAACTCCATGGTTAAATATATCAATGTATTCTCTCTCTCCTCCTTTCTCCTTCCATTGCTCTCTCCCCATCAGGATGTGTGGGGTGGACGTGGGCCTGGATGAGGGGGGCTCAGGTGACGAGGACAAGGAGCAGGAGTTCTGGGTGGGGGAGGGGGTGAAGATGCTGCCCCCTCCCCTGGCCCACAGTGAGGGCAGCGTGTGGGGCAGCCGCCGGGGCAGGTGTGGCTGTGTGGCGTGCGGGGCGGGGCTGCTGTTGTGGAACGTGGGCGTGGTCCTGGTGTGTGTCCTGGTCCTGATGGCCGTGTTCACCCTGGTCCTGCTGCCCGCCTCGCTGCTGCTCTACGTCGGCTTCCTCTGCCACTCACGGGTGAGTAGTGGGTTGCTCATAGTGCCACTCAATGTCTCTAACACAACCTTTGACCATCAGAATACTGTGGTAGGATTTTATCTCCGAATTGAGGTCATAATGCTTAGCTTGCTAGATTTCTCTGATTAGCTTAGTATGTTGCTGCAAGTATGCTACATTTTACTCTTTGCTTCAAGTCAGGACACCAGTTGTATCTTAGAGATATTGTTTCATTTGTCAGACTACTGTAACACTATAATGATTTCAAAACATTACAACTTGTAACTCAAAGTTTTATTAACAAGATTCTCAGTTCAAACCTCTGCCATGTTTTCAAAAGTTGTGCATCTGTTAAACTCCGCCCATTGACCTTTTAGAAACCAATCAGATTTGTTCTACCCTAAACCAATCATATGCTTTCTGCCCTTAGAACAAAGTTGACTACACTTTATGTCAACCTGCGTTACGCTTGGCAACCCTTAATAAACCAGTTAATAACAGCTTATTTGCATATGGAACCAGCTAAAATAACATAATATTAAGAACCCCACTAGTGGATAACAGTCTGCCGTGCCCTAACATGAAAGTGTTTCAACATGAAATTATATGAACGATTCCCTTCTGCTCCACCCTAACCCAACACTCTAAAAGTATACCGAGCTTGCACAAGTATTTAAAGAGTGGTAGGATTCAGTTCTTGTCGCTCATGGCACAGAGAACACCCTGGACCAGAGGAAACCACACTCAGGGTGGGACAGGACGTCGAGGTTCAAGTATCTGTCCAAGTGGGAGTATGTACTATGGATTATGAAGAGTAGGGGGGCAAGCGCATAACCCTGGGGCACACCCTGTGTTTCTTCAGCAGTACATGGCACAGGCACTGGGAACACCCAGGGACAGACAGACACACCACTACATTTCTGGGTAAGATAGGGGTTGGCAGGGAAGTCCTATCAGCCTCGCCCTTCTTTAGACATCACCCTGAAGCTGACATCACTTCATTGGCCTATAGGCAACATTAAAGTGACATTAAAGTAAACTGTCATGTTAAGACCACCTTTAAGAAGAGATTGTGTCTAAAACAGGATTATGATGTGCATTCTGAGGCAGTCAGTAAATGCTATCACTCTCATAATGATGCTAAAGTGTCCTCTAAGATATACAACAGTGGCCTTGCTTGTCTCCATTATCGATGTTACAGTGAAATATGGCTCTATTCTAGGTTTAACCTTTTACAGGCGTTTGCTAACTTTTTAGAAATTTGGAAGAATTTTGTGTACGATCACACTGATTTGTCTTTCTTTGGAAAGTTGCCATTTAACGAAATCAATAGCAATCCTAAATATCTTAAAACACCTTGAAGACACTGGTATTTTCAAGGTGTTTTCATTTCTACATCTTCATTAGTGATGGCTGGGGAGGATGTACCATTATACAGAATGTGAGTGCTATTTTTAATGTGTAGCTTAATGGAATGTTGTGAACAGTACTATATAGAAGACAACAGGTTCCAGTATAGACCCTTGCTGCCTGCCAGATTTGGGGGTGTCAATTAACAGTTTGTCTTGGAGAGGTGATGGATGGGACAGTAAGAGAGGATATCCATGAGAAGATCTGATTGTTGAAATTAGTACCAGTTAGTCCCCAGCTGGGCCCAGGCCTATACAGACAAGACAGAAAAAGTGTGTTTGTGTGTATGCGTGTGTAGATGAGTGTGTACTTGTAGTTGGTGATGGGCTCGAGGTTGCAGAGCTCAGCTGAGGTGGCTGGGGAAATTCCTCTTGAAAATGTTGACAATTAGAGAATTCTATGCGAGAGAGTTATTATAGAATGTAGCCCTATTGAGAGAACACTGAGTGTGTTTGAGTGTTTGTGTACTCCTATGTAAGTGTTTTTGTGAATTTCTGTTTGTGCGCGTGCATGTCTGTCTGCCTGTGCATGTCCCTCTCTGTGTAGCTGTATCCCTCCTCTTCCCTCTTGCTAACAGTGTGTATATAGTATATCACCCATTAGCATAGCTTACAGGTTTTTAATCAAGTCTAGCAAGCAGAGCAAGGGCTCCACTCTTATCTTTATCTGTCTCTCTCTCATCCCAGTCTCTCTCCACCTTCCTCTCTCTCTCTCTCTCTCTCTCTCTCTCTCTCTCTCTCTCTCTCTCTCTCTCTCTCTGTGTGTGGCACTCACGGGTGATTGACAGCCTAGGGGTTTTATTGGCAGCTGCATCTTATCTGAACATTGAAGGGAAACTGGGAAAGAGTCTGTCACGCCCCACTACCTTCCCCCATATGGTCCCTCTTGCTTGCTCATGCGCGTGCACACACACACACACACACACACACACACACACACACACACACACACACACACACACACACCACACCTCCTCAGTTCAGTTCAGTTATAGATAAAGCACCAACATTTGCTTCACTAACAAAAACAACTCAGAAACACATACTGTATGAATATAATTGTCCATATCTTTGGAGTCTGTTTCTGTCTGAATGTTACATTAGTCTCCCTCTCCACCCCCGCAGGTCCTACACTCCCACTCTCCTTTCTGCCGTTACCTCGACGACAACAGTTGCTCCGCCCTTATTATCCTGGGCTTCGTGATGATGTCACCGCTGGTGGTGGTGGCGGCAGCAATCTTCTGTGGGCTGCTCCGGAGGCTGCGGCTCCTCCTGCTGTTTCAGCCAATCACACGCGCCTGGTACCGTGGACCGGGCTTGGACTGGGGAGGCGACGTCCTTGCTTGGGTCTGATTGGACCAACACTCTAATAAACCAGTTGTCTAAAAGTTTAATAGGTCAACGGTCAAGAGAGAATCCAGTCCTGGAGAATCACTGTGTCACCTAATGTATTTAGTGTCCTATTAAACTGTAGTGAATGTCATACAATCAAATGCATATAACGGGAACCAGTACAATTATTTAAAAACAGAGCTTGACATGTTAACAAGGCAGTGGTTAGGGGACTATTGCTAGTCAGAGAGGAGACAGTGGAGGTAATGGTGGGATATACTAGCAGCTGTTCTCTGTGAATTTGTATTGGTTATGTATATTTATATTTTTCTGTTAACATATAGTTGTGAACATGATGTAGCAGATAAACGAAACAGTATTGCATAAACTGTCACTCAAATGTCTAGAATGGAAGGAAAATATGTTTACAAACTTACTTCATTTGACAGATGTTGTTCATTCTATTAATTTCATTATTTTCACCATCTAGGTTAAAGGGCAATTCTGCCACTTTTCAAGCTCATATTCATTTATCTTCAGCACCAAACCAGTATCTAAATCAAATAGAATTGTATTGGTTGCATATGTCATTGGTTGCAGATGTCATTGCGCGTGTATCAAAAAGATCCAACAGTGCTGTAATAGTGTGAGTGTGTCTGAATAATGATGAGTGAGAAAGTTACACGCACAAATATCATACACCTCAAAAATGCTAACTTCCCCTGTTATAGTAATTGTGAGAGGTTAGCATGTCTTGGGGGTATGATATTTGTGAGTCTGTCACTTTCTCACTCATCATTATTCAGACACACTCTCTCAGACACACACTTTAAGTATTAATGGTGATAAGAGGGAGGGTTCCAGTACAGTAGGTCTGCAGTGGCATGATTCACTCTGCCTGGAATAATGTTTGATAGTCATCTTCAGACTCCTCATTAAACTTCAAACTCTCCAACTTTAGATGTATTGACAAGTACATGCACTTATTAATTTTCCCCTGATGTGGCCCAATTAACTGGGGTTTAATGTGACCAATTTTAACACTGAGTAGCTTAATAGACTGTTCTCTTTTTTTTTACACTCAGGGCTGTTACTGTAACTAACACACACTGTTAAAATAAAGTGCTTTGTAACGCAAAGACGAGTGGCAACTGAGCTGCCACCACCTTAAAGGAGACGAAACCTTCACTTTGCTGGAGTATTGAAACACATGGTTGTGAAGGTATTGAGACAGAAGATTTAAGGTGTTCTGAAACATTCATCCTGAGGTGCTCTGAAACATGACATGTTGTGTTGTAACATCACTTTTTTTAACACCTTGCCAGACTTACATGGAAAAGGTTGAAAACACTATTATGGTGTTTCAAATCCTGTCTAGTGCAGAATTACAGTAGATGCCTTTACCTATATTGTTAATGAGAGTCCCTCTTATTGTAGGCCTATATTCACTGCTCTTATATATTGTGCTGACAAACTCCTCATTTGTAATTCCAGAAATTAATGTTAAAAGTGGGAGGCAATAACATGTGGCGTGGTAAGGAAAAGCCTAAGCAGGCTAAATTGGCTATTTAGTGTTGCATATAGCATGTGGGGCTCGCATCAAACAATAGGTCAAGCTAAAGCTTGTAGGCAAACAAGCCAGCAGTATGAACCAAAAAGCTGGCCTTAAAAAATGACAGCCAATCAAAATGAATGATTTTGTCACATGATCCAGGTTCGGAACGAGAGAGGAGAGGATGTTTAATTTAAAACTGACAGCATGTCGGGTGAAGATGAGTACAGTGGCAAAAATGAAAGGAAACAAGAGAAGTAAAGTTGTGGTGGAAACTAGGAAATCCAAGCCTAGTCTAGACTGAGGGTTTTGGACCAATGTTACCTTGGAGACCAGTTTGACTTCTCAAGGAAAATCTGGGATGCGTTGGGGGATAATGTGGCGTTGGTCTTATTTAGATTGTTTGTGTCTGCAGAGCAGTTCATATGCTCTGTGCCTCAAAAAGATATACAGTAGGAGTGGAACGTTTTGTGTATGGATCTTCGAAGCAGAAAGCCTATCAAGGGGGTTCTCTGGTATAGGCCATGAAGTGTGTGCAGATGAAATACCTGAGGAAGTAGGTGGAGTTGGTTGGTGCACATTGACTGACCCATATGGTGGATGGAGTGAAGAAATTCACATCATCCATCAATTTTTTGTTGTTGTTGTATTTTTTTTGTATTTTTACCCATTTTTCTCCTCAATTTCGTGATATCCAATTGATTGTTACAGTCGTGTCCCATCGCTGCAACTCCCCTACGGACTCAGGAGAGGCGAAGAACAAGAGCCATTCATCCTCCGAAACACGACCCTTCCAATCCTCGCTGCTCGCTTAACCCAGAAGCCAGCCGCACCAATGTGTCGGAGGAAACACTGTCCAGCTGGTGACCGAAGTCAGCTTGCAGGCGCCCGGCCCGCCACATGGAGTCACTAGAGCACGATGGGTCAAGGAAATCCTGGCCAGGCAAACCCTCCCCTAACCCAGACGATGCTGGTCCAATTGCGAGCCACCTCATAGGTTTCCCGGTGCTGGCGATGCAGTTCCTTAGAACGCTACTTCACTCAGGTGGCACCTATACTTTTGTTCTTTGATGAAGAGACTCTCCCTTCTTAGGGCCACTGTACAATGGTGACTCTGGCTGGGACCCCACTCCCTGCTGGTGTCTCAGGGGGAGTTGGGATATGCAAGAAACACATTTCTATAACACACTTGTGTGTAGCAGGACAAATATAAGCACCCTGCACAGCCTAAACAACATGGTCGCTAGTTGGCCGGTGTTTCGTCTGACACACGGCTAGATTCTGTGTTAAGCGAGCAGTGTGTCAAGAAGCAGTGCGGCTTGGCAGGGTCGTGTTTCGGAGGACTCTTGGCTCTTGACCTTCGCCTCTCCTGAGTCCGTACGGGAGTTGCAGCGATGGGACAAGATTGTAACTAATAATTGGATATCATGAAATTGGGGTAAAAAGTAAAACAATAAACAAGAGACATTAAACAGGAGCTGGTTATTAAATACAGGCATCAGGGTTAGTAAAGGATTATGTACATGCTTTGGCAGTCAATAATGTATGTTTTTAAGTGAACCCAGACCTCTCGCTTACCAGTTTTAACTGAAATTGTTCAACATGAGCACCACTGGCTAACCAGCTTAGTTCGTTGCTAGCTTGGTTAGTTTGTTGCATGATAAAACAGTGCTGGCAATTTCCTTTTGGCTAGCTAGCTAGCTAAATTGTACAGCCAGCATTTTGTTTAAATTGATCCTCATACAATAACCAAACAGTTGGATAAACAAATGATTTGTGAAATCACTATGTAATGCGGCAGATGACTGTAGGCGAGTTAAGAATTCTCAACCCATATGGAGTGATAAGACAAAAGCAGCTTCAATTTGATTGGTTCATATGAGGACGGAACATTCGTCGACAGGATTCCTTCTAGCGCCACTCCAGAGATAACACCCTTGATATGTGCCCTGCTTTGCAGATCCACATATGACACATTCCAATCCAATATCTTTTTCAGTTGCAAAGCCCACTCCTTCTGCTCCTCGGACACACACAAAAAATAAAAAATAAGCCCACCTCTTGTTATCCTCACTGACATAACCTTGTCCAACATATCTATGATATTCATAGAGACTTCAAATGGATCTCCCAGATAAAGCCATCGGCCCAGAATCCTCACTCCAACTAAAAAAAGATTCAGAGTAAGGCTTGGCTTTACTAGATTCTCACGACCACTTTACATCTCTTATTTCTCTTCTTGTTCGTCAATCCATTCCTTCTCACTCTTATTTCTACTCAACTCGCCATAAATTTCAAACATAAAACTGATGCCCAATACTGGATTTGGCGAATAGAAAAGGGGGAAACCCCAAATGGAAAAGGGAGATATACTAAAACTTTCAATCCACTTAAACATCCGAAAATTAAATACAACCCCACCCCCCCCACCTCGAGCCCTACTCCGATCCAGGTGACCTGAGATGACACAGCGCCAGCTCCAGTCAGTGCAGCTCCTCACCCGTTACATCCTTCATTCCCAAGAACCGTTCAGCTGCAGATACGATGATATCGATCTTTCCTGAGTTCTTATCCACTCTTGCAGTGCAGTTTATCACTATAGCAATAAATGCCCCAAAAATTGACTTTCTTCACAACAAGGGTATCTAGATCATGCACCTTGCAACCACCACCCACAGATTTGTATTTTGTTTTATTAGGATCCCCATTAGCCAACGGTGCAAGCTAGTCTTACTGGGGTCCGACGCAACGTAAAAGACATTACAGACAAAGGACTACAATTTACATACATTTAAAAACATTAACATATAGTGTGTGTGTTTGTTTGTGTGACACATACCTGTCAATAAATACACACAAAAAGTAGGTCCCATGGGGAGAGACATTGTGCCGTGAGGTGTTGCTTTATTTGTTTTTTTAAACCAGGTTTGCTGTTCACTTGTGCTATATGAGATGGAAGGAAGGGAGTTCCTTCCATCTCATATAGCACAAGTGAACAGCAAACCTGGTGTAAAAAAACAAATAAAGCAACACCTCACGTCACAATGCCTAGATTCTCACAACCACTTTACTTCTCCTATTTCTCTTCTTGTTCGCCACTGCAATTTATAGTATTGCATGTTTCCTTGAATTTGTTCTGGACCTGGGATGTGTGAAAAGACCCCTGGTGGCATGTCTGGTGGGGTAAATGTGTGTGTCTGTGCTTTGTGTATTTTGACCATGCAAACAATTTAGAATTTCCAACGTATTTATATTTCCTATAAAAACAAGAAGAGATTAAGTCAATCTTTCCTCAACTCTTAGCCAAGAGAGACTGGCATGCATAGTATTGATGTAAGCCCTCTGATTACAATGAAGAGCAAAACGTGCTGCTTTGTTCTGGGCCAGCTGCGGCTTAACTAGGTCCTTTGCAGCACTTGACCACATGACTGGGCAATAATCAAGATAAGATTAAACTAGTCTCTAGGACTTGCTTGGTGGAGTGTGGTGCCAAAAAAACAGAGCATCTCTTTATCACTGACAGACCTCTCTCCATCAGCACTGGACTATCGTGTCTCCACAGCAACAGAACCACTAGAGCATTCTTTAACTTTTCTTTCTGCCTCAGCATAGGAGATATGCTGAACAGCTCTTATCCTAGCAATCTCTGCCTCCTTCACCCTTATAGGACATTCAGTGAACTCATCTGCATGAATCCCACCACAATTGCAACATTCCACATCATCATCTTCCGCAGGAAAATAAACACTCAAGTCATACTCTTTTGCATACACTTGACATATGCCCAAATGCTTTGCAGTAGGAACACTGCAGCAACCTGGGAACAAATGCCCTCACAGGGTAACTCACATATCCTATCTTGACATGTGTAGGGAGTGACTCACCAAAACAACAGTAACACACGTACTCTCTATCTCCTTTCCATTGAACATATGTGTCAATTGTCGAGCCCCAACTACTCTAGGAACTTTCATCTTGATTTTCTCAGCCCCAACTTCCACAGAGAATGATTGGTGTCCTCCTTCGTCACCTTTTTCTCCTTGATTTGGGTGAGGTGCAATGCACAGTCCTTTTGTTCTGCTGACACACACAAAGAAATCTACAAAATTACACTTCTGGTCACCCTCACAGATTACTGTGAAATAGTTGTGCCATGAGAAGTAGACTTACTAGACAGCATTTTAACTGTAATTTTAGCTCATGGTATCTGTCCTTTAGCAACTGTAGTCCATCCAGTGTCCTCATCACCTCCCTTCTTACTCTCAACTTTGATTTGCACCGTCAGATTCAAACTTGGTATACACTTCTTCCATTCTCTGAGAAATCGACCTCACGACACAGTCCTCATCTTACTCTATTCCACAATGGCCACTGTTCCAACCTGAGAGAGATTTAGCAGTAAATACATCTGCCAGGGGAGGGTGTCCACAAATGTGCCTGTTTTTATACTTGACCATACAGTTTCCTAGAGGGCACACCTAACATGAATACCCTCTTTCCACCTCCATGCCCAGACTAGGGGAATTATAAACAGTAAGGCAGTACAATGTTTGAAGTTCATATTTTGCCTTTAATCCAAACATTTGTCCGCTGATATGGGGGCCCAAGTTCCTCACACGGTACGTGGCTGTGTGGCTGACTTGGTCAAAATCCAAAGAATTTTACCATCTTACTGGCCCAGAAGTCAGGGGCTAAATTCCTATTCCGCTAATCCCACTTTCACCCCATCTCTGTCTCCTCCTGTTTCTAATTGTATAAAGAAATCACAGAAAAAAAGATGGACTTCCACAAAATAATATTCTCCCTAGGCCCTATTCAGACTTGAAATAAGCCTCATGTGTTCAGTGTAACAAGGGTGGTTCAGTTTAGTCTGTCTGAGTGGATTATGGCTGTTTTGACAAGCTGGAGACCAGGGTTCACATCCACCTTCTCACATGAATACCAGTGCTGAAGTCCCAGTTTATACAGTTGAAGTCAGCAGTTTACATACACCTTAGCCAAATACGTTTAAACTCAGTTTTTCACAATTCCTGACATATAATTCTAGTAAAAATCCCCTGTCTTAAATCAGTTAGGATCACCACTTTATTTTAAGAATGTGAAATGTCAGAATAATAGTAGAGAGAATGATTTATTTCAGCTTTTATTTCTTTCATCACATTCCCAGTGGGTCATAAGTTAACACACACACAATTAGTATTTGGTAACATTGCCTTTAAATTGTTGAACTTGGGTCAAACGTTTCTGGTAGCCTTCCACAAGCTTCCCACAATATGTTGGGTGAATTTTGGCCCATTCCTCGTGACAGAGCTGGTGTAACTGAGTCAGATTTGTAGGCCTCCTTGCTCGCACACGCTTTTTCAGTTCTGCCCACAAATGTTCTATAGGATTGAGGTCAGGGCTTTGTGATGGCCACTTGTTGTCCTTAAGCCGTTTTGCCACAACTTTGGAAGTAAGCTTTGGGTCATTGTCCATTTGGAAGACCCATTTGCGACCAAGCTTTAACTACCTCACTGATGTCTTGAGATGTTGCTTCAATATATCCACATAATTTCCCTTCCTCATGATACCATCTATTTTGTGAAGTGCACCAGTCCCTTCTGCAGCAACGCACCCCCACAATATGATGCTGCCACCCCCGTGCTTCACGGCTGGGATGATGTTCTTTGGCTTGCAAGCCTCCCCCTTTTTCCTCCAAACATAACAATGGTCATTATGGGCAAACAGTTCTATTTTTGTTTCATCAGACCAGAGGACATTTCTCCAAAAAGTACAACGTTTGTCCCCATGTGCAGTTGCAAACCGTAGTCTGGCATTTTATGGCGGTTTTGGAACAGTGGCTTCCTCTTTGCTGAGCGGCCTTTCAGGTTATGTCGATATAGGTCTCGTTTTACTGTGGATATAGATACTTTTGTACCTGTTTCCTCCAGCATCTTCACAAGGTCCATTGCAGTTGTTCTGGGATTGCAATTTTCGCACCAAAGTACGTTCATCTCTAGGAGACAGAACGTGTCTCCTTCCTGAGTGTTACGGCTGCGTGGTCCCATGGTGTTTATACTTGTTTATACTGTACTGTATTGTTTGTACAGAAGAAAATGGTGCCTTCAGGTGTTTGGAAATTTCTCCCAAGGATGAACCAGACTTGCAGAGGTCTACAATTTTCATTATGAGGTCTTGGCTGATTTCTTTTGATTTTCCCATGATGTCAAGCAAAGAGGCATTGAGTTTGAAGGTAGGCCTTGAAATACATCCACAGGTACACCTCCAATTGACTCAAATGATGTCAATTAGCCTATCAGAAGCTACTAAAGCCATGCCACCATTTTATGGAATTTTCCAAGCTGTTTAAAGGCGCAGTCAATTTAGTGTACGTAAACTTCTGACCCACTGGAATTGTGATACAGTGAATTATAAGTGAGATGGCCAGGTTGCAGTTGTAAATGAAACTTGTTCTCAACTGGCCTACCTGGTTAAATAAAGGTGAAATAAAAATATTTATCTGTCTATAAACAATTGTTGGAAAAATTACTTGTGTCATGCATAAAATAGATGTCCTAACCGACTTGCCGAAACTATAGTCTGTTAACAAGAAATTTGTGGAGTGGTTGAAAAACAAGTTTTAATTAATGACTCCAACCTAAGTGTATGTAAACTTCTGACTTCAACTGCACATGTTACCTCTACTATACCTTACATAACCCTAAACATTTTGATTGTAACATATTTTATAATATCACAATGGCAACTGTAGCCTATAATTCATGCCATTGTCTACACTCGGGAAAGAATACAATTCCCAGTTACTTCTTTAAAAGTGAATCAAAATATTAACGGAAAATCCTCATCAATCCATATATACACGATAAACCATTTGCATTTTAAAACCATTTGATTGTATAAGAGACACAGGCTGCCAAAACATTATGTTTGTGTTTTGATGCTGCCTTTTACATGTACTGAAACACCAAAAGGGTTTTCACAACACTCTCTTGAAAATACCAATATTCAGACTAAATAATCACTTTGTTGTGTTTAAGAGTAATTCCATTCGGTTTGGAAACCCATTCAGTGTATCATAACACTTACATTAGGTTTACATTCAAACACCCTCCAAACACCAGATCTCAGCTCAGGTGCACTACTTTTCATGGTTTCACTAGACAATGATGGGAGTCTTTCTTTTTTAACAGTGCAGGACATATTTTAAATAAACATTTTAAAGTATCATGCATCTTTATATACTCAACTACTATGCATTAACTAAATTAAGGACATGCTGTGCACAGTGCTTTAGAAATGTAAAGTCAGTACTAGGGATTTTCTCTAAATGCAATACCAGTCAAAAGTTTGGAACACCTACTCATTCAAGGGTTTTTTGTTATTTTTACTATTTTCTACATTGTAGAATAATACTGAAGACATCAAAACTATGAAATAACACATATGGAATCACGTAGTAAACAAAAAAGTGTTAAATAAATCAAAATACATGTATATGTAATATTGGAGATTCTTCAAAGTAGCCATCCTTTGCCTTAATGAAAACTTTGCACACTCTTGGCATTCTCTGAACCAGCTTCATGAGGTAGGCACCTGGAATGCATTTCAATTAACCTTTCTGGCGCAGGCGTTCTGCTAGCGACCCACCTCGACAACATCCGGTGAAATTGCAGAGCGCCAAATACGAAATAGTCATAATAAACATTCATAAAAAATACAAGTGTTATTCATCGGCTTAAAGATGAACTTCTTGTTAATCCAGCCGCTTTGTCAGATTTCAGAAAGGCTTTACGGCGAAAGCATACCATGCGATTATCTGAGGACAGCGACCCGCTTACAAAAGCATACAAACATTTTACAACCAAGTAAAAGGAATGACAAAAGTCAGAAAATGCGATAAAATTAATCACTTACCTTTGAAGATCTTCATATGGTTGCAGTCACAAGAGTCCCAGCTACACAATACAATTTCGTTTTGTTTGATAAAGTCCCTCTTTATATCCCGAAAACTCAGTTTTGTTGGCGCGTTTTGTTCAGTAATCCACTGGCTCAAAGGCGGACAAAACATGCAGACGAATACATCCTAATAGTACCGGTAAAGTTTGTAGAAACATGTCGAACGATGTTTATAATTCATCCTAAGGTTGTCAATTGTCTACATAATCAATAATATTTAAATCGGACAATAGCGTATTCAATAGAAAGGAAAAACAACAAAAGGTGCGCAATCGGTCACGCACGCAAACCAGCACTGCATGATTCTACAGTTCACTGACAGAAAGGTCTCATTCTTCTTCATTTCAAGACTGAAACAATGTCTAAAGACTGTTGACATCTAGTGGAAGCCATAGGAAGTGCAATCTGGGTCCTAACCGATTAGAAATTCAATTGAAAATACCCACATCAAAAAAATACCACTTCCTGGATGGATTTTCCTGAGGTTTTTGCCTGCCATATCAGTTCTGTTATACTCACAGACATTATTTTAACAGTTCTGGAAACTTTAGAGTGTTTTCTTTCCAAATACATTATATGCATATCCTAGCTTCTGGGCCTGAGTAACAGGCAGTTTACTTTGGGCACGCTTCTCATTCAGATGTCGAAATACTGCCCCCAAGCCATAAAAGTGAATTTGTAGAATTTATTTCCATCAATGCGTTTGAGCAATCAGTTGTGTTGTGACAAGGTAGGGTGGTATACAGAAGATTGCCCTATTTGGTAAAAGACCAAGTCAATATTATGGCAAGAACAGCTCAAATAAGCAAAGAGAAACAACAGTCCATCATTACTTTATGACATGAATGTCAGTCAATATGGAACATTTCAAGAACTTTGAAAGTTTCTTTAAGTGCAGTCACAAAAACCATCAAGTGCTTTGATGAAACTGACTCTCATGAGCACCGCCACAGGAAAGGAAGACCCAGAGTTACCTTTGCTGCAGAGGATAAGTTCATTAGAGTTAACTGCCCCTCAGATTGCAGCCCAAATAAATGCCTCACAGAGTTCAAGTAACAGACACATCTCAACATCAACTGTTCAGAGGAGACTGCTTGAATCAGGCCTTCATGGAAGAATTGTTGCAAAGAAACCACTACTAAAGGACACCAATAATGAGAAGAGACTTACTTGGGCCAAGAAACATGAGCAATGGACATTTGACCAGTGAAAATCTGTCCTTTGGTCTGATGAGTTCAAATTAAATTTGAGATTTTTGGTTCCAACCGCCATGCCTTTGTGAAGGGTAATTGATGATCTACGCATGTATGGTTGCCAACGTGAAGCATAGAGGAGGAGATGTGATGGTGTGCTTTCCTGATGACACTGTCTGGGAATTATTTAGAATTCAAGGCACACTTAACCAGCATGGCTACCGCAGCATTCTGCAGCGATATGCTATCCCACCTGGTATGCGCTTAGTGGGACTATAATTTGTTATTTTAACAGGACAATGACCCAACCCACCTCCAGGCTGTGAAAGGGCTATTTGACCAAGAAGGAGAGTTATGGAGTGCTGTATCAGATGACCTGGCCTCCACAATCACACGACCTCATCACAATTTAAATGGTTTTGAGGAGTTGGACCACAGAGTGAAGGAAAAGCAACCAACAAGTGCTCAGCATGCAATATGTGTGAATTCCTTAAAAACTGATTAGAAAAGCATTCCAGGTGAAGCTGGTTGAGAGAATGCAAAGAGTGTGCAAAGCTGTCAATGCAAAGTGTGGTTATATTTAGATTTGTTGAACTATTTTTTGGTTACTACATGATTCCATATGTGTTATTTGGATGTCTTCACTATTATGCTACAATGTAGAAAATAGTAAAAATAAAGGAAAACCCTTGAATGACTAGGTGTTTCCAAACTTTTGACTGGTACTGTACATCTATATATTTTTGTCACCCCTCTACCAAGACCCCATAATGATTTGTCACCATGACAACAAAGTTATTGAGCTCTTGCCATGGTTACAAAATCATATGAGAAGAACAGACATTTGCGGTAATGACGAGTGTGAATTTAAAGCTGGAGTGTATATCACTATACACTTCCCAACTGTAGAGATCAGAGATATGTAGAATGTGTGTGCTTATATGCATGCATACGTGTGTGTGTGTACATGTGTCGGTGAATGTGTACAGTGTTTTCGTATGATGAGGCACTTTGGAGAAAAGTCCTGTGTGATCTCCTAAGACTGTGCATGACAGATACAATTATGATTGATGATTTGAAATTAAGAGGCAATAACCACTGATACTCCATATAATACTTGACACCCAATATAGCTGATATGATAATTCATTAAGTGATGAAGTATGATGATAGATCGAGTAATACAGTAATTCATGTAGTTATGTGAGTCTTCTCAATTTTCCATGAGTGTGTGAGAGAGAGAGAGAGAGAGAGAGAGAGAGAGAGAGAGAGAGAGAGAGAGAGAGAGAGAGAGAGAGAGAGGAAACAGGTATGTTGTGCCACAGAGTCCAAGGACAATGCACACTATACCATACACTTTAAAAAGAGAAGAGTAGTGTCTACATTCCATGGATTACATTTGGGATCACTACTGTCTTTAACGTTGAGAATGACAGCCCACGAGGGCCTTCCCCAAACTGTTGCCACAAAGCTGGAAGCACAGACTCATCTAGAATGTCAATGTATGCTGTAGTTAAGATTTCCCTTCACTAGATCTAAGGGGCCTAGCCCGAACCATGAAAAACAGCCCCAGACCATTATTCCCTCTTCACCATACTTGACAGTAGGCAATATGCATTGGGGTAGGTAGCATTCTCCTAGCATCTGCCAAACCCAGATTTGTCTGTCGGACTGCCAGATGGTGAAGCGGGATTCATCACTGCAGACAAAGCGTTTCCACTGCTCCAGAGTCCAATGGTGGCAAGCTTTACACCACTCCAGCTGATGCTTGGCATTGCACATTTTGATCTTAGGCTTGTGTGCAGATGCTTGGCCATGGAAACCCATTCCATGAAGCTCCCGATGAACAGTTATTGTGCTGACGTTGCTTCCAGATGCAGTTTGGAAGTCGGTAGTGAGTGTTGCAATCGAGGACAGATGATTTTTACGCGCTATGCACTTCACCTCTCGGCGGTCCCATTCTGTGAGCTTATGTGGCCTACCACTTCGCTGCTGAGCCGTTGTTGCTCATAGACGTTTCCACTTCACAATAACAGCACTTGCAGTTGCCCAGGGCATCTCTTGCAGGGCAGAAATTTGGCGAACTGACTTGTTGGAAAGGTGGCTTCCTATGACGGTGACATGTTGAAAGTCACTGAGCTCTTAATATATAATTTTAAAAGCCTGTTATATTAAAGCTGAAACATGTACTGCAATTTTTTGGCTGACCAACAAAATTCACACAGCAATGTGAGTTATTTATCTGTCATTCTCATTGAAAGCAAGACTAAGAAGAGGTAGATCTGTTCTATGTTTGCTATTTCTATGCTTCCTGTTCTTAAATTTAGATTTTTGCGTCTTTTACATTCATTTTTGTACAACAGCTCCAAACAGCTGAAAATACAATATTATTGGTTATGGAAATATATTTATCAGCGGTTTAGATGGTACAATGATTCTCTACACTTTACTTGCTTGTTTTGTCACATAAACTGAAATTAGGCAAACTATTTGAATTTTAGCAACCAGGAAATGGCGGAGCGATTTCTGCATGGTGGAACTTTAAATGAAGTGCACTTTAATATAGATAACATGGATAATAAAAAAAAAATCGGAATTTCTATTCATAAAGACTTGCTAAAGTTCCAAAGTTCAACATGTCCCTCCATCAACACTGTCACTTCTAACAATATTTCATCCCAATTAATCCCAACATGTATCCATCGTAAAGGCCTAGTTATTTTGCTGCTTTGACAAAGTCATTTCTGAAGATTATTATTTATATTCATGTTATTACTGATGCATTTAAGTCTGCCCTTTATATTGAGGCCAACCCTGTTATGCGTTCAATTTACCCCTTAAAATAATGGACCATTCCACCAATTTAAATTATTCACAGCAGGTGGTATCATTTGGGTCCTCTGAAAAGCATGGTGGAAAAGGAAGGAAGTATTTTCTCTCATTTTGGTCTATTTATAATTGTTTTATCATAGTTGAGGTGGTCAAACTGTTCGCTCAATTAATTTTAGGAAAACCTGAATTTGATTTAACTTTCATTATGTGTAGAATTTATGTAGAATTCCTAATTTCATGAACACCATATGCTGTTCACCACATGAGGAATAATGGCCGATCTTCTTCTCAAACCTTGTTATCATCAAACCTGTTAGAGGCCCAAGTGTAAACCTTATCAGTTTGATATTATATGTGAGTGTATTTGTACAAGGGATACTTGATCAATGAGAAAATGTTGGATTTATCTCAAATAAATAGTTAGGCAATTACATTAGTGTCCGTAACAGGGTTGACAGACACTGTGGAACAAGTGCAGTTCAATTGTACTTAGTTCATAAGATTATAACACCTGAGATGGGAAAATGTTTTTTTTCTGTAGGTTAAACAAATCTTCCATGCAATTGAATGTTGAAAGAAGAGATATTTTAAAGTTTTAAAGTGCATGTCCAAAAGGCACCCATTTTGTGGAACGACCCAGCTACATCAGCAAAGCAACACATTGTAAAACTGTCACACTGAACAATTTTTCATCACAACACTTATCTTGGCATCTACATGGATTTGTGCACGTAGATGCCCGTTTAGTACTGTAGCAGGGTGATATTTAGTTACTGAGGGTGTTGAACCTTTATGAAACTTATTTATGAAATTGCTTATTCCAGTTACTAATAAGCATGCACCCATTAAGAAAATTACTGTAATAATGGTTAAATCCCTGTGGATTGATGAGGAATTGAACAATTGTATGGTTGAGAGTGATGAGGAAAATGGAACGGCAAATAAATCTTGCAGCACAGCTGATTGGCAAACGTACTGTAAATAGAGAAATCATGTGACTAAACTGAACACAAAGAAGAAGATTTGAACTATGAAACAAAGATAAATTATATAAAGAATGATAGTTAAAAGCTTTTGAGCACCTTGAATGAAATGTTGGGCAAAGAGGTGAACGCGGCTCCATCATTCATTGCATCAGATGGCGCATTCATCACAAAACCCATTGATATTGCCAACTACTTTCATGATTTTTTTCATTGACAAGATTAGCAAATTTAGGCATGACATGCCAAAAACTAATTATGAACCTACACATCCATGCATAACTGACCAAATTATGAAAGATGAGCATTGTAATTTTGAATTCCGTAAAGTGAGTGTGGAAGAAGAGAAACAATTATTGTTGTCACCTGGGTCTGACAACTTGGATGGAAAATTACTGAGGATGATAGCGGACAATATTACCATTACTAGTTGCCATCTCTTCAATCTAAGCCTTCAGGAAAGTGTGTGCCCTCAGGCCTGGATGGAAGCAAAATTAATTCCGTTACCCAAAAATAGCAAAGCACCCTTTACTGGCTCAAACAGCTGGCCAATCAGCCTGTTACTAACCCTTAGTAAACTTTTGGAAAATGCTATTTCACAGAAAATAAATTAACAACAATTTTTTCAGCACGCTTATAGGAAAGGGCATTCAACATGTACGTTACTTACACAAATTATTGATGATTGGCTGAGAGAAATTGATAATAAAAAATTGTGGGAGCTGTTTTGTTAGACTTCAGTGCCACTTTGACATTTTCTATCATAATTTGCTGACGGAAAAACATATGTGTTATGGCTTTACATCTAGATCGAGAGTTACCTTTCTAACAGAACACACAGAGGGTGTTATTTAATGGATGCCTCTCCAACATAATCCTGGTAGTCAGGTATTCCCCAGGGCAGCTGTCTAAGCCCCTGTTAGGAAAATTATGATTAAATGACTGAACAAATCATTTTAAATGGAACTGTAACTAAGTAAACTTATACTCTGTTTTATTATATCTGATTAACAATATGAGTTCATAAGAAGGGATTGTGTGACACGGACAAGGAGTAATTAAAGTTAATGAACACCATTCCAACTAGGAAGAAAGAAATGGGTTGTGGATTAAGTAAACAGATAAGGTAGTTAACCTATGGTTGAACCAACGAAACTTAGCCCTGGGGTGTTTTAGATAAGACAGTGAGTGCATTCCTAGGTTTTCTGTTAATTAGAACTGTCAGCTAAGTGGTGATCGATAATGTTGAGGGGTCAAAAGTTAATTCAGTTGTGATGTGTGTCCGGTGTATGTGCTAGGGGGGTCAGAATGAACTTTTAAAGTTCCCTTTGTCCCGGTCGAGAGGAGGGTATTCTGTTAAGCAATGAAATTACGTCATGTCATTGTATATAAACTGTTGCTCGTGGTAACGTGGGAGCGCGCTCCGAGAATAAATTCTGTTACCTATTATTGAAAAGACTGGTCTCCGTCTATTTTATGCAAACAAGAATCTTACAAATTCTCATAAAATAGATTAAGGGAATTCAATTAATGAATACATATTGGTATAATTAAATTACAGTAACTTACTTTTTTCAATCTTTACTAATGACCTGCCACTGGCTCTGAGTAAAGCCTGTGTGTCTATGTATGCTGATGACTCAACACTATACACTTCAGCTACCACAGAAAGAGAAATCACTGCAACATTTAACAAAGAGCTGCAGTCAGTTTCAGAATGGGTGGCAATAAATAAATGACTCCTAAATATTTAAAAAAAACTGAAAGCATTGTATTTGGGACAAATAATTTACTAAACCCTAAACCTCAACTAAATCTTGTAATGAATAATGTGGAAATTCAGCAAGTTGAGGAGACTAAAGTACTTGGAGTAACCCTGGACTGTAAACTGTCATGGTCAAAACATTGATGCAACAGTAGCTAAGATGGGGAGAGGTCTGTCCATTATAAAGCACTGATTTGCCTTCTTAACGACGCTATCAACAAGGCAGGCCCTACAGGCCCTAGTTATGTCGCACCTGGACTACCTTGCAGTTGTGTGATCGGGTGCCACAAAGAGGGACTTTACAATGACAATTGGCCAAAATTACAATTGGCCAAGAACAGGCCAATTGTGAGAAATATTGACACTTTGAACACACTGAGCTGTCTAGCGTACTAGCAAACAGCTCAGACACCCATGCCACTCCACAAGATATGCCACCAAAGGTCTCTTCACAGTCCCCAAGTCTACATAGAGCCATGACTACATGGAACTCTATACCACATCAAGTAACTCATGCAAGCAGTAAAATCAGATTAAATCCAGATAAAAATGCATCTTATGGAACTGTGGTGACTGTGAAGAGACACACACTCAGGCACAGACACACACACACACATAATAACATACACACTATACACACACCTACACATGGATTTTGTGTTGTAGATATGTGGTATTAGAGTAGTGGCCTGAGGGCACACACTTAATGTGTTGTGAAATCTGTTCTGAAATGTAATATAGTGTTTTTAATTTTATATTTCTGCCTTAATTGGCCCAGAGTAGTTGTCAGCCTTGTCATTGAAACAAAACGTGGCTGAAAGGTTTTAACACATCAATGGAACACTGTACATTAAAGTGACAGGGAAATTGAGCTGTTGTACTGAAATGGCCAACTGACAAAGAGACAGAGAAAGTAAAGTTTTAGTGTTCTGTTAATTAACACCTTTTTGGTTACTACATGATTCCATGTGTTATTTCATAGTTTGATGTCTTCACTATTATTGTACAATGTAGAAAATAGTAAAAAATTAAGAAAAACCCTTGAATGAGTAGGTGGGTCCGAACTTTTGGCTGGTACTGTATATGTGTAGAAACCTTTTTGGGTCGGGGGCCCCCTAGTGTCCGGGGACCCTAAGCGACCGCTTTTGTCTGGTGCTGGCCCTGACCTTCCAAGGTGGTTTGAAATCAGATACGAATTTGATTCCTGGCCATGCGACTTGTGTCTAACGGTCAAATGTGATCTATTTGCCCTCGTGGTTTTTAGACTGCTATTTTACATATCTTGTTGCTTGCTAGTTAGTCAGTTGACAAGAACATGTATTGCTTACAGACAAATTATTGAATGTGCTAGAAAGCTACCTAGCTAGCTAGTTGACTGCTGTGGCGAGCCAGAAAGGACTCGTATTGAAAATAGTTTAATTGTCCTTTGAGGCTTTAAGTGTTCTAACACGATAATTTTTAACATTCAAAGTAACTGGGAACATCCATGGTAGGCTTTGTCACCTTAGCTTGGAAAGTCAGCATTCCAAAACAAAGCAGCACCCACCCGTAGCACACGCTCCAGCAGGTATATTTCACTAGTCACCCCCAAAGCCAATTCGTCTTTTGGTCACCTTTCATTCCAGTTCTCTGATGCCAATGACTATAACGTATTGCAAAAATCACTGAAGCTGGAGACTCATATCTCCCTCACTAACTTTAAGCACCAGCTGTCAGAGCAGCTCACAGCACATAGCTCAACTGTAAATACCTCATCCCCATACTGTTATGTTTTGCTCCCCAGTAGCTCTACTTGCACATTCATCTTCTGCACATCACTCCAGTGTTTAATTGCTAAATTGTAATTATTTTGCCACTATGGCCTATTTGCCTTACCTCATTTGCACACTGTATATACACTTTTTTCTATTGTGTTGACTATGTTTGATTATTCCATGTGTAACCCTGTTTGTGTCGTACTGCTTTGCTTTAGCTTGGCCAGGTCGCAGTTGTAAATGAGAACTTGTCCTCAACTAGCCTACCTGGTTGAAAAGGTGAAATACCTTTTTTTTTTTAAGACAGATGTGAGCATTAGGCCTTGCAGTGTGAACAAGGCTCTAGTGCACTGATCTAAAAGGCAAAACCGATCCATTGATAAGCTGTTCTATAGTCCGAGATGCTTTGGGAATATGGGCCTAGAACCCTAAGGCCATCGGCTGCGTTTAGACAGGCAGCCCAATTCTGCTCATTTTTTCACTAATTGGCCTCTTGACCAATCCGATTTGAAAAAATAAATGTTGCGATCGGTCTAGACCAATTAGTGGAAAAAGAGCAGAATTGTGCTGCCTGTCTAAAAGCAGCCATATAATTTGTGTGAATTGGCACCTGATAATTTCTCATCTCTGGCTTTTTGAAATCAGAACAGGTGCTGTGACAATCCCGTAGCGCCTGCCCAACTAGATGCTTAAGCGTTGCAACCAGTGGTTGTGTGCCACGTCATCAACAGTGCTGTGTGTGGTTAGCTGATTTGTTAAATACATAACCAGGCATTTTAAGATCTGGTAGGCATCTGCAATGTAGTCAGGGAGGAACTTTCCATTGATTGAGGCTAGGCCTACACCACACTAAACCCAAACACTTGGGTTTTAGCACTAAATTATCCTTGTGGATAATATTGGAAGTCTCTCAAAAAAGGGGCGGATTAAGGAAAAGGACCAGTTAGAAATGCCAGTGCCGATTTCTGGTTCCAGTCCGCCAGTGGAGGGAAGACGGGAAACACTTGGAGACCATGGGTTTGATACCATTCCACTGCAGTTACCACAAGCCGGGTCTTCCCAATTAAGGGGCTGCCAACCTCCTGTGCAGTCCACCCATTCCTCAGACCCTTCATAGCAAGCCTAATGTCTCAGAATGCCCTGTAGCTTACATGCTCAATTAGGAACCTTGGGACAGAGTCACATTAATCCAGGATGTGATGTCTGGCTACGCAAACACCAATACAGATCAAAGACTAAGCTAGGAAATGTCAGTTGGCAGCAACAGGCCCTCACTTTTTTAGCAAATTAAGGCAATATTTCAGATTACTCTAGCATGTAGTGCATAATGGTGAAGACAGAAAGTCAGTCGAAGTAGCATTAAATCATTTATTTTTCAAAGAGATTAACAGGCATCTCTTAAGATATCGTCTCAGTGTTGTGGTAGTCCCTTCACTGGTTGAGTTCGCCAGGAGCAGATGTGGTGCTTATGTCACTTTGTTGTAGGGTCATCCTCCTTGTGTGCTGGGACATCAGGACCGGCACCAACCTCAGTGAGTTGGAGTGTGCTGCTGCTTGGAGCAAGTCTATTATGGGCCACCACGACAACAGCGCCTTCCAATTCTAGAAATTGGATAGTGGACTGGGAACATATCCCTTCTTTATGAAACCACATCAAAAGCAGATATTTAAAAGTGATACTGGCAATTGCCATGTGCAGGTTGACATTTATACAGACGGTATTGTCCTGAGGCAGAACTGAGCGATTTCCACTAGATGTGCCAGATGGAAAGTCAAAATTGGCTACATTGTAACAATGTATGCTTTTAATTTAATGTTAGGCATTAGGGTTGGCAGTGAGATTAATGTTTAAAAATCATATTTTATTACTTTGTGGCTGTGCCAGCTAGTGAACATTCTGCGGAGCCATCCCAATAAGTGCTAACCTGCTTGCCATGTGCAGGTTATTTCCCTCTAAAATAGCAGTACCATCATCCCATACATACCCTTTCAATAGGTTCCAATCTCATACTGATCCTCCTCTTCACCCAGACCCTCTTTCTCTGTGGTAACCTCAAGGTCTCCAAAGGGCTCAGGTGTAGGAATCAACTCCAGCTCTGAGAACAGACGATTTAGCACAGAGCTTACATGCAATTATCATACATTCAAAACAGTAACGTACTGTCATTACCTCGTTGGGCGATTAGTTCTTTCTGCCTGATGAAGCCATCATATGTTGCAGAGCTAACGAGACCGTGCTTGTTGTTGGGTCCGACCCTTGGGCCCAAGGGACTAACCTCATTTTGGGATTGGGTGAAATAAGGTCCTGGAATTAAATGTAACAGATTAACACAGCCAGTGTTGGCAGAATTGCTAGCCTATAGGGACAGGAAAAGACAGGTGTCCGAAGTGGCACCCGATGACCTATAGAGTGCACTACTTTTGACCAGTGCATCATGGTCTGGGCAATAGTCTAGGCATCCTGGTTGCCTCCCACACATTTTAAAATCTGGCTTTACACTTCTGTACGTACTAGAATGCGAGTTTGGCATCGAGGCCTATGTCACTACCTTAACCGCTTGAATACATACAAAATAGGAGCTAGCAAGATGGAGATCAGTTATTTTTAATGAGTGCATTATGCAAGTGGCTAGTTTGCCTCAACTACCTTCACTAAAACCACTGCAAAGGTATTCCCTGCAAAATTTGGTTTCAAATCATGACGTTCTGCCTCGTGATTTGTTGGGAGAAGGTGCCAAACGAGTCAGTCATTGAAACCAGACCCTAGTCACTGCTGTTGCCTAGGGTTGGGTTCTCAAGACTACCTGGTCAAAGGTAGTGCACTACATAAGGAATAAGATTATGCCATGTCAGAGTCAAATTACCTCTCTTGAAGTCCATGCCACGCCAACGACTGCCAGGTGATACGGGCTTCCGGTCCCATGTTGAGGCAGAGAAGCCAGGTATATCGATACCTCCACTCGTCCGTGGAGATAGAGGTGTACTCTTCTGTTTACTTGGGAGGACCATCATGGGGCCCAAAGTAGCATCCTGGTCCCATACTAAAAGGACAACACATTAAACACATACATTTGCAGTCAAGACAGCCAATTAGTCTTCCCTCAATTTCCATATTGGAGAAGGTCCCACCCCTGCAATGTGTTTTGAGAAGGTGGTGATGGAATAGAGGGATTAAGATGTCAAATACACCTTTCTTGGCCTTCATCCCAATACTCCAATTGTCACCAGAGGCTGGGGGTTTGTTGCGGTAGACACGAGGTTCAAGTTGGCTACCACCTAGTCTTGGACTGAGGGGACGTTGTGCTGGAGCTTGATCAACCCCCTTCTGTCTACTCAGGCTTGGACAACGCCCACATAGCAAATCATTCTCATCAGCAGACCTCCATCTGAAATGTATGAAAGATCTACTCATGGACCAAGAACACACCACTTCTTTAAAAAGCTATGGTTATTCCAGTGAATAGGTCACAGCCCAGTAACAGTAGCTCAGGAAATGTGACTTATCCCACCTGCCATCAATGAAGGAGCATGCCTTGTTGCTAGGCTCTGCATGGTCCATGACAGGGACTGCCATAAGGTGGCAGGTGATGTACAGCTGTGAAAAACAGGATAAGCAAAACAAAGATGCAGAATCACAGTAGCCTACATAATGTCTGGAAATTATGTTACTGTAGAATAATTTCTCTACAACATTGTTTTTATTTTTTATTAAATACCGCCCTCACCTCTGCCCTGTCCTCCTGGTAGAACCTAAAGGCATCAATGTGGAACCCGAGCTTGTTGTCCTGGGTCCTACGCATGAAACCAGAGCGGGAACCAGGCAGCTGGGAATCCAACAAGCACCTGGAGGGAGATATTAATACATATTGGGGCATCTTCCTTAGTAACCAATTAAGAAGTCTCAAAGAAACCATAAAAATGGTGGAAGCCCTCAAATGGCATATTCTATCGTTCTCTACGGGCCAGCCGGATAATAGTCATTCTAAGTCATTTCCCCCCCCCCCTGCTTACCCATCACTCTCAATGAAGACATATCTGGGGACAGAGTTGCTCTCAGGGTCCAGTGTGGCCACGCAGCTGCTAACAAAGACCCTGAGCCTGGTGTGGTGAGCAACCCTGACAGACGCCTCAATGTTGATGGGATCACCCAGGAAGTAGACTCCAGAACCCCGCTCATAGAGCCAGTCACCTGGAAAGGAAATGGCAGTAAAGAAAGATCGTACTGCAAGCGATGCGTTTCAAAGTTACGAACACGAGTCGCTATTAAAACTACCACGGCCAGAACATAGTCAATAGGCGCTCAACTAGTGAGCATCTAATAATGGATTAAGATGAGGGCCATGTTTAGGAGGCAAACTGTATAACGTTGCAGATAGAAGTGTCCCCAATAACAGTTGTCTGATGTGATTCCGTATTTTGCATGTCAGAGGGGCATTTGTGCTACATAGTACATTTTATATCTGCCTGCGGCTATGGAACCCTGACTTGTTCACCGGACGTGCTACCTGTCCCAGACCGGCTGTTTTCAACTCTAGAGACAGCAGGAGCGGTAGAGATACTCTCAATGATCGGCTATGAAAAGCCAACTGACATTTACTCCGGAGGTGCTGACCTGTTGCACCCTCGGCAACTACTGTGATTATTATTTGACCATCGTTGCCATGTTCTGTTATAATCTCCACCCGACACAGCCAGAAGAGGACTGGCCACCCCTCAGAGCCTTTCTAGGGAGTTTCCTAGCCACCGTGCTTCTACACCTACATTGCTTGCTGATGTAAGAAGGGCTATATAAATACATTTCAAATCTGAACATTCAATTCACGGGTTTTACCAAGCTTCTGGGAGAGCGCCATTGTATCCTTTTGATTTATTATCTGAATGGTCAACAAAATTGTACCCTGTGAAATGCAGCCCGGGGATTTATATACCCACTTGTCATAAGCTTCAATGAGAACTGCAGGGTGTCTTCAGCAGACACTGTGGCGGTGAAAGGGATCCAGGTCGGCTGGAGAGAAGAGCTGTCCAAACTGTACTTCCTGAAACAGAAAGTACAGGCCGGTAAATACACCAGTAGGTCAACTCAGGATTCCTATGACCGTCATACAACAGTATAGCCTAAACTCACCTTCCATAATGACACTCAATTGGGATTACAGCACCAGCCATTCGAATAACGCCATCTGGTGTGGTTCTGGGTGTATATCTGAGGAGGTTTGCGTAGATCAATGAGTCTTCGTTCAGCTGTGGAGTCAAAGCAGCATTTAAGAGAAGGTTGTTTTAAGAAGTCAAACACTGAATTTTTTAAAATATATATTACCATGTGCTTGGTTCCACAGTCCGAAAGTGCTGCAAATATTCTGTACTCATCTCCGGCTGCTGAAGCTGTAGCCCTACACGGCTCTTGGTCTTGGTACTGTTCAACTCCAAGTCGCAGGTCATCCACGTCGATTAGATTACCGAGTTTAAACAGATCAGCATTCACGACTATCTCCATGTAGTCTGAATGGCACGTCACAGCGACAGTTTCTACTCGAACTGGCCTTGAAACTGTTTGTTGGAGTGGAGGATGTTTAAAGCGTGGACGATTGTCAAATTGCGGTGTTCGCCTTGGAAGTTGTTGCCATGTGTCAGTGCTATAAGTATATGACAAAGTAGGAGAGATTAAGACGTTTTCCACAAGTAAAAACCAAACCAGTTGCTTGAACAATAACCTGAGCGTGTTTGCCATCATGAGTCCCATGCCAACAACTAATGTGACTCTGTAGGTTAGAGGACAGGGTACCTCTGCTATGCTACAATTGAAACTGAGGTAGCTTTTAACAACCAACCAGGCTGCACACCTGGGCTGGATTCCGCCCTAATTTGGCCTTGCATCTGATTAGTCAAGATCTTTAATTGGCACGCATGTTCAAATCAAATCACATTTTTTTGTCACAAACACATGGTTAGCGGATGTTAATGCGAGTGTAGCGAAATGCTTGTGCTTCTGGTTCCGACAGTGCAGTAATATCTAACAAGTAATCTAACAGTTCCCCAACAACCTCAACTAATACACACAAATCTAAAAGGGGTGAATGAGAAAATGTACATATAAATATAAGGATGAACAACAGCCAAGCGGCATAGGCAAGGTGCAATAGATGGTATAAAATACAGTACATAAATATGATATGAGTATTGTAAGATATGTAAACATTATTAAGTGGCATCGTTTAAAGTGACTAATGATCCATTTGTTAAAGTGGCCAGTGATTGCGTCTCCATGTAGGCAGCAGCTAAGACTGCTGTTTAGCAGACTGATGGCCTTGAGATAGCTGTTCTTCAGTCTCTCGGTCCCAGCTTCGATGCACCTGTACTGACCTCACCTTCTGGATGGTAACGGTGTGAACAGGTAGTGGCTCGGGTGGCTGTTGTCTTTGATGATCTTTTTTGCCTACCTTTGACATCGGGTGCTATAGATGCCAATGTTGGGCAGCTAGTTTGCCCCGGTGATGCGTTGTGCAGACCGCACCACCCTCTGGAGAGCCTTGCGGTTGAGGGCAAGCAGTTGCCGTACCAGGCTGTGATACATCCTGACAGGATGCTCTCGATTGTGGATCTGTAAAAGTTAGTCAGGGTTTTGGGTGACAAGCCACATTTCTTCAGCCTCCTGAGGTTGAAGAGGTGCTGTTGCGCCTTCTTCACCACACTGTCTGTGTGGGTGGACCATTTCAGTTTGTCGTTGATGTGTATGCCGAGGAACTTTCCACTTTCTCCACTGGTGTCCCTTCAATGTAGGTGTCGGGGTGGGGGGGCTCCTTCAGCTGTTTCCTGAAGTCCACGATCATCTCTTTTTTTGTTGACGTTGAGTGAGAAGTTGTTTTCCTGACACCACACTCCGTGCCCTCACCTCCTCCCTGTAGGCTGTCTCGTCGTTATTGGTAATCAAGCCCACTACTGTTGTGTCGTCTGCAAACTTGATGGTTGAGTTGGAGGCGTGCTATGGCCACGCAGTTGTGGGTGAACAGTGAGTACAGGTGGGGGCTGTGCACGCACCCGTGTGGGGCCCCAGTGTTCAGAGTCAGCGAGGTAGAGGTGTTGTTTCTTACGTTCACCACCTGGGGGAGGCCCGTCAGAAAAAACAGTACTCAATTGCACAGGGTGGGGTTGAGGCCCAGGGCCCCCAGCTTGACGATGAGCTTGGAGGGTACTATGGTGTTGACTGCTGAGCTGTAGTCAATGAACAGCATTCTTAAATAGGTATCCCTCTTGTCCAGATGGGATAGGGCAGTGTGCAGTGTGATGGCGATTGCATCATCTGTGGACCTGTTTGGCGGTATGCAAACTGAAGTGGGTCTATGGTTGCCGGAAGGTGGAAATGATATGATCCTTGACTAGTCTCTTAAGTTAAAGCACTTCAGGATGACAGAAGTGAGTGCAGGTCATTTAGTTCAGTTATCTTTGCCTTCCTGGGTACAGGAACCATGGAGGCCATCTTGAAGCATGTGGGGACAGCAGACTGGGATAGGGAATGATTGAAAATGTCTGTAAACACACCAGCCAGCTGGTTAGCGCATGCATAAACGTATCCTCTGCAGCTAAGGTAACTCTGGGTCTTCCTTTCCTGTGACGGTCCTCATGAGAGCCAGTTTCATCATAGCGCTTTATGGTTTTTGCGACCGCACTTGAAGAAATGTTCAAAGTTCTTGAAATCTTCCAGATTGACTGACCTTCATGTCTTAAAGTAGTGATGGACTGTCCTTTCTCTTTGCTTATTTGAGCTGTTCTTGCCATAATATGGACTTGGTCTTTCACCAAATTGGGCTATCTTCTGTATAACACCCCATACCTTGTCACAACACAACTGATTGGCTCAAAGGCATTAAGAAGGAAAGAAATTCCACAAACAAAGTTTTAGCAAGGCGGCAGGTAGCCTAGTGGATAGAGCGTTGGACTTGTAACCGAAAGGTTGCAAGATCGAATCCCGAGCTGACAAGCTAAAATCTGTCATTCTGCCCCTGAACAAGGCAGTTAACCCAGTGTTCCTAGGCCATCATTAAAAATAAGATTTTGTTCTTAACTGACTTGCCTAGTTGAAAAAGGCACAGCTGTTAATTCAAATGCATTCCAGGTGACTACCTCATGAAGTTAAGTGAGAGAATGCCAAGAGTGTGCAACGCTGTCATCAAGGCAAAGGGTGGCTACTTTGAATAAATATAAATTGGATTTGTTTAACACCTTTTTGGTTACTACATGATTCCATGTGTTATTTCATAGTTTGATGTCTTCACTATTATTGTACAATGTAGAAAATAGTAAAAAATTAAGAAAAACCCTTGAATGAGTAGGTGGGTCCGAACTTTTGGCTGGTACTGTATATGTGTAGAAACCTTTTTGGGTCGGGGGCCCCCTAGTGTCCGGGGACCCTAAGCGACCGCTTTTGTCTGGTGCTGGCCCTGACCTTCCAAGGTGGTTTGAAATCAGATACGAATTTGATTCCTGGCCATGCGACTTGTGTCTAACGGTCAAATGTGATCTATTTGCCCTCGTGGTTTTTAGACTGCTATTTTACATATCTTGTTGCTTGCTAGTTAGTCAGTTGACAAGAACATGTATTGCTTACAGACAAATTATTGAATGTGCTAGAAAGCTACCTAGCTAGCTAGTTGACTGCTGTGGCGAGCCAGAAAGGACTCGTATTGAAAATAGTTTAATTGTCCTTTGAGGCTTTAAGTGTTCTAACACGATAATTTTTAACATTCAAAGTAACTGGGAACATCCATGGTAGGCTTTGTCACCTTAGCTTGGAAAGTCAGCATTCCAAAACAAAGCAGCACCCACCCGTAGCACACGCTCCAGCAGGTATATTTCACTAGTCACCCCCAAAGCCAATTCGTCTTTTGGTCACCTTTCATTCCAGTTCTCTGATGCCAATGACTGTAACGTATTGCAAAAATCACTGAAGCTGGAGACTCATATCTCCCTCACTAACTTTAAGCACCAGCTGTCAGAGCAGCTAACAGCACATAGCTCAGCTGTAAATACCTCATCCCCATACTGTTATGTTTTGCTCCCCAGTAGCTCTACTTGCACATTCATCTTCTGCACATCACTCCAGTGTTTAATTGCTAAATTGGAATTATTTTGCCACTATGGCCTATTTGCCTTACCTCATTTGCACACTGTATATACACTTTTTTCTATTGTGTTGACTATGTTTGATTATTCCATGTGTAACCCTGTTTGTGTCGTACTGCTTTGCTTTAGCTTGGCCAGGTCGCAGTTGTAAATGAGAACTTGTCCTCAACTAGCCTACCTGGTTGAAAAGGTGAAATACCTTTTTTTTTTTAAGACAGATGTGAGCATTAGGCCTTGCAGTGTGAACAAGGCTCTAGTGCACTGATCTAAAAGGCAAAACCGATCCATTGATAAGCTGTTCTATAGTCCGAGATGCTTTGGGAATATGGGCCTAGAACCCTAAGGCCATCGGCTGCGTTTAGACAGGCAGCCCAATTCTGCTCATTTTTCACTAATTGGCCTCTTGACCAATCCGATTTGAAAAATAAATGTTGCGATCGGTCTAGACCAATTAGTGGAAAAAGAGCAGAATTGTGCTGCCTGTCTAAAAGCAGCCATATAATTTGTGTGAATTGGCACCTGATAATTTCTCATCTCTGGCTTTTTGAAATCAGAACAGGTGCTGTGACAATCCCGTAGCGCCTGCCCAACTAGATGCTTAAGCGTTGCAACCAGTGGTTGTGTGCCACGTCATCAACAGTGCTGTGTGTGGTTAGCTGATTTGTTAAATACATAACCAGGCATTTTAAGATCTGGTAGGCATCTGCAATGTAGTCAGGGAGGAACTTTCCATTGATTGAGGCTAGGCCTACACCACACTAAACCTAAACACTTGGGTTTTAGCACTAAATTATCCTTGTGGATAATATTGGAAGTCTCTCAAAAAGGGGCGGATTAAGGAAAAGGACCAGTTAGAAATGCCAGTGCCGATTTCTGGTTCCAGTCCGCCAGTGGAGGGAAGACGGGAAACACTTGGAGACCATGGGTTTGATACCATTCCACTGCAGTTACCACAAGCCGGGTCTTCCCAATTAAGGGGCTGCCAACCTCCTGTGCAGTCCACCCATTCCTCAGACCCTTCATAGCAAGCCTAATGTCTCAGAATGCCCTGTAGCTTACATGCTCAATTAGGAACCTTGGGACAGAGTCACATTAATCCAGGATGTGATGTCTGGCTACGCAAACACCAATACAAATCAAAGACTAAGCTAGGAACTGTCAGTTGGCCGCAACAGGCCCTCACTTTTTAGCAAATTAAGGCAATAGTTCAGATTACTCTAGCATGTAGTGCATAATGGTGAAGACAGAAAGTCAGTCGAAGTAGCATTAAATCATTTATTTTTCAAAGAGATTAACAGGCATCTCTTAAGATATCGTCTCAGTGTTGTGGTAGTCCCTTCACTGGTTGAGTTCGCCAGGAGCAGATGTGGTGCTTATGTCACTTTGTTGTAGGGTCATCCTCCTTGTGTGCTGGGACATCAGGACCGGCACCAACCTCAGTGAGTTAGAGTGTGCTGCTGCTTGGAGCAAGTCTATTATGGGCCACCACGACAACAGCGCCTTCCAATTCTAGAAATTGGATAGTGGACTGGGAACATATCCCTTCTTTATGAAACCACATCAAAAGCAGATATTTAAAAGTGATACTGGCAATTGCCATGTGCAGGTTGACATTTATACAGACGGTATTGTCCTGAGGCAGAACTGAGCGATTTCCACTAGATGTGCCAGATGGAAAGTCAAAATTGGCTACATTGTAACAATGTATGCTTTTAATTTAATGTTAGGCATTAGGGTTGGCAGTGAGATTAATGTTTAAAAATCATATTTTATTACTTTGTGGCTGTGCCAGCTAGTGAACATTCTGCGGAGCCATCCCAATAAGTGCTAACCTGCTTGCCATGTGCAGGTTATTTCCCTCTAAAATAGCAGTACC
Source organism: Oncorhynchus tshawytscha (assembly GCF_018296145.1). Lineage (NCBI taxonomy): Eukaryota > Metazoa > Chordata > Actinopteri > Salmoniformes > Salmonidae > Oncorhynchus > Oncorhynchus tshawytscha. Next base: position 43,151,547 of record NC_056435.1, on the reverse strand, counting down.
ATCATCCCATACATACCCTTTCAATAGGTTCCAATCTCATACTGATCCTCCTCTTCACCCAGACCCTCTTTCTCTGTGGTAACCTCAAGGTCTCCAAAGGGCTCAGGTGTAGGAATCAACTCCAGCTCTGAGAACAGACGATTTAGCACAGAGCTTACATGCAATTATCATACATTCAAAACAGTAACGTACTGTCATTACCTCGTTGGGCGATTAGTTCTTTCTGCCTGATGAAGCCATCATATGTTGCAGAGCTAACGAGACCGTGCTTGTTGTTGGGTCCGACCCTTGGGCCCAAGGGACTAACCTCATTTTGGGATTGGGTGAAATAAGGTCCTGGAATTAAATGTAACAGATTAACACAGCCAGTGTTGGCAGAATTGCTAGCCTATAGGGACAGGAAAAGACAGGTGTCCGAAGTGGCACCCGATGACCTATAGAGTGCACTACTTTTGACCAGTGCATCATGGTCTGGGCAATAGTCTAGGCATCCTGGTTGCCTCCCACACATTTTAAAATCTGGCTTTACACTTCTGTACGTACTAGAATGCGAGTTTGGCATCGAGGCCTATGTCACTACCTTAACCGCTTGAATACATACAAAATAGGAGCTAGCAAGATGGAGATCAGTTATTTTTAATGAGTGCATTATGCAAGTGGCTAGTTTGCCTCAACTACCTTCACTAAAACCACTGCAAAGGTATTCCCTGCAAAATTTGGTTTCAAATCATGACGTTCTGCCTCGTGATTTGTTGGGAGAAGGTGCCAAACGAGTCAGTCATTGAAACCAGACCCTAGTCACTGCTGTTGCCTAGGGTTGGGTTCTCAAGACTACCTGGTCAAAGGTAGTGCACTACATAAGGAATAAGATTATGCCATGTCAGAGTCAAATTACCTCTTGAAGTCCATGCCACGCCAACGACTGCCAGGTGATACGGGCTTCCGGTCCCATGTTGAGGCAGAGAAGCCAGGTATATCGATACCTCCACTCGTCCGTGGAGATAGAGGTGTACTCTTCTGTTTACTTGGGAGGACCATCATGGGGCCCAAAGTAGCATCCTGGTCCCATACTAAAAGGACAACACATTAAACACATACATTTGCAGTCAAGACAGCCAATTAGTCTTCCCTCAATTTCCATATTGGAGAAGGTCCCACCCCTGCAATGTGTTTTGAGAAGGTGGTGATGGAATAGAGGGATTAAGATGTCAAATACACCTTTCTTGGCCTTCATCCCAATACTCCAATTGTCACCAGAGGCTGGGGGTTTGTTGCGGTAGACACGAGGTTCAAGTTGGCTACCACCTAGTCTTGGACTGAGGGGACGTTGTGCTGGAGCTTGATCAACCCCCTTCTGTCTACTCAGGCTTGGACAACGCCCACATAGCAAATCATTCTCATCAGCAGACCTCCATCTGAAATGTATGAAAGATCTACTCATGGACCAAGAACACACCACTTCTTTAAAAAGCTATGGTTATTCCAGTGAATAGGTCACAGCCCAGTAACAGTAGCTCAGGAAATGTGACTTATCCCACCTGCCATCAATGAAGGAGCATGCCTTGTTGCTAGGCTCTGCATGGTCCATGACAGGGACTGCCATAAGGTGGCAGGTGATGTACAGCTGTGAAAAACAGGATAAGCAAAACAAAGATGCAGAATCACAGTAGCCTACATAATGTCTGGAAATTATGTTACTGTAGAATAATTTCTCTACAACATTGTTTTTATTTTTTATTAAATACCGCCCTCACCTCTGCCCTGTCCTCCTGGTAGAACCTAAAGGCATCAATGTGGAACCCGAGCTTGTTGTCCTGGGTCCTACGCATGAAACCAGAGCGGGAACCAGGCAGCTGGGAATCCAACAAGCACCTGGAGGGAGATATTAATACATATTGGGGCATCTTCCTTAGTAACCAATTAAGAAGTCTCAAAGAAACCATAAAAATGGTGGAAGCCCTCAAATGGCATATTCTATCGTTCTCTACGGGCCAGCCAGATAATAGTCATTCTAAGTCATTCCCCCTGCTTACCCATCACTCTCAATGAAGACATATCTGGGGACAGAGTTGCTCTCAGGGTCCAGTGTGGCCACGCAGCTGCTAACAAAGACCCTGAGCCTGGTGTGGTGAGCAACCCTGACAGACGCCTCAATGTTGATGGGATCACCCAGGAAGTAGACTCCAGAACCCCGCTCATAGAGCCAGTCACCTGGAAAGGAAATGGCAGTAAAGAAAGATCGTACTGCAAGCAATGCGTTTCAAAGTTACGAACACGAGTCGCTATTAAAACTACCACGGCCAGAACATAGTCAATAGGCGCTCAACTAGTGAGCATCTAATAATGGATTAAGATGAGGGCCATGTTTAGGAGGCAAACTGTATAACGTTGCAGATAGAAGTGTCCCCAATAACAGTTGTCTGATGTGATTCCGTATTTTGCATGTCAGAGGGGCATTTGTGCTACATAGTACATTTTATATCTGCCTGCGGCTATGGAACCCTGACTTGTTCACCGGACGTGCTACCTGTCCCAGACCGGCTGTTTTCAACTCTAGAGACAGCAGGAGCGGTAGAGATACTCTCAATGATCGGCTATGAAAAGCCAACTGACATTTACTCCGGAGGTGCTGACCTGTTGCACCCTCGGCAACTACTGTGATTATTATTTGACCATCGTTGCCATGTTCTGTTATAATCTCCACCCGACACAGCCAGAAGAGGACTGGCCACCCCTCAGAGCCTTTCTAGGGAGTTTCCTAGCCACCGTGCTTCTACACCTACATTGCTTGCTGATGTAAGAAGGGCTATATAAATACATTTCAAATCTGAACATTCAATTCACGGGTTTTACCAAGCTTCTGGGAGAGCGCCATTGTATCCTTTTGATTTATTATCTGAATGGTCAACAAAATTGTACCCTGTGAAATGCAGCCCGGGGATTTATATACCCACTTGTCATAAGCTTCAATGAGAACTGCAGGGTGTCTTCAGCAGACACTGTGGCGGTGAAAGGGATCCAGGTCGGCTGGAGAGAAGAGCTGTCCAAACTGTACTTCCTGAAACAGAAAGTACAGGCCGGTAAATACACCAGTAGGTCAACTCAGGATTCCTATGACCGTCATACAACAGTATAGCCTAAACTCACCTTCCATAATGACACTCAATTGGGATTACAGCACCAGCCATTCGAATAACGCCATCTGGTGTGGTTCTGGGTGTATATCTGAGGAGGTTTGCGTAGATCAATGAGTCTTCGTTCAGCTGTGGAGTCAAGCAGCATTTAAGAGAAGGTTGTTTCAAGAAGTCAAACACTGAATTTTTTAAAATATATATTACCATGTGCTTGGTTCCACAGTCCGAAAGTGCTGCAAATATTCTGTACTCATCTCCGGCTGCTGAAGCTGTAGCCCTACACGGCTCTTGGTCTTGGTACTGTTCAACTCCAAGTCGCAGGTCATCCACGTCGATTAGATTACCGAGTTTAAACAGATCAGCATTCACGACTATCTCCATGTAGTCTGAATGGCACGTCACAGCGACAGTTTCTACTCGAACTGGCCTTGAAACTGTTTGTTGGAGTGGAGGATGTTTAAAGCGTGGACGATTGTCAAATTGCGGTGTTCGCCTTGGAAGTTGTTGCCATGTGTCAGTGCTATAAGTATATGACAAAGTAGGAGAGATTAAGACGTTTTCCACAAGTAAAAACCAAACCAGTTGCTTGAACAATAACCTGAGCGTGTTTGCCATCATGAGTCCCATGCCAACAACTAATGTGACTCTGTAGGTTAGAGGACAGGGTACCTCTGCTATGCTACAATTGAAACTGAGGTAGCTTTTAACAACCAACCAGGCTGCACACCTGGGCTGGATTCCGCCCTAATTTGGCCTTGCATCTGATTAGTCAAGATCTTTAATTGGCACGCATGTTCAAATCAAATCACATTTTTTTGTCACAAACACATGGTTAGCGGATGTTAATGCGAGTGTAGCGAAATGCTTGTGCTTCTGGTTCCGACAGTGCAGTAATATCTAACAAGTAATCTAACAGTTCCCCAACAACCTCAACTAATACACACAAATCTAAAAGGGGTGAATGAGAAAATGTACATATAAATATAAGGATGAACAACAGCCAAGCGGCATAGGCAAGGTGCAATAGATGGTATAAAATACAGTACATAAATATGATATGAGTATTGTAAGATATGTAAACATTATTAAGTGGCATCGTTTAAAGTGACTAATGATCCATTTATTAAAGTGGCCAGTGATTGCGTCTCCATGTAGGCAGCAGCTAAGACTGCTGTTTAGCAGACTGATGGCCTTGAGATAGAAGCTGTTCTTCAGTCTCTCGGTCCCAGCTTCGATGCACCTGTACTGACCTCACCTTCTGGATGGTAACGGTGTGAACAGGTAGTGGCTCGGGTGGCTGTTGTCTTTGATGATCTTTTTTTGCCTACCTTTGACATCGGGTGCTATAGATGCCAATGTTGGGCAGCTAGTTTGCCCCCGGTGATGCGTTGTGCAGACCGCACCACCCTCTGGAGAGCCTTGCGGTTGAGGGCAAGCAGTTGCCGTACCAGGCTGGGATACATCCTGACAGGATGCTCTCGATTGTGGATCTGTAAAAGTTAGTCAGGGTTTTGGGTGACAAGCCACATTTCTTCAGCCTCCTGAGGTTGAAGAGGTGCTGTTGCGCCTTCTTCACCACACTGTCTGTGTGGGTGGACCATTTCAGTTTGTCGTTGATGTGTATGCCGAGGAACTTTCCACTTTCTCCACTGGTGTCCCTTCAATGTAGGTGTCGGGGTGGGGGGGCTCCTTCAGCTGTTTCCTGAAGTCCACGATCATCTCTTTTTTTTTTTTTTGTTGACGTTGAGTGAGAAGTTGTTTTCCTGACACCACACTCTGTGCCCTCACCTCCTCCCTGTAGGCTGTCTTGTCGTTATTGGTAATCAAGCCCACTACTGTTGTGTCGTCTGCAAACTTGATGGTTGAGTTGGAGGCGTGCTATGGCCACGCAGTTGTGGGTGAACAGTGAGTACAGGTGGGGGCTGTGCACGCACCCGTGTGGGGCCCCAGTGTTCAGAGTCAGCGAGGTAGAGGTGTTGTTTCTTACGTTCACCACCTGGGGGAGGCCCGTCAGAAAAATCCAGTACTCAATTGAGCAGGGCGGGGTTGAGGCCCAGGGCCCCCAGCTTGACGATGAGCTTGGAGGGTACTATGGTGTTGAATGCTGAGCTGTAGTCAATGAACAGCATTCTTAAATAGGTATCCCTCCTGTCCAGATGGGATAGGGCAGTGTGCAGTGTGATGGCGATTGCATCGTCTGTGGACCTGTTTGGCGGTATGCAAACTGAAGTGGGCCTATGGTTGCTGGAAGGTGGAAATGATATGATCCTTGACTAGTCTCTTAAGTTAAAGCACTTCAGGATGACAGAAGTGAGTGCTACGGGGCGGTAGTCATTTATTTCAGTTATCTTTGCCTTCCTGGCTACAGGAACCATGGAGGCCATCTTGAAGCATGTGGGGACAGCAGACTGGGATAGGGAATGATTGAAAATGTCTGTAAACACACCAGCCAGCTGGTCTGCGCATGCTCTGAGGACGCGGCTAGGTATTCCGTCTGGGCCAGCAGCCCTGCGAGGGTTAACACGTTTAAATGTTTTATTCACGTCGGCCACGGAGAAGAAGAGGGGCGCCTCAGTTCTTGTTGTCACTATATTATCCTCAAAGCGGGCAAAGACGGTGTTTAGTTTGTCTGGAAGTGACGTCGTTGTCCGTGACGTGGCTGGTTTTCTTTTTGTAGTTTGTGATTCCCAGACCTTTTTCCATGGTTAAATACGATGGTTTGTGCTTTCAGTTTTGCGCGAATGCCGCCATCCATTCACGGTTTCTGTTTAGGGTAGGTTTTAATAGTCACAGTGGGTCCAACATCTCCAATGCACTTTCTTATAAATTCACTCACCGAGTCAACGTATAGGTCGATGTTATTCTCTGAGGCTGACCGGAACATATCCCAGTCCGCGTGATCAAAACAATCTTGAAGTGTGGATTTCGATTGGTCAGACCAGCGTTGAATAGTTCTCATCACTGGTACATCCTGTTTGAGTTTCTGCCTATAAGACGGCAGGAGCAAGATGGCATCGTGGTTGGATTTGCCTGAAGGGAGGGCTTTGTATGCATCGCAGAAGTTAGAGTAGCAGTGGTCGAGTGTATTACCCCCGCGCAAAGTGAAATCAATATGCTGATAGAATTTAGGTAGCCTTGTTCTCAAATTTGCTTTGTTAAAATCCCCAGCTACAATAAATGCAGCCTCAGGATATATGGTTTCCAGTTTACATAGAGTCCAGTGAAGTTCCTTGAGGGCCATCTTGGTGTCTGCTTGAGGGGGAATGTGCACAGCTGTGAAGATAACTGGTGAGAATTCTCTTGGAGGGTAATATGGCCGGCATTTGATTGTGAGGAATTCTAGGTTGGGTGAGCAGAAGGACTTGAGTTGCCGTATGTTGTTATGATTACACCATGAGTCATTAATCATGAAGCATACACCCCCACCCTTCCTCTTCCCAGAGAGGTGTTAATCTCTGCCGGCACGATGCACGTCCGGTGGCTGAACCGATTCCGACAACATATCCCAAGAGAGCCATGTTTCCCTTAAACAGAGAATGTTACCATCTCTGATCTTTCTGAAAGGCAACCCTTTCTCAAATTTTGTCTACCTGGTTGTCAAGACACTGGACATTGGCAGTATACTTGGGAGCGGTGAGCGATGTGCACGTTTACGGAGCCTGACCAGGAGGCCGCTCCGTCTGCCCTTTCTGCGGCGCCTTTGTCTTGGGTCAGCTTCTGGGATCAGATCCATTGTCCTGAGTGGTGGTCCAAACAGAGGATCCACTTTGGGAAAGTCATATTCCTGGTTGTAATGTTGGTAAGTTGGCGTCGCTCTTACATCCAGTAGTTCTTCCCGGCTGTATGTGATTAGACTTAAGACTTCCTGGGGTAAGAAATAATACATAAATACAAAATACTGCATAGTTTCCTAAGGACTCGAAGCGAGCCGACCATCTCTGTCGACACATTCTTTTTGGCCGCGTTCCTCTGCCCAGGCGTCGCTGATACGTGGCAGATCTTAAGGCAGGAGAAGTATTTTTGTGTAAGGAAAACTGAACACTGCATTTATTGCATAAATGTAAATGAATGCCACCACTGAAGCAGAACTGTTGATGTTGAGTTCATAATTAAGCTTGAAGCCAATCTACATGGCTGCTGAATGCTTGGGTAAACAAACACTTGGCTAGAAAACACTTTGCACTAATAGAATCTGTAAAACATAAACACGACACACAAAGTTAGGCAGTAGAAATTAGTCAGGTATTATGTCCCAGCCTATGCAACGGAGGGAAGACCACAATAGAAGAACCAAGGTTATTAATGAAAGAGACTACCCAGTTCTAGCCTGTTCGATTGCGTCTCCTACCCTTGTAGGCAGGCCTGTTGAACATGAAAAGGCAGCAAACAAATTGACCCCATTCCAGGAACCACTTTCATTACCAGTAGAGCAGGTATGTAAACCCAGGGTCTGAGATTTGTGGTCACATGCTTACAGTATAAGGGTGTATGTGTAGCAGTACACTATATACAGTGCAGCAGTACACTGTATACAGTGCATTCGGAAAGTATTCAGACCCACTGACTTTTTCCACTAAACTTGCTCCAGAGCGCTCAGGACCTCAGACTGGGGCGAAGGTTCCCCTTCCAACAGGACAACGACCCTAAGCACACAGCCAAGACAAAGCAGGAGTGGCTTCGGGACAAGTCTCTGAATGTCCTTGAGTGGCCCAGCCAGAGCCAGAGCCAGAACCCGATCTAACATATCTGCAGAGACCTGAAAATAGCTGTGCAGCGAATCTCCCCATTCAACCTATCAGAGCTTGAGAGGATCTGCACAGAAGAATGGGAGAAACTCCCTAAATACAGGTGTGCCAAGCTTGTTGCGTCATACCCAAGAAGACTCGAGGCTGTAATCATTGCCAACGGTGCTTCAACAAAGTACTGAGGAAAGGGTATGGATATGAACATTTGAACATCTTGGCCATGTTCTGTTATAATCTCCACCCGGCACAGCCAGAAGAGGACTGGCCACCCCACATAGCCTGGTTCCTCTCTAGATTTCTTCCTAGGTTTTGGCCTTTCTAGGGAGTTTTTCCTAGCCACCGTGCTTCTACACCTGCATTGCTTGCTGTTTGGGGTTTTAGACTGAGTTTCTGTACAGCACTTTGAGATATCAGCTGATGTACGAAGGGCTATATAAATACATTTGATTTGATTTGGATACTTATGTAAATTGAATATTTCAGTAAAAAAATATATATAAATGTGCTAAAATGTCTAAAAACCTGTTTTTGCTTTGTCATTATGGGGTATTGTGTGTAGATTGATGAGGGGGGAAAACTGTTTAGTCCATTTTAGAATAAGGCTGTAAGGTAACAAAATGTGGGAAAAGTATGTTTATAATAGCAATAAGGTGGTATGTGGTATATGATACAACAGCAGATACAACAGCAGATGCAAACAAGGGTTAGGAAGGAACAGACAGAGTATCCCGTCTATCACACAACGACGTTACTATAAAGTATCCAATTGACCAGAGACATTCTTCAAAGGACAAAGGGCTCGGTTTGGCAACACGGCCTTCCATATCCAACCAACCTACCGAAGCGCAGCTCAGAGTAAATATTTATTGCATTTTCCTTTTCCAAATGGGCGGTAATTTAGATTGCATAAGATACTGTCTTTACAATAGCACAGCTTCGCCCTTTGTTCCTCAGTCTTCCCTCTCTTTCTCTTTCCCTCTCTTTCACTCAAACCCAGCCCCTTTTCTTTTGTGTAACTGTCAGCTGTCATATCTGTTCCGCCCTCTAGGGATGTTTTCCTTTATGATGTAATTTGTAATCAAGTTGATTAATTATGTGTATGTGTAATTCTGTGTGATTAGTTAGGTATTTAGTAAATAAATAATTAAACCCAATTTTGTATTGCTGATTCAACTTGTTAGCCAGGGTTCGTGCAGATAACCAAGAATTTACAACTTTCAGATGATACTGAATTAAGATGACGATTAATAATTGACTGCTATTGATGTAAAATATTACTAGGTCTTTAAGAGTTTATTCGGAAGATAACAGCTCTATAAATATTATTTGGTGGTGTCCCGACTCTCTAGTTAATTACATTTACATGTACAGCTCAATCAGGTAATATTAATTACGGAGACATTATTTTATAGAATAGCATGTCATATCACTTAATCCGGCATAGCCAAAGACACAACACTGGAGATGGAGGCCACCTCATCTATACCAGCATCATTATCTTCCCTCGCTCACTCCTCCATTACAGGCCCTTACTCCTCCTTTACCAAAATATATGTGTCAAAACAATATTGAAGATCTGGAAAATTTAGACACCACTTTGGGTTTCAGACAAACTCTTCTTTCACTCCAGTAGCCTCAAACCCAGCTTTCCCCCCATCTATGGTTGATGGTGCTTTCTCAATATGGATTAGTCTCGGTATTAAAAGATTTAGAGATCTCTATATTAACAATGAATTTAGTACCTTTGAACAATTATCAGCTAAATTTGATCTCCCCAGACATAATTTCTTTAGGTTCTTACAAATCCGGAGTTACGTCCACAGCATAGATCCCTGATTTTCCACCCTTCCTGGTGAAACACAGTTTGACACATTTCTTATCCCACTTCCTACTCTAAAAGTCACCTTGTCAATAATCTATAGTCAAATTTGCTCACTGCAAACCACCTCATTAGACTATATTAAATCCTCATTTATGATGAGTATTTCTGTTGAATCGATGTGGCTATGCAAAATCACTGGATGTTTTTGGAACTAGTGAATGTAAAGTGCCAATGTAAACTCAGATTTGTAAAACATAAATATGAACTTTATCAAACAAAACATACATGTATTGTGGAACATGAAGTCCTATGAGTGTCATCTGATGAAGATTATCAAAGGATAGTGATTAATTTAATCTCTTTGTGCTTTTTTCTCTCTCTCTTTGGCTGGAAAAATTGGCTGTGTATTTCTGTGAGTTGTTGGTGACCTAACATAATCGTTTGGGGTGCTTTCCCCGTAAAATCCTATTTGAAATTGGACACTGTGGTGGGATTAACAACAAGACTACCTTGAAAATGATATAAGATACATGTATGTTTGAGGAATTTTAATTATGAGATTTCTGTTCTTTTGAACTTGGCGCCCTGCACTTTCACTGGTTGTTGTCATATCGCTCCCGTTAACGGTAATGCAGCCATAAGAAGTTTTAACACACTCTCAGAATTAAGCGGCACACAGATCAAACTAGATCCTTTTATTGCATTATTTGGTGTTTCCTTACCCACATTACAACTGACCAAAATGATTAAGGATATAATTGCCTTTGTCACTTTATTAGATTAATTTTACTTAGATGGAAATCCTCTGCAGCCCTTTCTCATGCTCTTTGGATTAAATCCATTTTGAAATGCATAAAGTTGGAAAAAACTTAACACACACTCAATGGGTCTATAGACAAATTCTATGCAATGTGGGCTCCCTTATTTTCTTATGTTAAATGACTACATTTCCCTGCAGTTCCAGAGTGATGTATATTTATATATCGGTGATGTAAGAGGCCTGGTATGTGTATACACGGCATCTCGGATGTTAAGGACTGTATTATCTGTGCTAGTTGACCTGTAACAACTGAATCAAAATATGTATATTTTTTGTCTTATTTTGTACATTTTTATATATCTTTCTGTCTCTGTCTCACTCTTTGTTTTGCTGCATTGTTGTATTTGATGTGTTGTTTTATATTACTACCAAATAACTTTCAAGTGCAATTATTTTGTAAATGCTGGTGTTGAAAATCCAATAAGCAAATTAAAACAATTAAAAAATAATAATCATTTCTATGTACTTTGCTCCTTTCATATTTCCCTCTATCCTGACGGGTCTCCAAGTCCCTGCCGCTGAAAAACATCCCCATAGTATGATGCTGTCACCACAATGCTTCACCGTAGGGATGGTAACAGGTTTCCCCCAGACATAATGCTTGGCATTCAGGCCAAAGAGTTCAATCTTGGTTTCATCAGACCAGAGACCATTTTGTTTCTCATGGTCTGAGACTCTTTAGGTGTCTTTTGGCAAACTCCAAGCGGGCAGTCATGTGCCTTTTACTGAGGAGTGGCTTTCATCTGGCCACTCTATTGTACCATAAAAGCCTGATTGGTGGAGTGCAGTGGTGGACAGTATCCAACTGTCATATTTGAGTAAGAGTAAAGATGCCTTACTAGAAAATGACTCAAGAAAAAGTAAAAGTCACCCAGTAAAATTATACTTGAGTAAAAGTCTAAAAGTATTTGGTTTAAAATATACTTAAGTATCAAAAGTAAAAGTATAAATAATAAAAAAAATCCTTATATTAAGCAAACCAGATGGCACCATTTTCTTGTTTTTCAAATTTAAGGAAAGTACATATACACAAAAAAAAATGACTTAAGTAGTACTTTAAAGTACGTTTACTTAAGTACTTTACACCACAACAAACTCTGGAGCTCTGTCATAGTGACCATCGGGATCTTGGTCACCTCACTGACAAGGCCCCTCTCCCCCGATGACTCAGTTTGGCTGGGGGGGATCACTCTCGGAAGAGTCTTGGTGGTTCCAAACTTCTTCCATTTAAGAATGATGGAGGCCACTGTGTTCTTGGGGACCTTCAATACTGCAGAAATATTTTGGTACCCTTCCCCAGATCTGTGCCTCGACACAATCCTGTCTCAGAACTCTACGGACAATTCCTTCTACCTCATGGCTTGGATTTTGCTCTGAAATCTACTGTCAACTGTGGGACCTCATTTAAACAGATGTGTGCCTTTCCAAATCATGTCCAATCAATTGAATATACCACAGGTGGACTCCAATCAAGTTGTAGAGACATCTCAAGGATGACCGATGCAAACAGGATGCACCTGAGCTCAAATTCTAGTCTCATAGCAAAGGGTCTGAATACTTATGTAAATAAGGTTTTTCTGGTTTATGTTTTTAATTAAATTAGCAACAATTTCTTAAAAACGGTTATTTTGAGTAGATTGATGAGGATAAAAAATAAATACATTTTAGAACAAGGCTGTAATGTTAAAAAATGTGTAAAAAGTCATGGGGTCTGAATACTTTCCAAAAGCACTGTACCACATCTCCTTAGACCTTATTGATTAGATATACACTGCCTCATTCAAAAGAGGTCAAAGACATCATTCACTGACACTGTGCTCAGTCTTCCAAATAGCAGTCACAATCATGTCTACCAGATGCTCTCATCTGTGCTCAGCAACTGAATTAATGGCTGATAGAATACAATACACACTCAAGATTGTGCTGCAATCACAGCCAAGAACACACAGTGTTCCAAATTAACAACGATAGTGCTTCTTTATGCAGATGACACTCGGACTCCTCCTGGTTATTCTGAATTGCAGTCACGGTTTCATCGGATCCTGATAATCTCATTTACAGACAATCATATCTAACTACACTGAACAAAATTATAAACGCAACATGCAACAATTTCAAAGATTTTACTGAGTTTACAGACAGTGAATTTAAATAAATTCATTAGGGACTAATCTATGGATTTCACATGACTAGAAATACAGATATGCATCTGTTGGTCACAGGTACCTTAAAAAAAAGGTAGGGGAGTGGATCAGAAAACCAGTCAGTATCTGGTGTGACCACTATTTGCCTCATGCAACGTGACACATCTCCTTTGCATAGAGTTGATCAGGCTGTTGCCTATAGCCTGTGGAATGTTGTCCCACTCTTCAATGGCTGTGCGGTGTTGCTGGATATTGGCGGGAACTGGAACATGCTGTCGTACATGTTGTTCCAGACAGAGCATCCCAAACTTGCTATTTGGGTAACATGTCTGGGGAGCAGGCCATGGAAGAAATGGGACATTTTCAGCTTCCAGGAATTGTGTACAGATCCTTGCGGCATGAGGCAATGGGCCTCAAAATCTTGTCATGGTATCCCTGTGTGTTCAAATTACCATCGCTATAATGCAATTGTGTTCGTTGTCCGTTGCCCATACCATAACCCCACCGCCACCATGGGGGACTCCGTTCACAACGACCTGTAATTTTCATCATAGATACACTTCAACTATGACAGACAAAATGAGAAAAAAAATTCCAGAACATCACATTGTAGGATTTTTTATGAATTTATTTGCAAATTACGGTGGAAAATAAGTACTTGGTCAATAACAAAAGTTTATCTCAATACTTTGTTACATACCCTTTGTTGGCAATGACAGAGGTCAAACGTTTTCTGTAAGTCTTCACAAGGTTTTCACACACTGTTGCTGGTATTTTGGCCCATTCCTCCATGCAGATCTCTAGAGCAGTGATGTTTTGGGGCTGTTGCTGGGCAACACGGACTTTCAACTCCCTCCAAAGATTTTCTATGAGGTTGAGATCTGGAGACTGGCTAGGCCACTCCAGGACCTTGAAATGCTTCTTACGGAGCCACTCCTTCGTTGCCCGGGCGGTGTGTTTGGGATCATTGTCATGCTGAAAGACTCATTCACATTTCATCTTCAATGCCCTTGCTGATGGAAGGAGGTTTTCGCTCAAAATCTCACGATACATGGCCCCATTCATTCTTTCCTTTACACGGATCAGTCGTCCTGGTCCCTTTGCAGAAAAACAGCCCCAAAGCATGATGTTTCCACCCTCATGCTTCACAGAAGGTATGGTGTTCTTTGGATGCAACTCAGCATTCTTTGTCCTCCAAACACGACGAGTCGAGTTTTTACCAAAAAGTTATATTTTGGTTTCATCTAACCATATGACATTCTCCCAATCTTCTTCTGGATCATCCAAATGCTCTCTAGCAAACTTCAGACGGGCCTGGACATGTACTGGCTTAAGCAGGTGGACACGTCTGGCACTGCAGGATTTGAGTCCCTGGTGGCGTAGTGTGTTACTGATGGTAGGCTTTGTTACTTTGGTCCCAGCTCTCTGCAGGTCATTCACTAGGTCCCCCCCCCCATGTGGTTCTGGGATTTTTGCTCACCGTTCTTGTGATCATTTTGACCCCACGGGGTGAGATCTTGCGTGGGGCCCCAGATCGAGGGAGATTATCAGTGGTCTTGTATGTCTTCCATTTACTAATAATTGCTCCCACAGTTGATTTCTTCAAACCAAGCTGCTTACCTATTGCAGATTCAGTCTTCCCAGCCTGGTGCAAGTTCAAACAGGTGCCATTAATACAGTTAACGAGTGGAGGACAGAGGAGCCTCTTAAAGAAGAAGTTACAGGTCTGTGAGAGCCAGAAATCTTGCTTGTTTGTAGGTGACCAAATACTTATTTTCCACCATAATTTGCAAATAAATTCATTAAAAATCCTACAATGTGATTTTCTGGATTTCTTTTTATAATTTTGTCTGTCATAGTTGAAGTGTACCTATGATGAAAAGTACAGGCCTCTCTCATCTTTTTAAGTGGGAGAACTTGCACAATTCGTGGCTGACTAAATACTTTTTTGCCCCACTGTATATCAGAAAGGCAATTTGATGCCAATGTGTAATGTTCCAATCTCATATAGCAATTAGACCTATATAGTTGGTATATATAGGAATAGAATGCATAGAAACTGTAAAGACATTCACAGTCACACACATAAATGAATAGATAGGAGAGGACACTGCTTTCTCTCAGCTTTTCCAGTGAAAATGAGGGCTGCCCTGTTGCGTGGTGTATATAATGTTTTCTCACTCCGGTTTCCACTCCTTCCTTCTCTCTCTGCCTTCAGCTTCCAATTTCCCAGTGCAGTAAATCACTGTCATTGTAGTATTTACCATCTCTATCAATCTCCCATCCCCACTATCTCTCTTTACCTACCCCTCTCCTGTCCAAACTATTTTCACTCCCTCCCTGCACCACCATCTCTTTCTCTATATGCAGGAAAAACAACTCAGTTTCCAGGCCCGACTCCAGGATGACACGCCTGAGGGGGTATTTTAAATCCATGGAGGGGCACAACTAGTTTTGCTTTAGAGCCCTAATAAAAAAAGGTAGATTGGTCCTACTGCTTTTCAAATGTACAAAAACATTTCTGAAATGCACATCAACAACCTTGTAGCTGCCATAGGCCTACACATAATTTGCACCTACCAAAAAGCACAGATCAGCTCGACAGAATGAGCACCAGTAGGCCATCAAATATTCTCACAGGCTTCATAATGTAAACATCAATTACAACAACTGTAGGCTGCATTAGAATTTGTGACACTACGCAATGAGCATAATCTACAGTAAGCCAAGCCTCCACATCTCCAGGTGTGCAACATTTTCTATGGGAGGGTTTCAGAAAAGCAAACTAAATCCAACTATATTCATAGCTGGTGTGAAATGTCCTACATGACAGTAGCCAATTTGAATCTGCCACGAATAAGAGTAAATGCCAATTCAGAGAGCAACACACACACACGTTACAGCAAGAGAGCAGGGAGGGGCGATAAAGTAAGCTGCGTGCCTTCATAGTGTTGACATCACTTTTACAATAGCCTGTCACACAACAACTGTGTGTAATGCAAATTAATGATAACAGAGTGAACGTTTGTCTACCTCTTTTAGTAGGCTACACACGGTATTGGTCCTATACTATTGCAACATACAAAATGTTTTTAAAAATGTAGACCTATCTGAAATGCAGCCATATACACAACAAATTTAATTTTGCACACAATAAAAGCATGCAATGTTGAAGAGAATCCCCATGAAGACTGGTAGCCCAAGATGTGGTCATTAAAACAACATACACCGTAACCAACAATTCAGGACCATGGAGAGAAGGCTACCACCAGTCAGGGGGATGAAAGGATGAGCTGCCAATTTCAGCACCACTGAAGTGGACAGCCAGGACAATAGGAGCACCGCACCAGAGCTCACCTCATTGTCACGATACCCATAAAATAACACAAATCTGTATATATATCAATAGCAATTATACCCACAAAAACCAGACAATGATATTAAGAATCAAAGATAAATCTAACCTGCATTGAAGTAAAAAACAAAGGCCTAAAGTAGCTATACATTATGTTAAAAAATCTGACAAACAACCAGGCTTACATGAGGGAAAACCAAAAAAAGTATGATTAAGGCACGATGGACAGAGCCATAAAGATACTAGCTTACCTTTCAGAAGAGCTGCTGCCTCTTCGATTATGTGTTGAAACTCGTGAAAAGTTTCTGATTTCATTCTCCTCCCTGGCGAAATGTACTTGTCAGGTCCCTCTAAAATGCCAGATGGACAAGCTGGGCTTTTGTTGTTGTAACATGCTGCGTCTGTGCTCACTGCATACATTATTCAGGCTGGAGAAGGAATGTTTGCACATTGCTGTAGATGCCCCAAATGTTAATACATGTATCAGTGCCAACAGCACAGTCGGCATTGCTGACAAAGGCCGTCCGATCTTTGAAGGACACTGAGTGGGGTCCATTTGTTGTTGCTGGCTGTGGTTGCTATTTCACTTTGCAAGAATGTACAAGTCTCAATAAATTCTGCCTCCACAGTTTTGGTTAGATCTAGCTTCACGTTGTTCACATCCAAAAAGTCTGGGCTCTTTGGATCCATGGCGCACAGATCTTCCACCAGTTGACTATTTCCTTCCCTAAATTGTGATGACATTTCCCACAGCACAGCATCTGAAGTGCTGAAGAACAGTTGTTTACATTCCCTCGTCTCCATAATCATGCGGACCTACTGTGCTTTGAACTACATACTCTTTCAAAGTTTTACTCATGAGTTTCCATTGTTTGCTTGGAGCTGGTGTGCTCGTGCCCTCCTGGTATGCCTCCCAAAGCTTTTTAAATTCAGCATCACATCACAGTTTGTCAACACACCCATATGTACTGCAGATAAGTTTGACACCGGTGTGCAGATCAGTTGCTTCAGACTGCAGTAACTTGTTTGGAGGGTCAAGAAGCCCCAGGATTTTGTGAGTCATGTTAGCAATACATTTAAAGCTCTGCCCTCCTCTGCCACTGCTTTCAAGAAGCATGTGGCCTCAAGTCTCATGTCTGTGCCATATGCGCAAATAGATTTGATTTCAACGAGCATCTCTGTGATGTTGTCACTTGATTTCAAAATGACTGACACTGTGTTGAGGTTGCCAGTTGTGATAGAAAAATGACATATTTACCTGATTTGTTGGATATTTAACAATGATTTACCTAACTAAACAGTAAGACATTTCTATTCTATTAAATGTCTGTGTGAACGGAGGAGCCTAAAAACCTACAGCTGACATTCCATAGATAAGATATGGTGGGTGTCACTGAGATAGAGATAGCATGGGGGAGCAGAACAAAGGCCTCAGTATTCCTAATTATCCTGGCATCTGGGAGACAGACAACACCAGAGGCAGATGACCACAGCATGAACCCAAAGTGGCTTATGGTGCGCCACCATCTTTATGGGAGGGCTGGAACCAGCCATGACTGAGCATTCTTGGTATCAGCTATATAAAAACTGTGCATTGTCTGTAAAGGCTACTCAGACTGGTTTACTTATTGCAATAATTAATCAACATTAAATAAAGATGATCGTTTGAAGAACTTACAAATTCTCTCAGTACTGACATTTCCACGACACAGTCCATCTCTGATCAAGAAGTCTGTGCAGTTTTCCCCCAGTGTACTGTGCAGCCACCGTGTGGTTCCTAAAGAAATTGTGCAGGGAACTACACACAAAAAAGTATTCAATCGCCTCCTGAAACGACATAGCGTGCACCACAACCAGGTGCTACAAAAGGCCTGCTTTCTCCCACTGAAAGACAAACCCGCGCTGGCTCATCATCACTGAGGTCGTCAGGTGCTAGTGGCTGGGTAACGATGGTGCAGGTGCTTGTTGTGATGTTACCCTCATGCTGCTGGTGCTAGGCCATGGCTTTTCTCTGTCTTGTTGGTCAGCAGGTGGCATAGGGGATGGGCGGGTATTGCATTTTCTGCTAGGCTCCTCAACCTCAGTGGTCAGGCTAGCAAGCTGCTAGGTGCGCTCAGCTTCGGTCTCGACATGGTGGTGAGTCAGGTTTTTTGTTCTTGGCAGTGCCCAGCCATTTTCGGATATCCATGCTGATCAAAGCTTAGCTAACTAGCTATAATTATTAAGTCAGTGTGCCACTACCAAAGCTTAATGACGCTAGCTGTATGTAAAAGTGAACAACTTTTCCCCACAATTTTACCCTGTCCTGGGATCCAATGAGCTTCCTAAACAAGGTAATGAAGGCAGTACGTTATGCAATTGCATGGCTAGGTGCCCAATCAGAATGCATTTTTGGATTTGAATTACTAAATGTTACATTATTACATCCCCCTTCCCTCCCTCCTTCCCCCTCCTCAGATCATGCGCACACACCGGCATATAGCCTCTGTCCGGGTCTGCGCTACTTGTAGGCCCAGCGCCGGTACATTTGCAAACCGGGCATGGTAATTCATATACCATTTGTTATGTTATGGGGAAACAAACCTTGGAGGAGGGCACAAATTCTATCTGGGGGGGAGGTCCATGCCTGGCTTTGCCACCCATAGAGTCGGCCCTGTCAGTTTCTCTCTCCATGCATCTTTTCTGCTACACTTTCCTTTCTCCATGTCTTGTACTCACTCTCACCTCAGTTACTTTTGCTCTCTTGACTTTCCCACTCGCACTTTTTAACTCTCTCTCTCATTCCCTCTCTCCTTGTATTGAGTCCTGTTGTAACTTTTCTCTGTGCCTGCCCATAGTCAGTCTCTTTCTGTCCCTGTGCCTGACAGCAACTGATTTTCAGACCAGGGAGACACTGATACATTGTATAATCCTCTCTCTCCTCTCCATTTCTCAGTATGTCTCCTTTTGTCGCTTTACTTTCAATTTACAGCTTAATGCTAATTCCCTTTTACCAAACAATCTCATGTCCTCTATCTAGCCTGTCTCATGCCTCTATAGTCTATCCCCCTTTAGAAAATGTAATTCCCTATTACTTGCGCCCCCCACACATTCTCATTATAGGCCACTGCTGACCTCCCATTACTCTGCGATGAGATGATGGATCCGTGTCACTAATCTCTCTCGTCATTATGGCCCTACCAAGGTCCTTTATAGTCATGGGCTATAACATTAGTGCTATTGGATTTTGCAGTGGTAGATGAATACAGTGCCTTGCAAAATGATTCACCCCTTTGGCATTTTTCCTATCTTGTTGCAATACAACCTGTAATTTAAACATTTATTTTTATTTGGATTTCATGTAATGGACATACACAAAATATTTCAAATTGGTGAAGTGAAATGAAAAATTATAAAAATGTTTTAAAAAACAGAAAGTTGTGCGTGCATATGTGTTCACCCTCTTTGCTATGACCCCCTAAATAAGATCTGGTGCAACCAATTACCTTCAGAAGTCACATAATTAGCTAGATTGTACACAGGTGGACTTTATTTAAGTGTCACATGATCTCAGTATATATACACCTGTATACACCTGTTATTTTTGGCCATCAAGGAAAACGCTACGTGTGGCGCAAACCCAACACCTCTCGTCACCCTGAGAACACTATCTGCACAGTGAAGCATGGTGGTGGCAGGATCATGCTGTGGGTATGTTTTTCATCGGCAGGGACTGGGAAACTGGTCAGAATTTAAGGAATGATGGATGGTGCTAAATACAGGGAAATTCTTGAGGTAAACCTGTTTCAGTCTTCAAGAGATTTGAGACTGGGACGGAGGTTCACCTTCCAGCAGGACAATGACCCAAAGCATACTGCTAAAGCAACCCTCGAGTGGTTTAAGGGGAAACATTTAAAAATCTTGGAATGGCCTAGTCAAAGCCCAGACCTCAATCCAATTGAGAATCTGTGGTATGACTTAAAGATTGCTGTACACCAGCAGAACCCATCCAACTTGAAGGAGTTGGTGCAGTTTTGCCTTGAAGAATGGGCAAAAATCCCAGTGGCTAGATGTGCCAAGCTTATAGAGACATACCCCAAGATACTTGCAACTGTAATTGCTGCAAAAGGCAGCTCTACAAAGTATTGACTTTTGGGGTGGGGGGGGTAGGCATGTTATGTAAATCAAATGATACAACCCCCCAAAATCTATTTTAATTCGAGGTTGTAAGGCAACAAAATAGGAAAAATGCCAAGGGGGGAATACTTTCGCAAGCCACTGTAGGTATTACAATCACATTTTGGAGGAGGTGTTTTCCATTTTAATACAAAATTAATATATTTGAAGCCATGATAGAGAGTAGAGTTTAACATAGGGATAGAGGAGAAGTAAAGGGGGTCATTGGTCAAGATTATTAGAATTATTTTGAGGCGCCACTACAGCCAGGACTTTACCAAGGCTACTGGCATTGTTCTCCTGCTGCACAAATGAACACAGGGGATGAATTGATAGAGACTGACTCACTGTGATTATGTCATTTG
The DNA here is from genome assembly GCF_018296145.1 of Oncorhynchus tshawytscha. Taxonomy (NCBI): domain Eukaryota; kingdom Metazoa; phylum Chordata; class Actinopteri; order Salmoniformes; family Salmonidae; genus Oncorhynchus; species Oncorhynchus tshawytscha. The sequence goes on along the minus strand of NC_056435.1, from coordinate 43,131,007 downwards.
ACTCTCATTTGCAGGTTTGGTATCATAAGGGTTTTGTGTCATTATGTCCAGACAATTTCAAGGCAATTGACTATGAACAATAGTGTCATTCATTTATCACTGACTCATCCAAGTAAGGAGTGATGACCTAATGAATCTTATTCCAGTGGTAAAGTTCTGTGGTATGGGCCAACAGGTCATCAAAATATCCAAGATGGTGTAGCAGTCAGACGTCTTTGTCCTGTCGTGTCCCTTGTATATATCGTTTTACATCTTTTTCATCATATATCCTTTAAAATATTTTGCTAAACCTCCATCTAAATACTCTCCTGCAACCCGCCTCACCCAATGTGTCGTGGATCTGCTTTTTTTCCCCCTAAAGTATTTATATTTACTTTGGATCTGGAATCCCTCAACTGAAGCTAGCCAGCTAACTACCAGCTATCAGTCAGCAAACCATTGCCAGCGGTCATCAGCTAACCTTCAGCTCGGAAAGCTCTCGTCAGTTCGAACAACGTGACTCTAACCAGAGCATAACGGACCTGTTATTTTTATCCCTGGATTCCTACCGCAAACTGAACGTTTTCATCTGGATCTTCACAACTAGCTAACCGCAATCCCGGATGACTACTCCTGGCTAGCGTTTCCATCTCAGAGCAAGCACAAATTAGCTTGAAGTTAGCCATGGCCAGGGCTCCTGTGCTACCACCGAAGTATACTCCTGGGCTACAATATCCGGACCCCTTCTACAGCCGGTACGGGGCATGGACCCCGTATATCCCCTACGACTGGAATACCTACATAATCTGCCCGAGGACTCCCAACAGGCCCCTCAGGCGCGACGCCCGCTGAAGGCCCATTATGCTAACCAGCTAGGCATGCTAGCTACCTAGAGCTAGTTGGAACCCTACTAATTCCACAACTGGTCTATCGACGTCACCGCACGAAGAGGCGACGTCCCCCAAAGGCTAACTTTCCAGCCCCTGCTATCTCCTTGCTTGCTAACCCGGTCAGCTAACTGCTAGCTTGCCTGCTCGGCCTGCTAACTGCTAGCCCTTGCTAACGGCTTGCTTGCTAACCTGATCTGCTAACTGCTAGCCCCTGCTAACTGCTTGCTAACCCAGCCTGCTAACTGCTACCTTGCCCCGGTCTACTAACTGCTAGTTTCCGGCCCCGTCCTGCTAACTGCTAGCTTACCTGCCCAGTCTGTAACTGCTAGCCCATGCTAACTGCTTGCTTGCTAACCCAGCCTGCTAACTGCTAGCTTGCCCCGGTCTACTAGCTGCTAGCTTGTTTAGCCCCGGCCTACTAACTGTTAGCTTGTTAGCATCGGAATGCTAACTTTCTGAATCGCTGTGTCCCCAGCCAGCCCAACCACTCACTGGACCCATATGTTCACTTGGCTATGCATGCCTCTCTCTAATATCAATATGCCTTGTCCATTACTGTCCTGGTTAGTGATTACTGTCTTATTTCACTGTAGAGCCTCTAGCACTGCTCAATATGCCTTAACCAACCATGTTGTTCCACCTACTACATATGCAATGACATCACCTGGTTTAAACATCTCTAGAGACTATATCTCTCTCTTCATTACTCAATGCCTAGGTTTACCTCCAATGTACTCACATCCTACCTTACCTTTGTCGGTACACTATGCCTTGAATCTATGCTATCGTGCCCAGAAACCTGCTCCTTTTACTCTCTGTTCTGAATGTGCTAGATGGCCAGTTCGTATAGTCTTTAGCCATACCCTTATCCTACTTCTCCTCTGTTCCTCTGGTGATGTGGAGGTTAATCTAGGTCCTGCAGTGCCTAGCTCCACTCCCACCCCACAGGTGCTCTCATTTGTTGACTTCTGTAAACGTAAAAGCCTTGGTTTCATGCATGTTAACATTAGAAGCCTACTCCCTAAGTTTGTTTTACTCACTGCTTTAGCACACTGCCAAGCCAGATGTCTTAGCCGTGTCTGAATCCTGGTTTAGGAAAACGACCAAAAACCTTGAAATTTCCATTCCTATCTATAACGTTTTCCGCCAAGATAGAACTGCCAAAGGGGGCGGTGTTGCAATCTAATGCAGAGATAGCCTGCAGAGTTCTGTATTACTATCTAAGTCTGTTCCCAAACAATTTGAGCTTCTTCTTCTAAAAATGCACCTTTCCAGAAACAAGTCTTTCACTGTTGCCGCTTGCTATAGACCTCCCTCTGCCCCCAGCTGGGCCCTCGATACCATATGTGAATTGATTGTCCCCCATCTATCTTCTGAGCTCGCACTACTAGGTGACCTAAACTGGGACATGCTTAACACCCCGGCCATCCTACAAACTAAGCTTGATGCCCTCAATCTCACACAAATTATCAATGAACCTACCAGGTTCAATCCCAAATCAGTAAACACGGTCACCCTCATAGATGTCATCCTAACGAACTCACCCTCCAAATACACCTCTGCTGTTTTCATTCAAGATCTCAGGAATCACTGCCTCATTGCCTGCATCCGTAATGGGTCTGCATCCGTAATGGGTCTGCAACCAAACGACCACCCCTCATCACTGTCAAACGCTCCCTGAAACATTTCTGCGAGCAGGCCTTTCTAATCGACCTGGCCGGGGTATCCTGGAATTACATCGACCTCATCCCGTCAGTAGATGATGCCTGGCTATTCTTTAAATGTGCCTTCCTCACCATCTTAAATAAGCATGCCCCTCTCAAAAAATTTAGAACTAGGAATAGATATAGTCCTTGGGTCACTCCAGACCTGTCTGCCCTTGACCAGCACAAAAATATCCTGTGGCGTTCTGCATTAGCATCAAATAGCCCCTGTGATATGCAACTTTTCAGGGAAGTTAGGAACAAATACACACAGGCAGTTAGCTTTTCTAAGGCAAGCTTTTTCAAACAGAAATTTGCATCCCGAGGTACTAACTCAAAAAAGTTCTGGGACACTGTGAAGTCCATGGAGAATAAGAGCACCTCATCCCAGCTGCCCACTGCTCTGAGGCTAGGAAACACTGTCACCACCGATAAATCCACTATAATTGAGAATTTCAATGAGCATTTCTCTATGGCTGGCCATGCTTTCCACTTGGCTACCCCTACCCCGGTCAACTACCCGGCACCCTCCACAGCAACCCGCCAAAGCCCCCACCATTTCTCCTTTACCCAAATCCAGATAGCTGATGTTCTGAAAGAGCTGCAAAATCTGGATCCCTACAAATCAGCCGGGCTAGACAATCTGGACCCTCTCTGTCTAAAAATATCTGCCGAAATTGTTGCAACCCCTATTACTAGCCTGTTCAACCTCTCTTTCGTATCGTCTGAGATTCCCAAAGATTGGAAAGCTGCCACGGTCATCCCCCTCTTCAAAGGGGGTGACACTCTAGACCCAAACTGCTACAGACCTATATCTATCCTACCCTATCTTTCTAAGGCCTTCAAAAGACAAGTTAACAAACAGATTACTGACCATTTCGAATCCCACCATACCTTCTCCGCTATGCAATCTGGTTTCAGAGCTGGTCATGGGTGCACCTCAGCCACGCTCAAGGTTCTAAACGACATCATAAGCACCATCGACAAGAGACATTACTGTGCAGCCGTATTCATCAACCTGGCCAAGGCTTTCGACTCTGGCAATCACAACAGTCTTATTGGCAGACTCGACAGCCTTGGGTTCTCAAATGATTGCCTCGCCTGGTTTACCAACTACTTCTCTGATAGGGTTCAGTGTGTCAAATCGGAGGGACTGTTGTCCGGTCCTCTGACAGTCTCTATGGGTGTGCCACAGGGTTCAATTCTCGGGCCGACTCTCTTTTCTGTATACATCAATGATGTTGCTGTTGCTGCTGGTGATTCTCTGATCCACCTCTACACAGACGACACCATTCTGTATACATCTGGCCCCTCCTTGGACACTGTGTTAACTAACCTCCAGACGAGCTTCAATGCCATACAACTCTCCTTCTGTGGCCTCCAACTGCTCTTAAACGCAAATTAAACTAAATGCATGCTATTCAATCGATCACTGCCCGCACCTGCCCGCCTGTCCAGCATCACTACTCTGGACGGCTCTGACTTAGAATACGTGGACAACTACAAATACCTGGGTGTCTGGTTAGACTGTAAACTCTCCTTCTAGACTCACATTAAGCATCTCCAATCCAAAATTAAATCTAGAATCGGCTTCCTATATCGCAACAAAGCATCCTTCACTCATGCTGCAAAACATACCCTCGTAAAACTGACCATCCTACCGATCCTCGACTTCGGTGATGTCATCTATAAAATAGCCTCCACCACTCTACTCAACAAATTGGATGCAGTCTATCACAGTGCCATCCGTTTTGTCACCAAAGCCCCATACACTACCCACCATTGCGACCTGTACACTCTCATTGGTTGGCCCTCGCTTCATACTCATCGCCAAATCCACTGGCTACAGGTTATCTACAAGTCTCTGCTAGGTAAAGCCCCTCCTTATCTGAGCACACTGGTCACCCGAACAGCACCCACTCGTAGCACGCGCTCCAGAAGGTATATCTCACTGGTCACCCCCAAAGCCAATTCCTCCTTTGGTCGTCTTTCCTTCCAGTTCTCTGCTGCCCATGACTGGAACGAATTGCAAAAATCTCTGAAGCTGGAGACTCACATCTCCCTCACTAGCTTTAACCACCAGCTGTCAGAGCAGCTTACAGATCACTGCACCTGTACATAGCCCATCTGTAAACAGCCCATCTATCTACCTACCTCATCCCCATACTGGTATTTATTTATTTTGCTCCTTTGCACCCCAGTATCTCTACCTGCACATTCATCTTCTGCCAATCTACCATTCCAGTGTTTAATTGCTATATTTTAATTACTTCGCCACCATGGCCTATTTATTTCCTTAACTTACCTCATTTGCACTCGCTGTATATAGACTTTTTGTTTTGTTTTGTTCTACTGTATTATTGACTGTATGTTTTGTTTATTCCATGTGTAACTCTGTGTTGTATGTGTCGAATTGCTACGCTTTATCTTGGCCAGGTCGCAGTTGCAAATGAGAACTTGTTCTCAACTAGCCTACCTGGTTAAATAAAGGTGAAATAAAAAATCTATGGGAGAGCCACATTTAATTTGGTTACATGAGTCAATGACTGACATTGCAATCATTGGCTCAGAGGCTCCAGTCTCTTGTTGTCTAATGATTCAGATCGAGAAGATTTCACATTGTGGTGGGAGCAGCATGGTTGTTGCTGTGAGACTGAGTGCATATGGGTCCCCTTTCATCATACATCAAAGAGGTACCCCCACAAACCTTACTGCACACACACACAGAAACACACACACACACACTCACAGACATCACACACACAGTGCAAACCTATGAGAGTGTACAGGATACAACAAGGACATGAAACATGGCAGTGAAGGTAACACAAACAGCCACAGACACACTGAGTGAAATCCTCCTCCCCCAAAACTCAGCCCTGACACTCCTGTGTGATCCCCAGGGTAAAGTCCATTGTGCTGGTGTGTCAGTGATGTAGCGCTAATCCACATTGACTGGCAGTGTGTGTTTAGGTGCTGACTGAAGTGATGTTCAGCACAGACAGGTTGACTGACGATGGAGCTGTTCATGTGCTCCAGAAAAAATACAGCCCAAGGGCGGGTCCTAACAATGTACACACACACACCAAGCGCGCGCAAGCGCACACACACACACACACACACACACACACACACACACACACACACACACACACAAACACACACACACAACCCTGTGGAGATCATCCTTACTAACACAACAAACAAACAGAATTCAGACATAAACAAACACCCTCCTTCCTGGGTGACATATCCATTGAGTCCTGCAACTCTGAGAGGAGGAGAGTGATAGACTCCCCAGTCCCCCTTGGCCCCTCCCTAGGCCAGAGAAGGAGATGAATGAGAAAAGCAGATGAGGAGCAGCTTAGAGGGCCAGGAGGAGAATAGAGGAGAAAGGAGAAGAAGGCAGGAGCTGATGGATGACAGAAACAAGTGATGGAAGTGAAGAGAAGGGATGAGATAGAGTATGGAACCCGGGTCAACCCCGGTCTGTCAACAGAAGATAAGCTGTCATGGTCCTGTCATCAGACACACATTTTACACACCTGGGCATCAGAACAGGTGTCCCACCTCCTGCCACCTCATAAACACGCACAACTTCCATGTGCTCATAAAAAATATACTGCTTCAACACTGTTTGTGTGCACAAACCTCCATACTCGAGAGTAGAGTAGAGTGGAGAATCTTTATTACCCAGAGGGATATATTTGCTAGACATACTATGTTCATAAGATGTGACTTCACCTTTCGCATGTATGCACACAACATAAACACACATTCATAAGCAGTTTCCTTTGCTTTATAAGATTTATTTGACAGGGACAGTGTCCATCAGGGTTACCAAACTGGCGGCTCACTGGCCGAATTAGGCCCGTGGGTGGTTTTATTTTGCCCTCAAAATTTTCTGAGCAATAAATAAATAAATATATATATATCATAAATATATATATCTGTCACCTTGATATACACTGCTCAAAAAAATAAAGGGAACACTAAAATAACACATCCTAGATCTGAATGAATGAAATATTCTTATTAAATACTTTTTTCTTTACATAGTTGAATGTGCTGACAACAAAATCACACAAAAATTATCAATGGAAATCAAATTTATCAACCCATGGAGGTCTGGATTTGGAGTCACACTCAAAATTAAAGTGGAAAACCACACTACAGGCTGATCCAACTTTGATGTCCTTAAAACAAGTCAAAATGAGACTCAGTAGTGTGTGTGGCCTCCACGTGCCTGTATGACCTCCCTACAACGCCTGGGCATGCTCCTGATGAGGTGGCGGATGGTCTCCTGAGGGATGTCCTCCCAGACCTGGACTAAAGCATCCGTCAACTCCTGGACAGTCTGTGGTGCAACCAGTCAACTTCTGGTGATGGAGCGAGACATGATGTCACCAGATGTGCTCAATTGGATTCAGGTCTGGGGAACGGGCGGGCCAGTCCATAGCATCAATGCCTTCCTCTTGCAGGAACTGCTGACACACTCCAGCCACATGAGGTCTAGCATTGTCTTGCATTAGGAGGAACCCAGGGCCAACCGCACCAGCATATGGTCTCACAAGGGGTCTGAGGATCTCATCTCGGTACCTAATGGCAGTCAGGCTACCTCTGGCGAGCACATGGAGGGCTGTTCGGCCCCCCAAAGAAATGCCACCCCACACCATGACTGACCCACCGCCAAGCCGGTCATGCTGGAGGATGTTTCAGGCAGCAGAACGTTCTCCACAGCGTCTCCAGACTCTGTCACGTCTGTCATGTGTGCTCAGTGTGAACCTGCTTTCATCTGTGAAGAGCACAGGGCGCCAGTGGCGAATTTGCCAATCTTGGTGTTCTCTGGCAAATGCCAAACGTCCTGCACGGTGTTGGGCTGTAAGCACAACCCCCACCTGTGGACGTCGGGCCCTCATACCACCCTCATGGAGTCTGTTTCTGACCGATTGAGCAGACACATGCACATTTGTGGCCTGCTGGAGGTCATTTTGCAGGGCTCTGGCAGTGCTCCTCCTGCTCCTCCTTGCACAAAGGCGGAGGTAGCGGTCCTGCTGCTGGGTTGTTGCCCTCCTACGGCCTCCTCCACGTCGCCTGATGTACTGGCCTGTCTCCTGGTAGCGCCTCCATGCTCTGGACACTATGCTGACAGACACAGCAAACCTTCTTGCCACAGCTCGCATTGATGTGCCATCCTGGATGAGCTGCACTACCTGAGCCACTTGTGTGGGTTGTAGACTCCGTCTCATGCTACTAGAGTGAAAGCACCGCCAGCATTCAAAAGTGACCAAAACATCAGCCAGGAAGCATAGGAACTGAGAAGTGGTCTGTGGTCACCACCTGCAGAACCACTCCTTTATTGGGGGTGTCTTGCTAATTGCCTATAATTTCCACCTGTTGTCTATTCCATTTGCACAAACAGCATGTGAAATGTATTGTCAATCAGTGTTGCTTCCTAAGTGGACAGTTTGATTTCACAGAAGTGTGATTGACTTGGTGTTACATTGTGTTGCTTAAGTGTTCCCTTTATTTTTTTGAGCAGTGTATATATAATTATTTGATTTTCTTTTTTTACAATGTAGGTGCACAGGTCGAGAGATATTTGAGTAATCAAGGTGACAGACATGGACACATTCAATTCTGACTTGCATAATCTTGCCTGCATCTAGCTGATTTAGGTGTAATCATTAGCCCAACAGTTGCAAATGAGAGTTTCTATTGGACAAATTCAGTTTTGTACCGTTTGCTTCCGCTAAAGAAACGTTCTTCAACAAAATTGGTGGAATGAATACACCCCTGATCACATGCAAATACAGCCACATATAAACTGCATGATTACTCATTGTATATATAATTCCTTCTCGCATCAACGCTCTCTCCTCCTCTCACCTTTCCCTTTCGCTTGTGGACACTGCACAACACAACAGCTGTCTGTGACCAGGCAAAAAACATTCCAAGCCAAACTTTCATACCATAACTGCAAGACACAGCCTACATCGATGTAGCCATATTAATGTCATAGTCAGCATAGCTAATAGAACTAACACATCAGTAAACCCGCTACAATGCAGTTTAGCAGTTACATCGGCAGGCCCCGGTGGCAATAAATTACAGGCCCCGGTGGCAATAAAAAACAAATGCTTACCTTGACTTGGAAGAGTTCTAGTGTTGGATAGCCATAGCCAGCTAGCTAAAATAGAATCCCTCTCTGTCTGAACCAGGTGTTTGAGTAGGCTAAACCAGCTAGCTGCATTTGCTAGTTTCTTCTCCTTCATTTTGGAATAAATTAATTTGTTCAAAACTGTTCAACTATTGTCTTTCTCTCTCTTTGAGTCAACTACTCACTATATGTTATGCACTGCAGTGCTAGCTAGCTGTAGCTTATGCTTTCAGTTCTAGATTCATTCTCTGATACTTTGATTGGGTGGACAACATGTCAGTTAATGCTACAAGAGCTCTGATAGGTTAGAGGACGTCCATCGGAAGATGTCATAATTACTATGTAAGTCTATTGAAGGGGGTAATAACCATGAGCCTTCTAGGTTTTGTTTTGAAATCAATGTACCTAGAGGAGAACAAAAGCTAGCTGTCCTCCGGCTACACCATGGTGCTCCCCTACAGAGTGCTGCTGAGGCTACTGTAGACCTTCATTGCAAAACAGCGTGTTTTAATACATTTGGTGTAGTTTTATCTAAAAGGGATGACTTTTTTAATATTTCACTATTTTAAAGAAATTCACTGAGGAGGATGATCCTTCATCCTCTGAGGAGCCTCCACTAATATACTGTGCAAAGCTGTCATCAAGACAAAGGGTGGCTAATTTGAAGAATCTCAAATATAAAATATATTTTGATTTGTTTAACACTTTGTTGGTTACTACATCAATCAATGATAATAAAGCCCTTCTTACATCAGCTGATGTCAAAGTGCTGTACAGAAACTCAGTCTAAAACCCCAAACAGCAAGCAATGCAGGTGTAGAAGCACGGTGGCTAGGAAAAACTCCCTAGAAAGGCCGGAACCTTGGAAGAAACCTAGAGAGGAACCAGGCTATGAGGGGTGGCCAGTCATCTTCTGGCTGTGCTGGGTGGAGATTATAACAGAACATGGCTAAGATGTACATGATTCCATATGTGTTATTTCATAGTTTTGATGTCTTCACTATTATTCTACAATGTAGAAAATAGTACAAATAAAGAAAAACCCTTGAATGAGTAGGTGTGTCCAAACTTTTGACTGGTACTGTATATAACCATTTTTTGTTGAATTTTCATTGTTGGACATAAGACCAGGAATTCAGCTTCATGTGATTTTAATCTTGTAAATCTGTTCCCAAGTATTCCCACGCTGTAATGGGTGTGTGTTGGTGGCAGGGAAGTCAGGCGCAGGAGAATCAAACTTGGTATAAACGGAGTCATTTAATCAGTGCTTCACAAAACTCCAAAACCAAAATGACAAAATAATAAAAAGTGGGTACAAAACCTGTCGCGCACCAACACATAATACACAAACATACAATCAAACAATCTCCGACAAGGACATGAGGGGTAAGAGAGGGTTAAATACACAACATGTAATTGATGGGATTGGAACCAGGTGTGAAGGAAGACAAGACAAAACCAATGGAAAATGAAAAATGGATCAGTGATGGCTAGAAGGTCGGTGACGTCGACCGCCGAACACCGCCCGAACAAGGAGAGGGACCGACTTTGTCGTAACACACAAAGTCGTAACACACGCATAATAGAGAGACAAATGTAAGCAAGGTTTGTGAAATGGTTATGTTTTAGTCATATATTATATCTGTTTGGTTTTCTTGCAGTCCATTTGCAGTGTACAAATGATTTGTAATTATGTTTCGGTCCCCCTGTATTCAGTGGTGGAAAAAATACTCAATTGTCATACTTGAGTAAAAATAAAGATATCTTAATAGAAAATGACTTAAGTAAAAGTTAAAGTCACCCAGTAAAATACTACTTGAGTAAAAGTCTAAAAGTATTTATTTTTAAATATACTTAAGTATCAAAAGTAAATGGAATTGCTCAAATGTACTTAAGTATCAAAAGTAAAAGTAAAAATACAAACCATTTCAAATTCCTTATATTAAGCAAATAAGACGGCACAATTTTTTTTTTTAATTGACGGATAGCCAGGGGCACACTCCAACACTCAGACATCATTTACAAACAAAGCATTTGTGTTTAGTGAGTCCGCCAGATCAGAGGCAGTAGGGATGACCATGGATGTCCTCTGATTAGTGTGTGAATCGGACCATTTTCCAGTCAAAATATAACAAGTACTTTTGGGTGTCAGGGAAAATGTATGGAGTAAAAAGTACATTATTTTCTTTAGGAATGTAGTGAAGTAAAGGTAAAAGTTGTCAAAAATATAAATAGTAAAGTAAAGTACAGATACCTCAAAAACTTACTTAAGTAGTACTTTAAAGTATTTTTACTTAAGTACTTTACACCAATGCATGTATTGTTTTACTGGTTTACTGTTTTCTTAAGAATATAGCTGTGCATGCCTTCAAAGTGTATCATGTCTTTCACTCTCCTATGACCTTTTCCCAGAAGATACACTTGCACTACTGCAAGTACAGACAATTAAGTTGCAGGAACAGTGATTCAAGACGTGGAACAGACATGAAACTCATGAGCAAGCATGGAACAAATAAATATGCAGGACATATGAAACTCATCAACAAGCACACTCATAGCCAACAATATGTCAGGAATGCATGAAAAACCATGGAGGAGAGTTATGTGCACTTAAAAGGCTAACATGAACAGATGTTTTTGACCTGAGAATATGCACTTACAAGTAAACAAGAGCTGTAAACAATGGTATTTGAAATACTGGGGGTTTGGGGGATAGGGTTTATGAAGGATATAGGGTATGTTATGGTTAGTACTGTAGAGGTGCTGACATCTTGGGCAAGGGAGCTTGACTTTGAGAGAAAGTTGGACAATTCAAATGAATAAACTGGTACTGTATATGTGTATATGTATATATGTGCTGTATATGTGTTGGAGAAAATATATTAGATAGAATGTATAGTAAAAAAGAGAAGGCAAAGAGCATTGGGAGATGAATATGATCAAATCAAGTAGGTTGGGCTGTACAGGCTGACACAAATAGGTCAAAGAGTTTATCATTTGTCGGAACACAGAGTGTTTGTGTAACTGGTGTGGTAGTTCCAAGGCCAGGAACTAGCAATGCAGTGCCCATGGCAACCACAGGCAACAGCCGCTGACTAGAGACAATATTAGCATAATGTCAAGGTGAACACATCTGCATGGGGGTCTAGTTGAACACTGTTGTCTACAGACACTGTACATCTCATACTGTTCACCACAAATAGCCCAGATTCTGTGCATCTTACACTCTGATACATGTAGGTCACAGGTGGTGGTGACGCATGCTGCAGCCTAGGAACCTTGCATTTGATTGGCTGCCAGCTCCTTCTAAACCTTTAAAACCAAGGCAAACTAGCACAGGCATATAGTATGTGCTTATGAAGACGATTGGTATAAGTTGCTGATAACTCGATTTTATAAAGGTTTCTGATGCTCAATGGATGATACATAACAGCATGTTGTTGATGGTTGTTATTACGCTCCTGATGGTTATTTCAGTACATTTCTCTCAAGGCTTGTAAAACAGTGACTAGGCAACCTTGGTTTGCTTTGTGTGTGTATAGAGCACATATGAGACAATTTGAAGAAATGTTACAGAGAGCATCAGCTTTAGGAGATGATTTGCATAGAGATTACAATGGTGCGCACAGAATGTACAGTTTAATCTGTACCTCCTTGATATTCAGCTCTTTGATTTACAGAGAACAATGGGCCAAAGGCCTCATTTACCTATAAAGAACATGTTGATTTCTGTTGGAGGACAAAGTGAATTGGCATCAGTAGTAACACCAGCAGGGGAGCAGGCAACTGCCAGTCTCGCAGTACTTGGAGACAATTATGGTTTGAGCCAAATGAATTACAACCCTTACACACAGGAATCCCCCTGGGTTTTTCTGTACATAACTAATTCTCACAACTGGAAACATGTTCACTGTGAACCTGAGGTGCATTGAGACATACTGCACTAATATCATATCTATATTTTTCTCACTGTCCTATTCAATTTACATCAATTTATCTCATGAGTCATCAAAGCCTTGTTTTCTAATCTTATTCTTGAGTGCCAAATCTCTTGTCACAGCCTGAAAAGGATCTTCTTTGCTTCTGGATGCCGAGATTATTCAGTGTTTAGTTTACTGTTGCTTTTCACATACCTGATACCAAGCTAAATATACTGTATGTGAGATTATTCAGTGTTTAGCTCACTGTTGCTTTTCACATACCTGATACCAAGCTAAATATACTGTATGTGAGATTATTCAGTGTTTAGCTCACTGTTGCTTTTCACATACCTGATACCAAGCAAAATATACTGTATGTGAGATTATTCAGTGTTTAGCATACTGTTGCTTTTCACATACCTGATACCAAGCAAAAGATACTGTTTGTGAGATTATTCTGTGATGGCTATATTGATTACAAAAATATGTATATGAATAGGACTATAACCAAAGCAACCAGACCAGAGTGGTGAAAAGTGAACTCTTATCTGACAAAATGTCTCTGTCGTAACACGTTAATATTTCCTATGGAAAAACCAGAGAGTAAAGGAATTTCTTGCCCTGTGGAAAGTTGGAACTGATTGGAAACTGGGCCCCCAGCCTTCCATCATCCTTCCCTTCTAGTGTCTGGAACCCCCCTACTCCCCTCTGGAAAAACAATAAGGACAGTCAGAGTGTTCTAAGGCTTCTCCTCATTCTTCCTCTCCATCTCCTTCATAAAGCCCCAGCTTATTTGAGTAGAGTACCGTCATGACAGAGGACACCTTCTGCATAGGAATGTATACTAATTGCTAGTTCAGCCACTGCTCAGGTAGCTACTGTATCACAGCAAAGCAGGTTCCATAAAGCCCTGATAACAAACTCTCAGAATGAAGAGCAGTGTCAACCTGAGCAAGAGAGCCTGCAACGGCCTGTACTCTGCCCATAGTACAGTATATATCTCTACCACTGGTGTACAACACCCGCCTGCAGCCCCTGCAAGGCGCGAGGGCCCACGGACTCTGGGGTCCCCCAACCCAAAACATTTATAAAAAATAAGCTCAGACTCATTGCAAAACGTGTAGAAATGCATGAGATTAGCTATACAACTGCAAATGTTTCCAGACAATACGAATTGTAAGAAGGTTGCTGTTTCCCCCCACCCCCCAAAAAATATTTTTAAAATGTTGCAGAGAAACTGCGCTATGCCAGTGATCCCTACACGATGCAACAGTGAAAGGAGTACATGATAGAGCACAATTCAATCTATACTTCATGCCCATTCTACCCTTCAATAATGACGGAGCAGACAATCCCATAATGTCCTCTGATGATACGGTCCTCGAGATGGGAGCGTGCCCTTCTTCTCCTCCTCGTTCTCATTCACTGGTCTTTTCTTTCCATCATCACTCTGCCACGCTGACTTCACAGGTCTACATTACATCAGTGGAGAACTACTCAGACCTCTCCCTTTCTTCTTCTCTCTTTTCTCTCTTTTTCTCTCACACACACATACAGTGCCTTCAGAACGTATTCACACCACTTGACTTTTTCCACATTTAATTATGTTACAGCCTGAATAAAACATGTATTAAATTGAGATTTTGTGTCACTGTCCCACACAATAGTGTGTTTTTCCCGTACTCATTTTGCTATTCTCCTTTTTCTCGTCCTCCCGGTTTTGACCCTTGCCTGTTTCTGGACTCTGTACCCGCCTGCCTGACCACGAGCCTGTCTGCCACTCTGTACCTCCTGGACTCTGATCTGGGTTTGACCTTTTTGCCTGTCCATAACTATTCTCTTGCCTACACCTTTGGATTATTAAACATTGTAAGACTCCAACCATCTGCCTCCTGTGTCTGCATCTGGGTCTCGCCTTGTGTCTTGATAACACGTACAATTATCTGTAAGGTCCCTCAGTTGAGCAGTGAATTTCAAACACAGATTCAACCACAAAGATCACGGAGGTTTTCCAATGCCTCACAAAGAAGGGCACCTATTGGTAGATGGGTAAAAATAGAAAAAAGCAGACATTGAATACCGCTTTGAGCATGGTGAAGTTATTAATTACACTTTGGATGGTGTACCAATACACCCAATCAATACAAAGACACAGGCATCTTTCCTAACTCAGGTGCCGGAGAGGAAGGAAACTGCTCAGGAATTTCACCATGAAGCCAATGGTGACTTTAAAACAGTTACAGAATGTAATGGCTGTGATAGGAGAAAACAGAATGGATCAAGAACATTGTAGTTACTCCACAATACAAACCTAAATAAAATAGTTAAAAGGAAGTCTGTGCAGAATAAAATATTCCAAAACATGCATCCTGTTTGCAATAAGGCACTAAAGTAAAACTGCAAAAAATGTGGCAAAGAAATAAACTTTATTTTCTGAATACAAAGTGTTATGTTTGGGGGCAAATCCAACACAACACATCACTGAGTACCACTATTCATATTTTCAAGCATGGTGGTGACTGCATCATGTTATGGGTATGCTTGTCATCGGCGATGACTAGGTTTTTTTCAGGTAAAAAAATACATGGAATAGAGCTCAGCACAGGTAAAATCTTAGAGCAGATGTTCTTCAACTTTTTCAGCCTGGGACCCAAATTAGAAATTCAGTGTTTTCTTGGGACCCAAACTTAGGAAAATATGCAACTCTACATGAATATTGGTACATTTCATTGCCCTTATGCCTAAAACAAATGCAATATAGACATCTTACTGTAGAACTTATTGTTTAAAGAAAGTCTAGGTTGGAACTAACGCTGTTAAAATACATGCATTTTTTAAATTCTGAACTAGAATAAACTGATTGATAACATCACACAGATGTAGATCAGACACACACACACACAGTCCTAATGAGAGGTGTGTGGTAGGTTAAAGTTTTCAACAAGCATGTCTATTCTGGGCTCTGTTTTTGACAGTGCAACACTGAGGTCATGCTCAGCATTGAAACTGTTTCTGTACTTGTTTTGTAAAATTATGTCAGAGTTGAGAACCCTGACTAACATAGGTATGTGGTGCCAAACTGGATCTGAACATCTACTGCTTTCTCAGTCAGGCAGGAGACCGCTTCTTGCTATAGATGAACAACCCAGAACTGCGTGAGTGTGTTTGCAGCAAAAAGCATCTTGCTTCAATCAGTTTATTCCAGTTAAGTATAAAAATTATATTTGTATTTTAACAACCTAGACGTGTTGTCAACAATAATTTATACAGTAAGCCTACCCCATACCCCTTTTTTATGGTATCCAATTGGTAGTTACAGTCTTGTCTCATCGCTGAAACTCCCGTGTGGACATCGGGAGAGGCAAAGGTCGAGAGCTGTGCATCCTCCGAAACACAACCCAACCAAGCCTGCTTCTTGACACAATGCCCACTTAACCCGGAAGCCAGCCATGCCAATGTGTCAGAGGAAACACCGTACACCTGGTGACCGTGTCAGTGTGCACGGCCCGCCACAGGAGTCGCTAGTGCATGATGGGACAAGGACATCCCTGCCGGCCAAACCCTCCCCTAACTCGGACAACGCTGGTCCAATTGTGCACCGCCCCATTGGTCTCCCAGTTGCGGCCGGCTGCGACAGAGCCTGGACTCGAACCTAGAATCTATAGTGGCACCGCTAGCACTACCATGCAGTGCCTTAGACCACTGTGCCACTTGGGAGGCAGACCTGATCATTTTTCATCTTCATCTGTACAGTTACTAGTGTTGCACTATCAGTAACTAGCTTGCTTTGGCGAATGTTACCTATTAGCTGTGCATAGCAGATAGTTTGAAAGTGAAACTCACATCTACTACTATGAGAGTTAGTACTCCCTTATTTCCGCTTATCATCACCTGTTATAAAATGACAACAATGCCTTGCTAGCTGACTTACTTTTCCACTGTCGCACTTCCCAGCACAAAACACATTGTGGGCGCTCATCGTTATAAGTTTGTATGAAAGAGAGAGAAACTCATGGCTGTATATGCGTTTCATGATAATTGAGCGATGTGAGTGTCAGTGAGTGATGGCAAGTGGGAATAACAAGTCAGTGGCTTGAACGACAGCTCTGCTTCGTGCGTGTCGCGGAGTGATCTTCAAGAAAACTGCAGAAAAGGGAGAAGCACACAGGCATCTCCCTCTCATACTTGCGCAGCTGCAAACTGAGCAGAGACCGCTGCTAAGCAGAGAGCGCACTGAACAGAGAGCGCAGATGTACAAATCAATTCCAGTAATTAATGAAATAATTATAAATGTACTCTGACACGTGACCTATAATTTAAGAAAGGCTGTCTAGGAGGAAATCCTGGTTCAGTCAGCTTTCCAACAGACACTGGGAGACAAATGTACCTTTCAGCAGGACAATAACCAAAAACACAAGGCCAAATATACAGTGGGGCAAAACAGTATTTAGTCAGCCACCAATTGTGCAAATTCTCCCACTTAAAAAGATGAAAGAGGCCTGTAATTTTCATCATAGGTACACTTCAACTATGACAGACAAAATGAGAAAAAAAATCCAGAAAATCACATTGTAGGATTTTTTATGAATTTATTTGCAAATTATGGTGGAAAATAAGTACTTGGTCAATAACAAAAGTTTATCTCAATACTTTGTTATATACCCTTTGTTGGCAATGACAGAGGTCAAACGTTTTCTGTAAGTCTTCACAAGGTTTTCACACACTGTTGCTGGTATTTTGGCCCATTCCTCCATGCAGATCTCCTCTAGAGCAGTGATGTTTTGGGGCTGTTGCTGGGCAAAACGGACTTTCAACTAAGTAAGTCAAGTGGGATGAATACTTAAATACTTGAATTTGTTGGTTCAAAAAGCTAATACTATTAATTGGTACGATGACAAGGTGACTTCGTTTAGGATAAGATCACTTCATTAGTCCAACTGAAATTTGACTTCTGCTTTTAACCCAACCCCTCCAAAATACACACATACTTTACATACATACATACAGTATACAGGTTTTTGGAGCGGTGCAGGGGACTGCCCAGGGAGCTGTTGTTGTAGGGGGTTAAGTGCTTTGCTCAAATGCACAAGTGTCATGGTTCCACCAGCCACCAGATAGTGGCAGAGACCATCTTACAGACAATTATGACACTCAGGTGTTATCTATTTGCCATTATGAGTTCCCCTTTAAAAGGAGTGTGTTTCTGTTTTTGCAGAAGCTTGGTTTTTGATTGCCATGTGTGGCATGTGTGATCCTTCTGTTACCTTGTTTCTCAGTAAAGTATTTGCTTTATCCTAAATCATTGATTCTTTGTCTGGTCCATTCTCTGCACCTGCGTTCAACCTCACCACGTCACACTCAACAGCAGGCAATGGCATCTAAGATTTGATACTAGCAACCCTCACCAGCTCACTTCACAAAAGATTTTTCCCATCGGATCTGGGATTCGAACTGTTGACGCTAGGCTAACTGCTATACCAGCTTCAACTGCACCATTGCCTAAATGCATTTACAGGACCAATATTAAGCCTAGTACTGGACACAAAATTATGTACAATTAAAAGTGTAGTCTATGTCTGGGAAACTGCCCCCTAGAAGTATCAAAAACAACCCCCGCTTTTCCTTTCAAACACCTTAATTCAACTAAATCAGCCTTCTTATAAAAGTGTCAAGCACATACTGACTAAGCCAATGAAGCAGGATGAATAGCTGGGAAACTTCCCCAAGTGCACAAATCAGCCAAGAGTGAACACATTAAGTGTTTTCTGCTGGGTCTGTATTCAGGAACAGAAGGTTCATGTGCACAAAGACTGACACCAGAACATCAGTTGTTCCCATGGCCTTGTCCTCATTTTCAGCTCTGATTGTGTTTTACCATAATGCCAAATGGCTAATAGACAGGCTGATGATAACATCACATGTTTGACATTTGGATTGGGTTGAATTAGTGGTTTGTTTGTGTCAATGAGGGCTTTGTGTCCTAGAGAGCTCACAAATATTCCCCATTCTGTGGGTTTCCTTTGCCTTTTCCAAACCCAATACAAAAACTCTCTGTATCTTCTCAGAACTAAGCACAGATGCCAAAGCTCTATAATGACAAGTCTTTCACTCTCTCTTCTTGCTGTGTGGTGAAAGGAAATGGACATGTAGGAAATGGTAGATTTGTGGTTAACCAATAAACTGCACCAAACACTATTACTTATTCCCTTTCTGTGAGTGTTTATGATACCCTGATTGAAGAACAGTGACTACTTCCTCCTACTTGGACGAGTCAGCGCTGTGAATTTGTACTTATTAACTCACTCTCAATTGGGGGAGGAATAGGGGGGAATAGGGGGAATAAGGGGGGTAAAGGGGGGAAATAAGTGGGGGGGTGACATCTACCCTCTTTCTTTCTACATGTCCTTGTTTTGTATGTCGTGTTTTGTATTATTTGTTTTGCACCCAGAACTCTGGGTCTTGTTGTTCCTGTATGCTCTTTTATGTTTAGATAAGAATTGTATACCTGTCTTGTATACCTATACACCATTCTTGTGTGTGTTCAATAAAAAATATTTGAAACAAAAGAAGAACAGTGACTACACTAATGGCCAGTTACATCATGACATACCACAAAAAGGACAGTTAACCTATTGTTTTGCATGGGGAACAAATGCGTATCTTCTCGTCTGATAGGCATATACATTTCAACCTTACAGTATGCCCTGACACAAACTCCAGGGAATTTCCATGTTAAATATCTAAATCCTGATATCAGTGTGAGTTGTTTAGTTAGGGGAAGAGATTCTGAACGCCCTGACAGTCAGGTAGGTTTACAGTATGAAAGATGAAGGGTGGGCATGCAAAGCGAACATAAAGTTTCCAATCATTATCCCTCCATTAGCCTCTAACCAGTGGTTCGGTACAAGTGCTCGCTGCATGCTATTTTCTTATTTTTTTTACAAATACATTTTGTTCAGAAATGTTCTTGAGAGATCCATCAAAGTCAATAATACGGTATGAAAATAAGAAAGATTCAATGTCAAATGGTGTCAGTGACATCCTCCAGATAGTTTCAGTATGGTATGGTTTCACTGTCTCCAAGTCTACTGTATTCTCCTACCTCAGTGGAAATCTAAACTAGGTATCCAAAAACCATTGAATTATTTGTCAGAGCGGTTCAAATCCTCATGTGACATGTAGCTCCTGTGAAGGAATAATCCTCAAGCTCCTTGTTAGTCCAGGCAACAGGAAGCCTGGGAAGATGACTGCATGCTAACCTGAAAGTTAATAAGGGCTTCTCTGCCAGGGGCCACCTAATCAGCATGAAAATCATAAATGGCTTTTAACAGCATGTCACCCTCCTCTGCAGATGTGCTCTGCAACACAGACCAGTTAAGGTTTTCACACAGTGCAATGCTACGGCTTTGTATTTCACAAATGTGCCGTGATAATAAAGTACCAGTCCATGGTGCACACATGGTGTGAGAATTGAACTACTGTTGGAATGCATACAAACTTATCCTTTAAGGGTTTTTAAGTATAAATACAGATGCATACACATTCACACTTACACACCAGAGGGTAGTGCGGTCTGCACAACGCATCACCGGGGGAAAACTACCTGCCCTCCAGGACACCTACAGCACCCGATGTCACAGGAAGGCCAAAAAGATCTTCAAGGACAACAACCACCCGAGCCACTGCCTGTTCACCCTGCTATCATCCAGAAGGCGAGGTCAGTACAGGTGCATCAAAGCTGGGACCGAGAGACTGAAAAACAGCTTCTATCTCAAGGCCATCAGACTGTTAAACAGCCATCACTAACATTGAGTGGCTGCTGCCAACATACAATGACACAAATCTCTGGCCACTTTAAATAATCGATAAATGATGTAAATATATCACTAGCCACTTTAAACAATGCTACCTTATATAATGTTACTTACCCTACATTGTTCATCTCATATGCACTAGTCACTTTAAATAATCGACTGCATCCTTATAATTATTTTTAGCCACTTTAACTATGCCACTTGGTTTATCTTATCTCAGTCATACTGTTAAATCATCTACTGTATCTTGCCTATGCTGCTTAATCACTCATTCATATATCATATGTACATATTCACCCCTAGTCACTTTAAATAACAACACTTTAATTATTGCTTTTACTGCATTGTCGGAACTAGAAGCACAAGCATCACTAGTCATCTTTAAAAATAACTGCACTTGATTTAATAATGTTTACATAGAGGTATCACTAGTCACTTTAAATAACGGCACTTTAATAATGTTTACATATCCTACATTTCTCATATGTACACACACCTTTTCTAGGTATCTTTTTCCCAACTGTCAGATGAAAGTAGTCCTACATGTGATCCTAGAGGATTGTATCTCTTTTCTGATATCTGGCAGGTGTGGTATTAACAGTTAGGGACAGCACATTATTTATAATGAGGGATACCAGGAGAAAATCTGACCTCTCTGAAATGAAAATGTATGGCCCTCCTTTCAGTAAAATATATTTTTACCCTGAACCCTCCCCATAGCCAAAAGAATAATGAAAACATAAAGTAGATAGCAGAGAACATGCCTACCGTTTTACCCTCACTCCTAGGACAGACCAGAGCGTTCGATGTGCAGTTTTAGAAACTGTTATTCGTCTTATAAGCATTATATGGCAACATAGCATGAACGGTAGAAGGGGGTCCTCCTCCAGATTTTTTTTGTGGACATTTTTACAAAGCATTTCCTGCAATTCTGCACATTTTGACATGACTTATTATGCCTCTCTTGAGGGGTATATGGAGGGGTATTTTGAAAACAGAATAAGTGGAAAGGAATAAAGGCGTTTGCATGCTTCCCATCAGGTCTGACCGGTTTGTGTATAGTATGACGATATTTTGTGATGTTTTTGTTCATTTTTTGTCTTTGGCAAGGGTTTTCCCTTGAGGCAAACAGATGTTTGGTAGCTGAAGGCTCCTTCGTTGGTGATTGGTCAACTGTAGTGGTGATCTTCTCGATATAGCCCGAAATTCAGTGTGTATTCAATATAGCAAATGACAACAACACCAACTTCAAGCATGGCTTGGCTGAGGAGGTACAAAAGTACCTGCACCTCTACAATTCTAGCCATGCATTATATAAAGACCCGCATGTAAAGGCCAATTCATGGAGTGATATTGCGGAGATGCTTGGTTCCGACCCAATCACTTGCTGGAAAAAGTGGGGTAATATTCAGGCCAAGTTCATCAAGGAAAAGAAAAGAACCCAGGGAGATGCCACTAGAACGGCTACTCCAGAAATGTTGCTGCAGCTTTCCTGTCTTGTTCGGCACATGATGCATGGGTAGTTGGAAAGCAACATGCTGTCTTCACCAGACATGTAAGTTGTTGTATTTTCTATTGTAGTCGAGGAAAAGAGTAGCCATATTTGATAACAATAGCTAGCCAGCTAGCACTAGCTACTTGGCTGGCTAGCTAGCCAAGCAGCATACTTGTGCAGAGAAAGCAAGCCAACCAACTAATCTAAAGATCTTTACAATTTTTGGTCAAACATAATTTTGTCAGATAAGGAAAATCATAAGCTTCCCACGTTGTTAACACCGAAGTCAAAGTTTGGTAGCAAGGTCCAGCTAGCTAAAATGTTGCAAAAGTTTGAGCAGAGTTGAGTAACTAGGCCAGACCTACACAACTCTGCTCAAATGTATGCAACATTATAATCTATTGTTGTCTTGGTTAATGATATTTGATATGTTGTTCATTGATCGTTTGGATATGTGTACTAAAGAGCCCTATTCTTCGGCCCCTAGCCTTATCCCACACTGAGCTATAGTGCAGAATGGGAAACTATCTCCATACAGGACCTGGGATGTTCTATCCTGGGCCCACCTCTAAGACCTACTCCACTGGCTTGTTCCACACCAATGCCACAGAGCAGCAGCAGTAGTACCAGGGGTATGAGAAGGGAGAAAAGAGATGCAGACTCAGCCCTTGACACATCACTCAAAAATGCATTGCAAATGATTGAAGACAGATCTCAAGATCTGCACCGAGCCACCAGCTTGTCCCAGACGTAAATAATTTCAGACTCTCCTCCTTTATTCTGATCTCCAATCCTCTCTTCTGTTGTTATTTTTCCTCCTTTCCCCACCATGCTCACTGCTCTCCACAGACACTCCTCTAATCCCCCCCCCCTCCCCCCATCTTCTCCACAGGGCCCCGGCACAGAAAGGTGATTTCATCGGCAAAATTGCGGGAGGAATTTGATCACCATTTGCATGACTTCAAGAAGAGGACATGGACCGACTGGGACCACAGTGAAATTAACAACTTGTTTTGTTGTTGTTCAGACATCTCAGGAGTCAGACACTAGACACTTTCATTTTATTCCATAGACACTTTTGTTGTTTACATGTCTGTTTTTCGCAGACACATTTGTGCTAATGTACAAATAATATAATTTATTTTCTGACACTATGCCCAAAACGAATGCGTGCGCATGCATCTGCATGCGTGGCGTTTGCGTGCGCCATCATGTGCAAATTGATTTTGTCCCCCCACACCAAACGCGATCACGACACGCAGGTTGACGTATCAAAACAAACTGTGAACCAATTATATTAATTTGGGGACAGGTTGAAAAGCATTAAACATTTATGGCAATTTAGCTAGCTAGCTAGCTTGCAGTTGCTAGCTAATTCGTCCAATTTAGCTAGCTCGCTGTTGCTAAAAAATATGTCCAGGGATATAAACATTGAGTTGTTATTTTACCTGAAATGCACAAGGTTCTCTACTCCGACAATTAATCCACACATAAAACGGTCAACCCGAATCGTTTCTAACTTTCATAATAAGGTGTATTACCACAACCGACCGATTGACCTCAGTTCATCTTTCAATCTCCCATGTGGGTATAACCAATGAGGAGATAGCATGTGGGTATATGCTTCTAAAAGCCAATGAGGAGAAGGGAGAGGCAGGACTTGGATCGCGTTTGGCGTCACAAATAGAAGCAACATCTATTTTAACACTTGACGATGCAGACGCTCGTTGGCGCTCACGAGCAGTGTGGGTGCAATGATTGAATAACGTATATGTGTAATTTTATTTTGCTATGCTAGCGCATGTGACACGTCCGGTTTGGGTAGCGTGTGACACTTCAATTATATTTAATTGACATGTGTTTTTTACATTTCTGTTCTTAGCAGACACTGTTATATTCTTCAGAAATATTAGTATTATTATTCATAAATATTTGTAGTTACACCCTGACACTTCAATTATATTTCCTTCTCAAACGGGTTGTTCGGATCCTGGATGCTGATTGGTTGATATGCGGGAGTTGTGGGACAATGACTTGTGGGACAAAATAACATGACATCTTAATGTCATAATTCCACTGTCCCGCAGCCCAGGCAGGAAATTCATGAACTATATCTCTCTTGGGAAAAAAGCATCTACACTTTATTTTTCCATGCTACTATTTGGTTTGCAACAGTCGGGGTTGTATAAACCTACCTGTCTGCATCTATGAGATGTGCAACAATGTATAATTTTACAAATGCAATCTCTCCAGTGCCAGTAGGCTGGCTAGCCCTAGAATGAACATGAAATTAATAATTCACCATGGAAACTGTAAACACTTAGAATTCCATTAATTTATTAACCAGCACAGTGTGCCCTATTGGATATTTATTCAATCATCTCTCAACTCTCATCATCATTGAATTTCTGCTAGCTAGCTACATACCAGTGATTCGTTTAGCGTAGTAACGTTGGGCTGGTCGTTAGTTATTTTCTCATGTTTTGATCCAGTCGTTAATCATTCTATTCATTTGACATTACTATGCTAAACAAATCATTTGCATATAGCTAGCTAGCAGAGATTCAATTATGTTGAGAGACAAGAACTTAAATGAATAATGATTTACCCAACTCCTGCATATCAACCAATCAGCATCTAGGATCAAAACAACCAGTTTTATAATGTGGTTTACTTTAAGAGACCAGGTGGAAGAATAAATGTAAAAAATGTTGTGCTGAAAAGTTTCCTCATCTCAATACAATGTGTTTCAATGCATTCTATTTGAACATTAAGTGCCGACAACGTTGAGAAGAGCTTTGTGCCACAGCTTTTAACGACTTTCTTCTACTTGTGTGGGGTAGTTCAATCAAATCTAAATTAAAAACATAATTTTTTTCTTCACCTTTATTTAACCAGGTAGGCCAGTTGAGAACAATTTCTCATTTTCAACTGAGACCTGCCCAAGATAAAGCAAATAAGTGTGACGCTATTTTGTAAATGACATCGCCAAAGTCGAGGATCGGTAGGATAGTCAGTTTTACGAGGGTATGTTGGGCAGCATGAGGGAAGGAGGCTTTGTTGCGAAATAGGAAGCCGATTCTAGATTTAATTTTGGATTGGAGATGCTTAATGTGAGTCTGGAAGGAGAGTTTACAGTCTAAACAGACACCTAGGTATTTTTAGTTGTCCACATATTCTAAGTCAGAACCGTCCAGAGTAGTGATGCTAGACGGTCGGGCAGGTACTGGCAGCGACACCCCTCCACAACATTCTGCTGAAAAGGCAGCGTGCAGAATTCAAAATGATTTTTTAGAAATATTTAACTTTCATACATTAACAAGTGCAATACACCAAATGAAAGATAAACTTCTTGTTAATTTATCCATCGTGTCCGATTTCAAAAAGGCTTTACAGCAAAAGCACAACATATGATTATGTTAAGTCAGAGCCAAGTCACAAAAACACACACAGCCATTTCTCCAGCCAAAGAGAGGTGTCACAAAAAGCAGAAATATAGATAGAATTAATCACTAACCTTTGATGATATTCATCAAATGACACTCATAGCATATCATGTTACACAATACATGTATGTTTTGTTCAATAAAGTGCATATTTATATCCAGAAATCTCAGTTTACATTGGCGCGTTACATTCAGTAATGTTTTGCTTCCAGAGAGCCACATCAATTTACAGAAATACTCATAATAAACATTGATAAAAGATACAATTATTATTCACAGAATTAAAGATATACTTCTCCAGATTTCAAAACAACTTTACAGAAAAAGCAAACCATGCAATAATCTGAGTACGGCGCTCAGACAACAAATCAAGCCAAACAGATATCCGCCATGTTGGAGTCAACAGAAGTCAGAAATAGCATTATAAATACTTACCTTTGATGATCTTCATCATAATGCACTCTCAGGAATCCCAGTTTCACAATAAATGTTTAATTTGTTCGATAAAGTTAATCTTTATGTCCAAATACCTCCTTTTTGTTAGCGCGTTCAGCCCAGTATTCAAAATTCAGACGAAAAGTCAAAAAGTTATGTTACAGTCCATAGAAACATGTCAAATGAAGTATATAATCAATCTTTAGGATGTTTTTAACATAAATCTTCAATAATGTTCCAACCGGAGAATTCCTTTGTCTTCAGAAATGCAGTGGAACTCAAGCTAACTCTCACGTGAACGTTCGTCACCAGCTCGTGGCACTCTGCCAGACCACTGACTCAAATAGCCCTCATTCCCCCCCCCTTCACAGTAGAAGCATCAAACAAGCTTCTAAAGACTGTTGACATCTAGTGGAAGCCGTAGGAAGTGCAATTTGACCCCATAGACACTGTGTATTCGATAGACCAAGAGTTGAAAAACTACAAACCTCAGAATTCCCACTTCCTGGTTGGATTTTTCTCAGGTTTTTGCCTGCCATATGAGTTCTGTTATACTCACAGACATCATTCAAAGAGTTTTAGAACCTTCAGAGTGTTTTCTATTCATATAGAAATAATTTGCATATATTAGCAACTGGGACTGAGTAGCAGGCAGTTTACTCTGGGCACGCTTTTCATCCAAACGTGAAAATGCTGCCCCCTATCCCAAACAGGTTAACACAGTGTCCAAAGAAGGGCCAGAAGTATACAGAACGGTGTCGTCAGCATAGAGATGGATCAGATAACCACCAGCAGCAAGAGTGACATCATTGATGTATACAGAGAAAAGAGTCGGCCCGAGAATTTAACCCCTTGGCACCCCAATAGAGACTGCCAGAGGTCCGGACAACAGGCCCTTCAATTTGACACACTGGACTCTGTCTGAGAAGTAGTTGGTGAACCAGGCGAGGCAGTCATTTTAGAAACTAAGGCTGTTGAGTCTGCCTTAAAGAATGCGGTGATTGACAGAGTCGAAAGCCTTGGCCAGGTCGATGAATACGACTGCACAGTATTGTCTTTTATCAATTGCGGTTATGATATCGTTAAGGACCTTGAGCGTGGCTGAGGTGCACCCATGACCAGCTCGGATGCACACTAATACATAATATTTTCAAGTTTAATTTTATTAACCAGATTACCACTCCACATTTTAGTACAAAGTACTTTGGAAGAAGAACTGAGTGATTCTGTGAGCAGTCCAAACAAAAGCCAATTCTGCATGATTGGCTGGCCTTGGGTTAAGTTGTCCTTTCCTAACCATGTCTTCTTGCCATGGCACATGTCCAGGGGGAGAGGAATAAGTCTCTTAGCTTGTTTCTTGTTTCACTTGCAAGCCGTGTCGCCCTGGCATGAGGTCTCCCTGGCTTTTGGAGATTTTGGTCCCCTGCCAGAACCCCCCACTCTCCAAGTTGGTAGTTGCCAGATGGGAGGGGCGTGCAAGCAAAAGTAGGAGGCATGCATCTTGCAATCAGCTCAAGAGCTTCATCATTGGAGGACAAGTAGTTGTGGAGGGCCACACATGCCTTCACAATGTTCTTGCAGCCATGATGTTGAATGCATTCTATATGACATTCTCTATGACAATCCGGCAACAAGAGTGGCAGTAGTTGTAGGTATGCCCAGGTTCATTGAGATGGACACCTGTGAAAGAGAGGTAACAAGATAATTTATGTCAGATATAAACTATAGCTTACTTGGTCAACAAAAAAACAAAAAACACCATACCATTTCCCTTGGAACCATATTCCAAAAGAGGTGCATACATGTATGCAGAAACAAGGGAAATTTGAAACAGAACAGAAGTTAAACAGATTCCAACATTCTATTATCAACATACCTGGATAAGGATGTATGAGATTCTCAAGTAGGGGGAAAGCTGCATCTCTCAGGAAAACATCGACTTGGTGTTTTTCTACCTGGCAGGACAGCTGGCAGTGGTGAATCTAGGATCTTCTGCAGCAATTTGGACCCGAAAGAACTCTCTTGAAACATTTCACCATCTCTTTTTCAACCGTATTCCCCTACATTCGTCTCCCTATCTCTCTTGTCTTGCTAGGTAAAGCAAATCTATTGGATTGCGGATAATTCTCGTCAGTCAAGTGTCTCTCTGTGTACACTATTTTATTCTCTAGTGTTATTCTCTTCCTTGTTTGGGTGTTGTCACTTCCTTGTTTGGCCATAGATGGCTATTATCAGCTCATCAGCCTCTGCTGTCCCAGAGTAATATTGCTGCTTTATCCCATTTTTTGTCTTTTAAGGGAGTACACCAGCAAACTCGTTCAGTGCCAGCCGAACTGAAACATGCTGACGTCTTAATTGGAAGGCCCCCCAACCCAGTGTTAATGCACATTTCCTGCAATTCTACACATTTTGCCATGACGCTAAGAGAACATTTTGGAGTTTGAAAATAACTGTCAAGTAAAAATCTCACTTTAAAGTTAATATTAATATTATGTTAACTAATACTGCTACATCCTAAATATAGCTATCCATCATAATGGGTTTGGTTAGCTAACTTATGTGGAGTGTAATGCAGTTGATTGGTGACAATGGTATGAACATATAATCAGCATTAAATTCATGCGAGCATTATAATATGACTATAACCCAAATAAATGTGGAATATCACATATATTTAGACTTTGGCTGGGCTTGGAGCATTGCATCCTGGGAGTTGCAATGCAGTCTGTGAGTCGTTGTGTAACTGGTTATATTATAAAGTGGTGGAATTTTCTTTCTAACATTTTTAACAAGCTCAGAACACAATTGCTGCGCTTGTATGATATAAACTCTGAGGTGGTATTGTATTTGGCAAGCTTGTGTTGCACACACTATCAAAACTAGTTTAGTTTAATTTACAAAGACTATGAGCGTGCTTTTTTTATTGCTAATTTGTAGGCTAATTATAAATTTTTTCAATGTGATGTTTAGAGTATTCATTATTATAATTAGCCTCTTGAAGGAAATTAGGTATGTGTGTGTAGGTGTGTTTTGTTGATGCAGATGTATTAAAGTGTAAATTGACTGGTCTGGCTAGGTTCACCAAGTAGAGGCTGCAGCTACTCCAGGAATCCACTGAGGCGAAGCCTCCTGGCTTCACAACTCTTGAAGCCGATGTAGTAAAAGTAACTAATCTGATCGTGCCTTCTTCTCAATTCATTTTGGGTCTGTATCAGCAAGTATCCCCCACAAATGACATGTTAAAGATGACATAAACATGTGAAGATATATAATCGAAACAGTAATGAACTTCGTTGCAAAATGAGTTAGTTACACAAGAACTCGTCAGCTAATGTTCTTAGCATGCTAGCTAGTGGTTAGTGGCAAGCAAGCTAGCTAGCTAGGTAAAGGACATTCAGTCTTCTAGCTCACTGGCTGTTGTGACAGTAGACCTTTCATTTTTAGTCTGTATTACATGTCTACGGCTTATTGTTAACCTGTTAGTTATGTTATGAAATCATTATGAATTTCATGTCCAAATGTAGCTTTATATGTAAGTGCTGTTTTGTAGTTTGAAGCTACAGTTAGCTAATAATTTTACCAGCTAGCCACCATAGTAACAGAAGTTGTTTATCTTTATGGCTAGCTAGCCTAATTATCTGTATTCTAGTTGGGTTGTTTTAGCTCAAATAGCACCGGAAAGAGGATTTCGACACCCACCATCTCAGATTTTTCCGAAATAATTTATGTTGTTAGAAACAGATAAATTTAGCGTTCCTGCAACATTATTTTGTTGAAATAAACTTAGATGTCTGAGAAATTAAGCCGATTGCACCCAAATGGTCCTTTTTAATTCATAGAATTCATATAATATTAAATAAATATAGTACCTAACATCCAAATGATTTCAGAACAATCTGAGATGGTGGGGTTCATGGTTTGCTGAAATGACATAGAATGACCCAATATTGCACAACACGTTGATGCTCTCAGTATCACTGAAGGTCTTACATGCCTTGATTCATAGTTATTTTTTTATTCCTTTGCATGGGTGAGCTGTATAGATGCCACACACCACTAACCTAAGATGAACCGGAAGAGGTGGTTGCAGCTATGGTGCATGTTTTGTCTACAACCGTCTCCACAAAGACAGGAAAAGATACACACTGCCGTGAAGGATCCTACCCGAACCAAATGCTTCAAATGGCACAATTACATAAGAGGCTGTCTGTTTGACAGGTTTTTAACAAACAGAAACCATCAGAACACAATCCCTCACAAGATAGACCAAAACAGTGAATAAAGTGACTGTTTGATTAGACCTGTTTTATCATGAACTAATGATGCACACACACACACACACACACACACACACACACACACACACACACACACACACACACACACACACACACACACACACACACACACACACACACACACACAATTCAAATCAAATTATATTTGTCACATGCGCGAGTACAACTGGTGTAGACTTCATAGTGAAATGCTTGTTTATGAGCCCTTCCCAACATTGACAAGTTTAAAAATAGGAACACAAGAGAAATAAAATGAAATACACCAGAAAGGAGCTATATACAGGGAGTACCAGTACTAGATCAATGTGCAGAGGTACAAATGATTTGAGGTAGATATGTACATGAAGGCAGGGTAAAGTGACTAGGTGTCAGGATAGATAATAATAAGTGTAAAATAAAGAAAAGAGTAGCAGCAGCAAATTGTGCTTATAAGTGTGTGTGTGTGTGTGTGTGTGTGTGTGCGTGTGCATGTGTGTGTGTAATGTGTATGCATGTGTGTTGTGTTGTGTTGTGTTGGTTTGTGTGTGTGGGCATATGTAGTGTATGTGTATGGGTTTTGTGTGGGAGTGTCAATCTAGTGTGTGTGAGTGTGTACTGTATATGCTTTGTATATAAAGTCCAGTGAGTGTGTGTAGGGTCAGTGCAAGACAGAGTCAGTGCTGATAGTTTGTGTACCGTTAATTGACTATTTAGCAGTCTTGCAATTAAGCAGTCTTATGGCTTGGGGGTAGAAGCGGTCTCAGAGCTAGATGATGCTCCGGTACTGTGTGCCTGTAATGGGATTCTTCCATCGAAGGAGAGGCGGACCAATACGCAGCGTGGTTGAAGTTCATGTTTTTTTAATAAGAAAAACTATACATGAACAAACTACAAAACAATAAATGTGAAAATCCGAAACCAGTCCCGTGTGGTACAAACACTGACACAGGAGACAATCACCCACAAAACCCAACACCAAACAGGCTACCTAAATATGGTTCCCAATCAGAGACAATGACTAACACCTGCCTCTGATTGAGAATCATATCAGGCCAAACACAGAAACAGACAAACTAGACACACAACATAGAATGCCCACTCAGATCACACCCTGACCAAACAAAACATAGAAACATACAAAGCAAACTATGGTCAGGGTGTGACAGTGCAGGGCGGTAGCAGAGTGAACAATCTGATATAGAGGTCCTTGATGGCAGGAAGCTAGGCCACAGTGATGTACCGTGCTGTCCGCACCACCATCTGTAGCGCTTTGCTGTCAAGGGCGGTGTATTTGCCATTCCAAGCGGTGATGCAGCAAGTCAAAATGTACTTGATGATGCAGCTGTAGAACTTTGAGGATCCGAGGGCCCATGTCAAATCTTCTCAGCTTCCTGGAGCGGAAGAGGTGCTGCCGTGCCTTCTTCACGATTGTGGGGGATTTGTGTGGACCATGTAAAGTCCTTAGTGATGTGGACGCCAAGGAACTTGGAGCTCTTGACCCGCTCCATGACAGCCCTGTCAATGTGGATGGAGGCGTGCTCTCCTCTCTTTCTCCTATAGTCCACGATCATCTCCTTGGTCTTACTGACATTGAGGGACAGGTTGTTGTCTTGGCACCACACTGCTAAGTCTCTGACCTCCTCCCTGTAGGCTGACTCATCGCCATCTGTGATCAGGCCTACCACCGTTGTGTCGCCAGCAAACTTGATGATGGTTTTGGATATTCTATTATATTCACATAAGGTCGCCGGACAAGACGGCTGCCGTTTTTACGATCCCCTAACAAATTGTGCTATTGTGTGTGTTGTTTCGGGTAGTTTGTAACTTCTTTTGTACGGTTTCTGAGATCGTCTCTTATGACCAACAAGAGCTTCTAGATATCAGGACAGCAATTACTCACCTCGTACTGGGAGAGGATATTTTCTTTAACGAGTCGGACGCGAAGGGTTTACTTCAGACACCCGACAAGGCCCTCATCCCCGTCATTTGCAGGAGAAAGAGACAGAGATGTTGGGGACGTAGGTTGGGGTGCCTTGTAAGGATCCGACGGCGAGTGTGTAATCTGCCTTTAACATCGGTCCTATTAGCCAACGTACAATCATTGGAAAATAAAATAGATGAACTATGATCACATATATCCTACCAATGGGACATTAAAAACTGTAATATCTTATATTTCACAGAGTCGTGGCTGAACGACGACATGAATAACATACAGCTTGTGGGTTTTAAGCTGTATCGGCAGGATAGAACATCCGCCTCTGGTAAGACAAGGTGTGAGGGTCTATATATATTTGTAAACAACAGCTGGTGCACAGAATCAAATGAAGTCTCAAGGTTTTGCTTATCCATGATAAGCTGTAGACAACATTATTTACCAAGAGTTTTCATCTATATTACTCGTAGCTGTCTATTTACCACCACAAACTGATGCTGGCACAAAGACAGGGGGAAAAAATCTAGACCACCTTTATTCCACACACAGAGACGCGTACAAATCTCTCCCTCACCCTCCATTTTGCAAATTTGACCATGATTCTATCCTCCTGATTCCTGCTTACAAGCAAAAACTAAAGCAGGAAGCACCAGTGACTCAGTCAATAAAAAAGTGGTCAGATGAAGCAGATGCTAAGCTACAGAACTGTTTTGCTAGCACAGACTGGAATATGTTCCTGGGATTCATCCGATGGCATTGAGGAGTTTATCACATCAGTCACCAGCTTTTTTAATAA
Source organism: Oncorhynchus tshawytscha (assembly GCF_018296145.1). Classification (NCBI taxonomy): domain Eukaryota; kingdom Metazoa; phylum Chordata; class Actinopteri; order Salmoniformes; family Salmonidae; genus Oncorhynchus; species Oncorhynchus tshawytscha. Next base: position 43,098,156 of record NC_056435.1, on the reverse strand, counting down.
GTGCATCGACAAAGTCGTCTCCATAGTGACAGTACGTCCATATCCCAATCAGAAGCCACGGATTACAGGGAACATCCGCACTGAGCTAAAGGCTGCCACTTTCAAGGAGCGCGACACTAAGGGGACGCTTCTAAGAAATCTCGCTACAACCTCTGACGAACCATCAAACAGGCAAAGTGGCAATACAAGACTAAGATCGAACCCTACTATACCGGCTTCGACACTCGTCAGATGTGACAGGACTTGCAAACTATCACAGACTACAAGAGGAAACCCAGCCATGAGCTGCCCAGTGACACAAGCCTGCCAAGCAAGCTAAATGCCCTCTATGCTCACTTCGAGGCAAGCGACACTGAACCATGTCTGAGAGCACCAGCTGTTCCGGATGACTGTATGATCACGCTCTCCATAGCCAATGTGCGTAAGACCTTAAAACAGGGTAAATTTCACAAGGCCACTTGGCCAGACAGATTACTCAGAGCATGTGCTGGCAAGTGTCTTCACTGACATTTTCAACCTCTGCCTGACCCAGTCTGTAATACCTACATGTTTCAAGCAAACCACAATAGACCCTGTGCCCAAGAACACCAAGGTAACGTGTCTAAATGACTATCGCCCTGTAGCAATCACATCTGTAGCCATGAAATAATTTTAAAGGCTGGTCATGGCTCATATCTATACCATCATCCCAGACATCCCAGACCCACTCCAATTCCCATACCGCCCCAACAGATCCACATATGACGCAATCTCTATTGCACTCCACACTGCCCTTCCACTTGTGAGAATGTTGTTCATTGACTACAGCTCAGTGTTCACCCATGACTGCATTGCCATGCACAACTCCAACACCATCATTAAGTGTGCCGACGACACGATGGTGGTAGGCCTGATCAGAAACAACGATGAGACAGCCTATAGGGAGGAGGTCAGAGACCTGGCAATGTGGTGCCAGGACAACAACTTCTCTCTCAACATCAGTAAGACAAAGGAGCTGATCGTGGACTACAGGAAACGAAGGGCCGAGCACGCCTCCCCCCATTCACATTTCCGCGCCCTGTTTTGTTGGGCATTATTTTCTGTGCGATATTAAAAGTGCACGTCTTCCTGTGGAACTATATGCTCTCTGCGCCTGATTCTTCCCTCACGTACCAAGTTACCCGTGACAGAATCCCGCACCTTTGGAATGGAATAAGCAGGAGCAGCCGCTCCTCCTCTCCCGTCGATGGAGGAGAGGGTCCTCCACCACACCAGCATTCTCCACCGCATCGGATCGTCCATGGATCTGATGATGGAGAGGACGGACCGATGGGAAAGGAGTGGCCTTCCCACCTCATCTCCAGCACCCCCTCCACCAGCAACTCCTACCCCTGCTACAGCATCCAGCTCCGGGGCTCTGCATCTGGCGCTCCCTAGGGAGTATGATGGGACGGCGGCTGGGTGTCAGGAGTTCCTCCTCCAACTAGAACTATACCCGGCGACCGTCCATCCTACTCCCTCTGGGGAGGAGAGCGTGAGCGTCCTCGTCTCCTAACTGATGGGACGAGTCCTGGAGTGGGCGAACGCAGTGTGGAATGGCCCAGACTCGACGAGGGATCATTACCCTGAGTTCACCCGCCGATTCCGAGCAGTGTAATAGACCACTACCGCTGTAGCCTCAGAGAGGACGTCCGCAGGGAGCTAGCGTGTCGGGACACCACCCTCAGTTTGGATGAATTTATAGACATGTCCATTCGTCTTGACAACCTGCAGGCTGCCCACAGGCGTCCGGAACAGGCCCTGTTGTTTCCACCCCCCGGCCCTCCAGCTCCTACCCCCATGGAGTTAAGGGGGGCTGCATCGAGGGGGACCAGAGGAGGAGTCTCCTCCTGCACCAGTTGTGGTCGGCGAGGACACACGGCCGACCAGTGCTGGAGGAGCTCATCTGGGAGTCGGGAAGGCAGGCGGAGCACTACTTGGTCACCCCAGGTGAGTCAGCACCAGACTCACCCAGAGCTTCCTGTTGGTCATATGTTTGTGTTAACCTCTTTTCCTGGGTAATCGTATTTCCACCTCCGGGGTGGTGATGGAGTGTGACCGCGTTACAGCCGTGCGTAATTGGCCAACTCCGACCACGGTGAAAGACATGCAGCGGTTTTTAGGGTTTGCCAATTACTACCGGGAGTTTATCCGGGATTTTGGTCAGGTGGCTGCTCCCGTTACCTCACTGCTGAAGGGAGGACCGGTGCACTTGCGTTGGTCGGCAGAGGCGGGCAGAGCTTTCAGTCGTCTGAAGGAGCTGTTCACCAATGCGCCCGTGTTGGCGCATCCGGACCCCTCTTTAGCAATCATATTGGAGGTGAACGTGTCCGAGGCTGGCGTCGTGGCCGTGCTGTCCCAGAGCTCAGCTCCTTCACGAAACTATGATGTGGGGGACCGGGAGTTGTTGGCTGTAGTCAAGGCGCTGAAGGTATGGAGACATTGGCTTGAGGGGGCTAAACACCCTTTTCTCATCTGGACTGACCATCGTAATCTCGAGTATATCCGGGCAGCGAGGAGACTAAATCCGCGTCAGGCTAGATGGGCCATGTTTTTTACCCGGTTTCGTTTCACCATCTCGTACCGGCCAGGCTCCCAAAACACCAAAGCCGACGCGCTGTGCCACCTCTATGATACCGAGGAGCGGTCCGTGGAGCTGACCCCCATCATTCCACCTTCGTGTCTCGTGGCACCGGTAGTATGGGAGGTGGACGTGGAGATAGAGAGGGCATCACTGTTAGAGCCGGCCCCCCCTCAGTGTCCAGCAGGGGCTCAGTACGTGCCGAGGGGGGTCCGTGGTAAACTAATCCATTGGGCTCATACTCTACCCTCCTCGGGTCATCCTGGCATTGAGAGGACAGTGCAGAGTCTTAGGGGGAGATACTGGTGGCCGACGTTGGCTAAGGATGTGAGATTTTATGTCTCCTCCTGCTCAGTATGCGCTCAGAGCAAGGCTCCTCGACACTTGCCTAGAGGGAAGTTACAGCCCCTCCCCGTTCCACAACGGCCGTGGACACACTTATCGGTGGACTTTCTTACCGACCTTCCCCCGTCCAAGGGAAGTACTATGATCCTAGTCGTTGTGGATTGGTTTTCTAAGTCCTGCCGTCTCATCCCATTGCCCGGTCTTCCTACGGCCCTGCAGACTGCAGAGGCCCTGTTTACCCATGTCTTCCGGCACTATGGGGTGCCTGAGGAGATTGTTTCTGATCGGGGCCCCCAATTCACATCCAGAGATTGGAGGGCGTTTATGGAGAGACTGGGGGTCTCGGTCAGCTTGACCTCGGGTTTTCACCCCGAGAGTAATGGGCAGGTGGAGCGCGTAAACCAGGATGTGGGCAGGTTTCTGCGGTCATATTGCCAGGACCGGCCAGGTGAGTGGGCGAGGTATGTTCCTTGGGCTGAGCTCGCTCAGAACTCCCTCCGCCACTCCTCAACGAACATGTCCCCGTTTCAGTGTGTGTTGGGTTACCAGCCGGTCCTTGCCCCATGGCATCAGAGCCAGACCGAGGCTCCTGCGGTAGAGGAATGTGTACAGCGCTCAAAGGACACCTGGAAAGCCGTCCAGGAGTCGCTGAGACTTGCGGGGGGACGGCAGAAGAGGAGCGCTGACCAACACCGCAGTGAGGCCCCCATGTTCGCTCCGGGGGACCGGGTCTGGCTCTCGACCCGAAACCTGCCCCTCCGCCTGCCCTGCCGGAAGCTGGGGCCGCAGTGTGTGGGGCCATTCAAAGTCCTGAGGAGAATAAACAAGGTGTGTTACAGGTTACAACTTCCTAGGTATTATCGTATTAACCCCTCGTTTCATGTGTCTTTCCTCAGGCCGGTGGTGGCTGGTCCCCTTCAGGAAGGTGAGGTGCCTGAGGTCCCTCCGCCCCCTCTGGACATCGAGGGGTCCCCGGCGTACACAGTACATGGTAATCTGGACTCGAGACGCCGGGTGAGGGGCCTACAGTACCTCATGGACTGGGAGGGGTACGGTCCGGAGGAGAGGTGCTGGGTACCGGTGGGGGACATTTTGGATCCTTCCCTCCTGAGAGACTTCCACCGCCTCCATCCGGATCGGCCCTCGAGGCCAGTGGCGGCGCGTCAGGGGGGGGGGTACTGTGGGGGTATTGTCACGACTTCCACAGAAGTTGGCTCCCCTGCCTGTTCGGGCAGTGCTCGGCGGTCATCGTCACCGGCCTACTAGCCGCCACCGATCCCTTTTTCGTTGTCTGTTTGTTTTGTCTTATTAAATCAAATCAAATCAAATCAAATTTTATTTGTCACATACACATGGTTAGCAGATGTTAATGCGAGTGTAGCGAAATGCTTGTGCTTCTAGTTCCGACAATGCAGTAATAACGAACAAGTAATCTAACTAACAACTCCAAAAAACTACTGTCTTATACACAGTGTAAGGGGATAAAGAATATGTACATAAGGATATATGAATGAGTGATGGTACAGAGCAGCATAGGCAAGATACAGTACATGATATCGAGTACAGTATATACATATGAGATGAGTATGTAAACCTAGTGGCATAGTTAAAGTGGCTAGTGATACATGTATTACATAAGGATGCAGTCGATGATATAGAGTACAGTATCTACGTATGCATATGAGATGAATAATGTAGGGTAAGTAACATTATATAAGGTAGCATTGTTTAAAGTGGCTAGTGATATATTTACATCATTTCCCATCAATTCCCATTATTAAAGTGGCTGGAGTAGAGTCAGTGTCATTGACAGTGTGTTGGCAATAGCCACTCAATGTTAGTGGTGGCTGTTTAACAGTCTGATGGCCTTGAGATAGAAGCTGTTTTTCAGTCTCTCGGTCCCAGCTTTGATGCACCTGTACTGACCTCGCCTTCTGGATGACAGCGGGGTGAACAGGCAGTGGCTCGGGTGGTTGATGTCCTTGATGATCTTTATGGCCTTCCTGTAGCATCGGGTGGTGTAGGTGTCCTGGAGGGCAGGTAGTTTGCCCCCGGTGATGCGTTGTGCAGACCTCACTACCCTCTGGAGAGCCTTACGGTTGAGGGCGGTGCAGTTGCCATACCAGGCGGTGATACAGCCCGCCAGGATGCTCTCGATTGTGCATCTGTAGAAGTTTGTGAGTGCTTTTGGTGACAAGCCGAATTTCTTCAGCCTCCTGAGGTTGAAGAGGCGCTGCTGCGCCTTCCTCACGATGCTGTCTGTGTGAGTGGACCAATTCAGTTTGTCTGTGATGTGTATGCCGAGGAACTTAAAACTTGCTACCCTCTCCACTACTGTTCCATCGATGTGGATGGGGGTGTTCCCTCTGCTGTTTCCTGAAGTCCACAATCATCTCCTTAGTTTTGTTGACGTTGAATGTGAGGTTATTTTCCTGACACCACACTCCGAGGGCCCTCACCTCCTCCCTGTAGGCCGTCTCGTCGTTGTTGGTAATCAAGCCTACCACTGTTGTGTCGTCCGCAAACTTGATGATTGAGTTGGAGGCGTGCGTGGCCACGCAGTCGTGGGTGAACAGGGAGTACAGGAGAGGGCTCAGAATGCACCCTTGTGGGGCCCCAGTGTTGAGGATCAGCGGGGAGGAGATGTTGTTGCCTACCCTCACCACCTGGGGGCGGCCCGTCAGGAAGTCCAGTACCCAGTTGCACAGGGCGGGGTCGAGACCCAGGGTCTCGAGCTTGATGACGAGCTTGGAGGGTACTATGGTGTTGAATGCCGAGCTGTAGTCGATGAACAGCATTCTCACATAGGTATTCCTCTTGTCCAGATGGGTTAGGGCAGTGTGCAGTGTGGTTGAGATTGCATCGTCTGTGGACCTATTTGGGCGGTAAGCAAATTGGAGTGGGTCTAGGGTGTCAGGTAGGGTGGAGGTGATATGGTCCTTGACTAGTCTCTCAAAGCACTTCATGATGACGGATGTGAGTGCTACGGGGCGGTAGTCGTTTAGCTCAGTTACCTTAGCTTTCTTGGGAACAGGAACAATGGTGGCCCTCTTGAAGCATGTGGGAACAGCAGACTGGTATAGGGATTGATTGAATATGTCCGTAAACACACCGGCCAGCTGGTCTGCGCATGCTCTGAGGGCCCGGCTGGGGATGCCGTCTGGGCCTGCAGCCTTGCGAGGGTTAACACGTTTAAATGTCTTACTCACTTCGGCTGCAGTGAAGGAGAGACCGCATGTTTTCGTTGCAGGCCGTGTCAGTGGCACTGTATTGTCCTCAAAGCTGGCAAAAAAGTTAGTCTGCCTGGGAGCAAGACATCCTGGTCCGTGACTGGGCTGGGTTTCTTCCTGTAGTCCGTGATTGACTGTAGACCCTGCCACATGCCTCTTGTGTCTGAGCCGTTGAATTGAGATTCTACTTTGTCTCTGTACTGGTGCTTAGCTTGTTTGATAGCCTTGCGGAGGGAATAGCTGCACTGTTTGTATTCAGTCATGTTACCAGACACCTTGCCCTGACTAAAAGCAGTGGTTCGCGCCTTCAGTTTCACACGAATGCTGCCATCAATCCACGGTTTCTGGTTAGGGAATGTTTTAATCGTTGCTATGGGAACGACATCTTCAACGCACGTTCTAATGAACTCGCACACCGAATCAGCGTATTCGTCAATGTTGTTGTCTGACGCAATACGAAACATCTCCCAGTCCACGTGATGGAAGCAGTCTTGGAGTGTGGAGTCAGCTTGGTCAGACCAGCGTTGGACAGACCTCAGCGTGGGAGCTTCTTGTTTTAGTTTCTGTCTGTAGGCAGGGATCAACAAAATGGAGTCGTGGTCAGCTTTTCCGAAAGGGGGCGGGGCCTTATATGCGTCGCGGAAGTTAGAGTAACAATGATCCAGGGTCTTTCCACCCCTGTTTGCGCAATCGATATGCTGATAAAATTTAGGGAGTCTTGTTTTCAGATTAGCCTTGTTAAAATCCCCAGCTACAATGAATGCAGCCTCCGGATAAATCGTTTCCAGTTTGCAGAGAGTTAAATAAAGTTCGTTCAGAGCCATCGATGTGTCTGCTTGGGGGGATATATACGGCTGTGATTATAATCGAAGAGAATTCTCTTGGTAGATAATGCGGTCTACATTTGATTGTGAGGAATTCTAAATCAGGTGAACAGAAGGATTTGAGTTCCTGTATGTTTCTTTCATCACACCATGTCACGTTAGTCATAAGGCATACGCCCCCGCCCCTCTTCTTACCAGAAAGATGTTTGTTTCTGTCGGCGCGATGCGTGGAGAAACCCGCTGGCTGCACCGCTTCGGATAGCGTCTCTCCAGTTAGCCATGTTTCCGTGAAGCAGAGAACGTTACAGTCTCTGATGTCCCTCTGGAATGCTACCCTTGCTCGGATTTCATCAACCTTGTTGTCAAGAGACTGGACATTGGCAAGAAGAATGCTAGGGAGTGGTGCACGGTGTGCCCGTCTCCGGAGTCTGACCAGAAGACCGCTTCGTTTCCCTCTTTTTCTGAGTCGTTTTTTGGGTCGCTGCATGTAATCCACTCCGTTGCACTGGTTGTAAGGCAGAACACAGGATCCGCATCGCGAAAAACATATTCTTGGTCGTACTGATGGTGAGTTGACGCTGATCTTATATTCAGTAGTTCTTCTCGGCTGTATGTAATGAAACCTAAGATGACCTGGGGTACTAGTGTAAGAAATAACACGTAAAAAAACAAAAAAATGCATAGTTTCCTAGGAACGCGAAGCGAGGCGGCCATCTCTGTCGGCGCCGGAATGGTCTCCATCACTGGGACCGTGCTTCCTGCCATCCAGGACCTCTATACCAAGCAGTGTCAGAGGAAGGACCAAAACATTTTCCAGCCACCCAAGTCTAACCAACTTCATAGCCCCCCAGAAGAAAGGTACAGGACACCCACACTTAGGGTTGTTGCAGTGACTCTATCACCGCCATGACCGGTTAGTCACGGTGATTAGGCTTTTCCCAGCTCTGATGCTGCTGATGGTCATTAGTAGCCTACCAAGCTTGCTAACTGCCTGGTACTCAGCACTCTATTGTCCCTCTAATCACTCTGATATCAATACAAATGTGAACGAAAATCTAATCAAACACTTCATGAGAGCCCATGAGCCCATGTTGCGCAACATTTCTAAAGGTTATGCCATTGCGTGAGAAAACAGAGTGATGGCCTCTATTTATAAGATGATCCCATCAGCTTTCTATAGGCTAGGCCTACTATATTTATTTCTCAACTTTCCTAATATTAAGTAGATTGCTTATCTTTACTACAGGAGTATAGCCTACCTGGCTGGCATGAAAATGGACCACAGGAAAAGTGTCCTCCATGTAACGGTTTTCTAGTGGTGATGAAAGAGAGTCGGACCAAACTGCAGCGTGTCGATTGCGATCCATGTTTAATATAACAAAGAAACACGAACTTACAAAAAAACAATAAACGAAACCGAAACAGCCTATCTGGTGCAAACTAACAACGAGTACACATAGGACACTAAGGACAATCACCCACGACAAACTCAAAGAATATGGCTGCCTAAATATGGTTCCCAATCAGAGACAACGATAAGCACCTGCCTCTGATTGAGAACCATTCCAGACAGCCATAGACCTTGCTAGATAACCCACTAAGCTACAATCCCAATACCACCACCAAAACCCCAAGACAAACACACCACAATTACAAAAACCCCATGCCACACCCTGGCCTGACCAAATACATAAAGATGAACACAAAATACTTTGACCAGGGCGTGACAGAACCCCCCCCCTAAGGTGCGGACTCCCGAACGCACCTCAAAACAATAGGGAGGGTCCGGGTGGGCGTCTGTCCATGGTGGCGGCTCCGGCGCGGGGACGTGGACCCCACTCATTTAATGTCTTAGTCCCTTCTCCCTTCGTCCCTGGATAGTCCACCCTCGCCGCCGACCATGGCCTAGTAGTCCTCACCCAGAACCCCACTGGACTGAGGAGCAGATCGGGACTGAAGGACAGCTCGGGACTGAGGCAGCTCGGGACTGAGGGGAAGCTCGGGACTGAGGGGAAGCTCGGGAGTGAGAGAAAGCTCAGGAGTGAGAGGAAGCTCAGGAGTGAGAGGAAGCTCAGGAGTGAGAGGAAGCTCAGGAGTGAGAGGAAGCTCAGGAGTGAGAGGAAGCTCAGGAGTGAGAGGAAGCTCAGGAGTGAGAGGAAGCTCAGGCAGGTTGATGGATCTACCAGATCCTGGCTGGCTGGTGGTTCCGGCAGATCCTGGCTGACTGGCACTTCTGGCGGATCCTGGCTGACTGGTGGATCCTGGCAGACTGGCGGATCCTGGCTGACTGGCGGATCCTGGCTGACTGGCGGATCCTGGCAGACTGGCGGATCCTGGCAGACTGGCGGATCCTGGCAGACTGGCGGATCTAACTGATCCTGGCAGACTGGCGGATCCTGGCTGACTGGCAGATCCTGGCCGACTGGCAGATCCTGGCCGACTGGCAGATCCTGGCCGACTGGCAGATCCTGGCCGACTGGCAGATCCTGGCCGACTGGCAGATACTGGCGGATCCTGGCAGACTGGCGGATCCTGGCAGACTGGCGGATCCTGGCAGACTGGCGGATCCTGGCAGACTGGCGGATCCTGGCAGACTGGCAGTTCTGGCGGATCCTGGCAGACTGGCGGATCCTGGCAGATCCTGGCAGACTGGCGGATCCTGGCAGACTGGCACTTCTGGCGGATCCTGGCAGACTGGCGGATCCTGGCAGATCCTGGCAGACTGGCGGATCCTGGCAGACTGGCGGATCCTGGCAGACTGGCGGATCCTGGCAGACTGGCGGATCTAACTGATCCTGGCAGACTGGCGGATCCTGGCTGACTGGCGGATCCTGGCCGACTGGCACTTCTGGCGGATCCTGGCAGACTGGCGGATCCTGGCAGATCCTGGCAGACTGGCGGATCCTGGCAGACTGGCGGATCCTGGCAGACTGGCAGACTGGCGGATCCTGGCAGACTGGCGGATCCTGGCAGACTGGCGGATCCTGGCAGACTGGCGGATCTAACTGATCCTGGCAGACTGGCGGATCCTGGCTGACTGGCGGATCCTGGCCGACTGGCAGTTCTGGCGGATCCTGGCCGACTGGCGGATCCTGGTCGACTGGCGGATCCTGGTTGACTGGCAGTTCTGGCAGATCCCGGCTGACTGGCGGATCTGGAAGAGTCTGGTTGACTGGCAGATCTGGAAGAGTCTGGCTGACTGGCAGATCTGGAAGAGTCTGGCTGACTGGCAGATCTGGAAGAGTCTGGCTGACTGGCAGATCTGGCGGCGCTGGGCAGCCTGGCGGCGCTGGGCAGCCTGGCGGCGCTGGGCAGACTGGCGACGCTAGGCAGACTGGCAGTGCTGGGCAGACTGGCGATGCTGGGCAGACTGGCGATGCTGGGCAGACTGGTGGCGCTGGGCAGACTGGCGACGCTGGGCAGACTGGCGATGCTGGACAGACTGGCGGTGCTGGGCAGACTGGCGATGCTGGGCAGACTGGCGATGCTGGGCAGACTGGCGATGCTGGGCAGACTGGCGATGCTGGGCAGACTGATGGCGCTGGGCAGACTGGCGATGCTGGGCAGACGGGGGCACTGGCGGCGCTGGGCAGACTGGCGGCACTAGCTGCTCCATATAGGCTGACAGCTCTGGCGGCTTCTTACAGACTGACCGCTCTGGCGGCTCCGTGCTGACTGGCAGCTCCTTGCAGACTGGCAGCTCCTTGCAGACTGGCAGCTCCTTACAGACTGACAGCTCCGTGCAGACTGACAGCTCCGTGCAGACTGACAGCTCCGTGCAGACTGGCTGCTCCATGCAGACTGGCTGCTCCATGCAGACTGACAGCTCTGGCTGCTTCATGCAGACTGACAGCTCTGGCTGCTCCATGTAGACTGGCTGCTTCATGCAGACTGGCAGCTCGGGCTGCTTCATGTAGACTGACAGCTCTGGCTGCTCCATGCGGACTGACAGCTCTGGCTGCTCCATGTAGACTGACTGCTTCATGCAGACTGGCAGCTCGGGCTGCTTCATGTAGACTGACAGCTCTGGCTCCTCCATGCAGACTGACAGCTCTGACTGCTCCATGCAGACTGACAGCTCTGGCTGCTTCATGCAGACTGGCAGCTCTATGTAGACTGGCTGCTTCATGCAGACTGGCAGCTCGGGCTGCTTCATGTAGACTGACAGCTCTGGCTGCTCCATGCGGACTGACAGCTCTGGCTGCTCCATGCAGACTGACAGCTCTGGCTGCTCCATGCGGACTGACAGCTCTGGCTGCTCCATGCGGACTGACAGCTCTGGCTGCTCCATGTAGACTGGCTGCTTCATGCAGACTGGCAGCTCGGGCTGCTTCATGTAGACTGACAGCTCTGGCTGCTCCATGTAGACTGGCTGCTTCATGCAGACTGGCAGCTCGGGCTGCTTCATGTAGACTGACAGCTCTGGCTGCTCCATGCAGACTGACAGCTCTGACTGCTCCATGCAGACTGACAGCTCTGACTGCTCCATGCAGACTGACAGCTCTGACTGCTCCATGCAGACTGACAGCTCTGGCTGCTTCAAACAGGCGGAAGACTCCGGCAGCGCTGTAGAGGAGGAAGGCTCTGGCTGCGCTGAACAGGCGGGAGGCTCCGGCAGCGCTGTAGAGGAGAAAGGCTCTGGCTGCGCTGAACAGGCGGGAGGCTCCGGCAGCGCTGTAGAGGAGGAAGGCTCTGGCTGCGTTAAACAGGCGGGAGACTCCAGCAGCGCAGGAGAGGAGAAAAGCGCTGGCTGCGCTGAACAGGCGAGGCACACTGTAGGCCTGATGCGTGGTGCTGGCACTGGTATGCCGTGCATGCTATGCCAAGCCCACACCTTTCTCTCTACTCTGTCCAATACATCCTCCACACTCTCAGACTCAGCACTCTGCTTCGCCGACAGCTCCAATTCCATCCATGGCTCTGCCCAGGGTCCTTGTCCGTCAAGGATCTCCTCCCAAGTCCATTTATCCAAAGAGTGCAGCCTCTCCCAATGCTGCTGCTGCCTCTGTTGCTTCTCCTGCTGCTGCCTCTGCTCCTGCTGCTGCCTTTGCTGCTGCTGCTGTTGCTCCTGCTGCACCTGTCGCTTCTCCTGCTGCTGCTGTTGCTGCTGCCTCTGTTTACCACGCCGCTTGGTCCTTGGTTGGTGGGTGATTCTGTAACGGTTTTCTAGTGGTGATGAAAGAGAGTCGGACCAAACTGCAGCGTGTCGATTGCGATCCATGTTTAATATAACAAAGAAACACGAACTTACAAAAAAACAATAAACGAAACCGAAACAGCCTATCTGGTGCAAACTAACAACGAGTACACATAGGACACTAAGGACAATCACCCACGACAAACTCAAAGAATATGGCTGCCTAAATATGGTTCCCAATCAGAGACAACGATAAGCACCTGCCTCTGATTGAGAACCATTCCAGACAGCCATAGACCTTGCTAGATAACCCACTAAGCTACAATCCCAATACCACCACCAAAACCCCAAGACAAACACACCACAATTACAAAAACCCCATGCCACACCCTGGCCTGACCAAATACATAAAGATGAACACAAAATACTTTGACCAGGGCGTGACACTCCATTCGCTATTTAAGTGCATAGAATACGTGTTTTTTCCCCGCTGCCCCTGTTTCAAGACAGGTGCATGATAATGGTCCATTCTAAATCAAAACGAATTTCACACATACATTATTTAGTATACGTAAAGACAAGATTCAATCAAGAATAGTCTGATAGGTGACAATATTAGCCTATTACTTGTGAATGATATATTACCACTTGTGAATGATCCCCAGCTTAAGGCAAGAAACAATGCCTTTTTTTGTGTGACTTTTTCTAATCAAAGTCACACACCTCATGTAGCCTAGCCCAGAGGCCTATATGTTTTGATAAGGTTTGTATCACTAAAGTGGCCAAATAACTTCTTAAAATTATGTATGCAGCACGTGAGTTTCAAGTTTGGGGAAGATCATTTTCACCATAAAAATGCACCTTTATAATAAAGGCATTACATGCATAATCATATTTGTGGTCACTTTTGATAATGGTGTTTTCCCACTAATGGAACATTTGTGCTTCAAGCCTACTGCCGTGTGCACATTGCTGTGCTTATTATGTGAAGAAATAGTCTAATAGTTTATTAACATTTTAAGGTAAACGTTCTGATCTATTATGTCAGCTTCATTGCGTAAAAAGGTTTTTGGGATGCAAGTGGTTGTACTAATTTGGGATCTATCGCATCCCACAATGGTCCCAGACTTTGTTTGGATTATTTATTTCTGCACAGAATAGGTCAACTTTTGTACAATGGGGGATAGTAGATTGACATAGGCTAGTGCTTTTGCTGTTCGTTAGGACTACTCATCTTGTTGGCTGACGAAAAGTAAATGTGGAAAGTTGTTCCAATATTTTCAACATGCACCTCGGAATTGGATAAGGACGGGCTCAGTTGTGTCCCCAATGTGTCTGACTTCACTTGTAGCCTGTGAGAATGACCCAATCATGTGATGGAGAGCGGTGTGAGTGAGATCAGTGGTGCTTCGGAGTGGCAGCATTTAGGGAGAAGGTTTGCAAAAGGTATGGATTTTTTTAGGATGCATTATGGCCATAAAAAGGGAATGCTGCTGGGAAATTCGAGGCGTTGTCAAGTGCTTCTCAAATTGTGAATGAGAGACTGAGTGTGTACAGCCTTCGCAAAAACAAAGCAGAGCTCATGCCTTTCAAACAACTTTTTTCAAATAATCATTAGAGTTGCATCATGCAGTCTTACAATGTATTAAAAATTAAAACATATAGCCCAACGTTTGTATCACAACTAAGTTACCTTAGTAACTCTAAAGTAAGCATATAGGAGTACCTATTTCTTTGTTAACCGCTCAACACAGAATAGCCGTATGTGCGCACTCCCTCAAATCCTTTGCAGAAAATATCCATTCTATTTTATTCAGCTTCGTTCAAGTCTCCCATACTATAAAATAATATAAAATGATGCCACGGAATTCTAAGCAAATCTTGTCTGCTAAATGAACCAGTGTAGCCCACAGCCATATGGCATAGTCAGATCAGGTCCTAACATAAGGACAACTGAGTACTTTATTTTGAACGAAGCTGAATATTCTATTCTTCTGAAATAAACTACATTTACCTCATATCATGTTTATTAGACTTTTTAAAATGTAGATGTTCCAAAGGGCTGCATCAGTGGCTTGTAGGCTGTGTGGAAGCCAGGAGATGCTAAATTTGTTTATGTTAATTATCGGTCAATTACCATTTGACCAACAGTTATTTGCTTGACAATCGCAGGCTGACAAAATTTTGTGACTGCCACAGCCCTACCCCCACTTCAGGTTGACTTTTTTTTATTTTTATCTGCAGTAAAATATATCCAACAGTTTTGACAGGCATTGACAGGACGGTCACATCCACACGTTCACTGCTCTCAGAATATCTCTCTGAGACTCAATGCACAGGGTAATCGTATAGTATAAATGCGTTGTGTTTAGTAAAAAAATAAAACAGTAAAGCATACCTGCAGTAAAAGATATCAAACAGTGATGACAGGCATTGACAGGACGGTCACAGCCACACTTTCACTGGTTAGGTATCTTTTAGATGGGAGCAACAGTAATAATCCATGCCCTCTATGTGAATTGACATCAATCCATAAATACAGAGCACAAGTACAACCCTTTTTATAGAAACATTTTAAGGTAGTAATAAAATGAACATCCACTTAATATTTCAATAAATCACCTGCTAGCAATAGCTAGCATGACATTACAGTTCACTGACTGGCGGTGCTAGTTCGTCATTAACATGGCTAGCTAAGCCATCGAAAACTTGGTTAACTTTAAATACATTAACGGCAACATAAATATATACAGTGGGGCAAAACAGTATTTAGTCAGCCACCAATTGTGCAAGTTCTCCCACTTAAAAAGATGAGAGAGGCCTGTAATTTTCATCATAGGTACACTTCAACTACGACAGACAAAATTAGAAAAAAAATCCAGAAAATCACATTGTAGGATTTTTAATGATTTTTAATGAATTTAAAAACAAACACCTGCCGCTGATTGAGAACCATATCAGGCCAAAACACATAGAAACAGACTAACTAGACATGCAACATAGAATGCCCACTCATATCACACCCTGACCAAACAAAACATAGGAACAAACAACTCAAATAATGGTCAGAGTGTGACACCTACTAGTTCTTTCAAGGAAAATAATACACAAAAGGAATGTCTGAAGAGCTCTCATATTGCCAACCATACTACAATGGCAGCAAATATTTTTATTAATTTGACAACACATAATGAAAGGAAACTTTATTTATATCACACCTTTCTCTAAAGGGAATGGTTTCACCCACTACTCTGCCCACGAACTGCGGTATTCTGTGATATCTACATTGTGTGCAGTGCGAGTGAGGTTGATGGAAACTTTGTAACGGTTTTCCTCCTCTTCTGAGGAGGAGTAGGAAAGATCGGACCAATGCGCAGCGTGGTAAGTGTCCATATTTTAATGAAATATAAACGAACACTGAATACAAAAGAACAAGACAAATAAATGAAAACCGAAACAGTTCTGTATGGTAAAACACAGACACAGAAAACAACTACCCACAAATCATAGTGGGAAACAGGCTGCCTAAGTATTATTCTCAATCAGAGACAACTAATCGACAGCTGCCTCTGATTGGGAACCATACCAGGCCAAACACAGAAATACATAACCTAGAATACACAACATAGAATGCCCACCCCAACTCACGCCCTGACCAAACTAAAACAGAGACATAAAAAAGGAACTAAGGTCAGGACGTGACACATTTTCCCTTTGTAACACAAGCCACAGACTTTTCTTTCTGCTATCACACAGAAAGTGGTACCAATGCACCAAGTCTGGAAACAACAGGACCCTGAACAGCTTCTACCCACATGCCATAAGACTTCTAAACAAGACTGCTAAATAGCTAATTGAATGGCCACCTGGAGAACCTGCATTTACCTGTTTTTGCACTCAACTCTCATGCACTCTATACACACACACTGGACTCTACCCACACATACTTACACTGACACCCCAACACACACAGGCTCACATGACAATTATCATCCACATATCTGTGCCCCTGAACTTAGCTTACACTATTCCACAAAGCCTGTGTCACACTGACATTTACATGAATATAATGAAGGTAGAGTTGTTGAAACAGTTTTCTGTTTTAGTTTTGGCAAAACCAATGTTACGTATGAAGTCACAAGTGATTTCACAAAGGACAATGTCCATCGTCCACATCCACACACACATCCAGCTTGTGCTTGGCACTGCCAAGGGTAGGGGGTAGGGAGGAATACACACACACACACACACACACACACACACACACACACACACACACACACACACACACACACACACACACACACACACACACACACACACACACACACACACACACACACACACACACACACACACTGACATAAGCTCACAAACATAACTTGTACACACATGCATACTGACGCCACACAAACACTCGCATGCACACACCAACCGGTGCACCTGGCAGCTACTACCATACCACGTTTAAAGGCACTCAAATATTTTGTCTTGCCTATTCACTCTCTGAATGGCACACATACACAAACCTTGTCTCAATTGACTTAAAAATCCTTCTATAACCTGTCTCTGATTGAAGTGTATTTACCAAGGGACATCGTTAAGGGATCATAGCTTTCAAATGTATTCACCGGTTTAGTCTATGTCATGGAAAGAGAAATGTTTGTGCACTCAATGTATACATGTATATGGTATATTTGGTAGGGACTTTGTGTGTTGCTCTTTATAGATTGTCTATTTGTGTGTGTTGGGCTTTAGCTGAGATAATTCTTTACAGAGTGAAGTATACATATATTTGTCCAAGCCTCAATTGTTTCTTGACTTGCACCATTCATTCTCTCTGTCGATAATTCTAATGTTATAACTTGTAATAGTAACTGTATCCACTGGTGGATTGGGAGAGAGTGGGGTGTTTGCCAACAGCTTTTGTGTGCAAGTGCTTCCTGCCAGCAGTAATAGTCTCTGGCTGATTGAGATATTCAAGAGCTTTCATTGTCAAGTTGTCACGGGGTTCTTCCTGGGAAGGAGAGGCGGACCAAAATACAGCGTGGTTATAATTCATGGTTCTTTAATAAAGATAATAACGAACAATACAAAAACAATAAAGATACCGTGAAAAACCGAAACAGCCCTATCTGCTGCAAACAAACACAGAGACAGGAACATAGAATGCCCACTCAGATCACACCCTGACCAAACAAAACATAGAAACATACAAGGCAAACTATAGTCAGGGTGTGACATAAGTAACATAGTAGATGCAACACACAGAGTATTTACATTCATGCACTTCGTTATACATTTTGTAACTTTGTCCCAGAAGCATTTCACTGCATTGCACTTCCACATCATACAAAAGAATGTGCCTTCCTGATTTAGGGGACACAGTGAACAGTTTGGAAAAGGTCAAGGTCCAATTTCTCCATATTCTGTTCCAGTTACAAGGTTGTTCAGATTCACTTAGATCTGTTGACCATACTTTTTTCATGGCTAGCTTAGAATATAAGCTTTTCCAAAGGTTGTTTATATATTATAGAGCAGTCCTTTTGGGAGGTCAGTTAATTTATTTATGAATCCCATCATTGGATGGTCTGGTAGTTGGGTTTCCCAAGGGACTCCATAGGCCAGCCTAGCTGACCTAAAAATGTACAGTGCACTCGTATTCATACCTTTTCCACATTTTGTTAAGTTACAGCCTAATTCAAAAATGAATTAAATTATTTTTCACCCTCATCAATCTACACACAATAACCCATAATGACAAAGGAGAAACAGTTTTTTTGACATTTTTGTAAATGTATTCCAAATTAACAACTGAAATATGACTTTTACATAAATATTCAGACCCTTTACTCAATACTTTGTTGAAGCACCCGTGGCAGCATTTACAGCATCGAGTCTTCTTGAGTATGAGCTATAAGCTTGGCACACCTGTATTTGGGGAGTTTCTCCCACTCTTCTCTGCAGATCCTCTCAACCTCTGTCAGGTTAGATGGGGAGCGTTGCTGCACAGCTATTTTCGGGTTCAAGTCCGGGCTCTGGCTGGGCCACTCAAGGACATTCAGAGACTTGTCCCGAAGTCACTCCTGCATTGTCTTGGTTGTGTGCTGAGGGTTGTTGTCCTGTTGGAAGGTGAACCTTAGCCCCAGTCTGAGGTCCTGAGCACTCTGGAGCAGGTTTTCATCAAGGAACTGTACTTTTCGCCGTCCATCTTTCCCTCAATTCTGGCTAGTCTCCCAGTCCATGCCGCTGAAAAACATCCCCACAGCATGATGCTGCCACCACCTTCGCCCCAGTCTGAGGTCCTGCGCACTATGGAGCAGGTTTTCATCAAGGATCTCTCTGTTCTTTCTGCCTTTCCAAATCATGTCCAATCAATTGAATTGACCCCAGGTGGACTCCAATCAAGTTGTAGAAACATCTCAAGGATGACCAATGGAAACTGGATGCAGCTGAGCTAAATTTTGAGTCTCATAGCAAATGGTCTGAATACTTATGTAAATCTGTTTTTTATTTTAAAATTTCCAAAAACCTGTTTTCACTTTGTCAATTTGGGGTATTGTGTGTAGATTGATGAGGAAAAATATATTTTTAATCCATTTTAGAATAAGGCTATAACATAAAAAAAATGTGTAAAAAGTCAAGTGGTCTGAATACTTTCCAAATGCCCTGTAAATATAGAACAAAAGGAGTTGCCTGGTAATGTGTATTTGTTTTTCAAATCTTGGAATGTTCTCAAACTATTAGTGTCCATGACTTCGACAAGGATACAGATTCCACATTTGGACCATTGGGGGATGCAAAAGGCCATTTTGATTCCAAGTTACATTGTTTTTCAAATTTGCGCCAAATAGAAATTGTGTGAACAATAAAGAAAAACTTACAGTGCATTCGGAAAGTATTCAGACGCCTTGACTTTCTCCACATTTTGTTACGTTAAAGCCTTATTCTAAAATTGATTTTTAAAAATCCTCATCAATCTACACACAATACTCCATAATGACATAGCAAAAACAGGTTTTAATACATTTTTACAAATTTACAAAAACTGAAATATCACATTTACATACAGTACAAGTCAAAGTTTGGACACACCTATTCATTCAAGGGTTTTTCTTAATTTTTGCTATTTTTTACATTGTAGAATAATAGAAGACATCAAACCATGAAATAACACATATTGAATCATGCAGTAACCAAAAATGAGTTTAACAAATCAAAATATATATTTACATTTGAGATTCTTCAAAGTAGCCACCGTTTGTCTTGATGACGGCTTTGCACACTCTTGGCATTCTCTCAACCAGTTTCATGAGGAATGCTTTTCCAACAGTCTTGAAGGAGTTCCCACATATACTGAGCACTTGTTGGCTGCTTCACTCTGCGGTCCAACTCATCCCAAACCATCTCAATTGGGTTGAGGTCGGGTAATTGTGGATGCCAGGTTATCTGATGCAGCACTCCATCACTCTCCTTCTTGGCCAAATTGTCCTGTTGAAAAACAAATGATAGTCCCTCTAATCGCAAACCTGATGGGATGGCATATAGCTGCAGAATGCTGTGGTAGCCATGCTGGTTAAGTGTGCCTTGAATTCTAAATTAATCACAGACATTGTCACTAGCAAAGCACTCCCACACCATCACACCTCCTCCTCCTTGCTTCACGGTGGGAACCACACATGCATAGATCATCCGCTCACCTACTCTGTGTCTCACAAAGGGTCTGAACAGTTATGTAAATGTGATATTTCTTCTTTCTTTTACAGATTTGCTCAAGTTTGTAAAACCTCTTTTTGCTTTGTCATTATGGGGTATTGTGTGTAGATTGATGAGGAACATTTTTTATGTAATCCATTTTAGAATAAGGCTGTACCGTAACAAAATGTGGAAAAGGGGAAAAGGTCTGAATACTTTCCGAATGCACTGTAGCATTATGATTAGGTCTTTAGTTTTATTTGGTGCTGATGAAAAGCAGCAAGTTTTTACAAACGGTTCTGCATTCTGTGTGTGTCCTTATAAAGCATTGCTGTATCGATATGGTTTCTTGTTAGGATATTAAGGCAACTGGAACATTTGATAGGATCGTTTCGGCCTTTCAAATTCCAGGAGAGAATAGGTAGTGTTGCCATTCTTTTCAGAAAGGAATGTTATATTAATGATATACACTGAGTGGACAAAACATTCGGAACAGCTTCCTACTATTTAGTTGCATCCTTTCATGCCCTCAGGACAGCCTTAATTGGTCGGTGCATGGACTCTACAAGGTATCGAAAGCGTTCCCCAGGGATGCTGGCCCATACTGACTCCAATACTTCCCTCAGTTGTGTCAAGTTGGCTGAACGTTGTTTGGGTGGTGGCCCATTCACGATACACATGGGAAACTGTTTTCAGACCTTTACAATTTAGTTAGCAGACTTCATGAGTTAGGTTGGATGAAGTAAAAATAAAGAAAAAAGTGTATATAACAACAGATATGCAAGTTTTAAGAGTCAAGTAGGATTCTGTAGCTAAAGCATTTAATTGATCCATACTATGTACAAAACAAATAAGACGGTATGTGCAAGAAATGCAGTTGATAATCTAGATCTTCACAATCATTCATCATGGCCTGTAGGGCAAGTCCTCCATGGGAGATAAATTCAAAATCAAATCAAATCCAAATCAAATTTATTTGTCACATACACATGGTTAGCAGATGTTAATGCGAGTGTAGCGAAATGCTTGTGCTTCTAGTTCCGACAATGCAGTAATAACCAACAAGTAATCTAGCTAACAATTCCAAAACTACTACCTTATAGACACAAGTGTAAGGGGATAAAGAATATGTACATAAAGATATATGAATGAGTGATGGTACAGAGCGGCATAGGCAAGATACAGTAGATGGTATCGAGTACAGTATATACATATCAGATGAGTATGTAAACAAAGTGGCATAGTTAAAGTGGCTAGTGATACATGTATTACATAAAGATGCAGTAGATGATATAGAGTACAGTATATATGTATACATATGAGATTAATGATATATGGTATGTAAACATTATATTACAATAGCATTACAATAGCATGCACTAAATAGCATGCCCTAAATGACCGGGGACAGTAATCAATAGGAAGATTTAAAAAACAACTGTGTAGTAGCCCATATGGGACTGGCCATCTCTCTTTAGCAGTAGAAAGTTGACTTAAAAACTGTGGATTCGTACAATCATATAGCGAGAGCCAACCCGGATAGGACCTGGACGGTGCATAATGTTAATTAGCGGCATGAGACCTGACTTGTCCTACCCAAACAGTTAAAACAAAGGATGTCTCATTAAAGAAGTTGGGTTTCCAGCTTCCATGTCAGTTTCAAGTCCTATGACCTGCATATTTAATTCATGGGAATGATTTTCAAGTAATTCCATTTTCTATTTTAGGATATTGATTGCCCCTTCTAATTTAGCTGGTGCTGTTTCCAGGTCATGGAATCGCACTTCTGTCGAATTTGGCCGCCTTCTCCAGATTTTCCACTTTAGTTGAATAGACATCCACTTCATAAGTGAGCAATGCGAGTGATTAATTTACCGGTTTCAATTGCAAGTCAAGGGCAGAGATAATCCCCTCATGAACAATCTCTCAATTAGTTGCTGCCAGCTCTTTCTGTTGTCTGGTGCTGCCATGTTGCCATGGTGAATTGTGAATAGACAGATTATGCTATCTGCTGGAGCGAAATAGACCCGCACATTTTTTCTTGTCATATAATGAACATCCCACACCTAAATAAGGTGTTTACTATTGATACTTTTAGAAAACAAGTCCATTAATTCCAAATCAAATCAATGTTTATTTGTCACGTGCGCTGAATACAACAGGTAGACCTTACAGTGAAATACTTACTTACAGGCTCTAACCAATAGTGCAAAAAAAGGTATTAGGTGAACAGTAGGCAGGTAAAGAATTAAAACAACAGTAAAAAGACAGGCTATATACAGTAGCGAGGCTATAAAATGATTGAGGTAGTATGTGCATGTAGATATGATTAAAGTGACTATGCATATATGATGAACAGAGAGTAGCAGTAGTGTAAAAGAGGGGTTGGCGGGTGGTGGGTGGGAAACAAGCAGATAGCCCGGTTAGCCAATGTGCGGGAGCACTGTTGGTCGGCCCAATTGAGGTAGTATGTACATGAATGTATAGTTAAAGTGACTATGCATATATGATAAACAGCAGCAGCGTAAAAAGAGGGATTGGGCGTGGGGGGTTGGGGGGGCACACAATGCAAATAGTCCGGGTAGCCATTTGATTACCTGTTCAGGAGTCTTATGGCTTGGGGGTAAAAACTGTTGAGAAGCCTTTTTGTCCTAGACTTGGCACTCCGGTGTCGCTTGCCATGCGGTAGTAGAGAGAACAGTCTATGACTGGGGTCTTTGACAATTTTTTGGGCCTTCCTCTGACACCGCCTGGTGTAGAGGTCCTGTAGCGGCAGCTTAGCACCAGTGACCCTCTGTAGTGCCTTGCGATCAGAGGCCGAGCATTTGGCGTACCAGGCAGTGATGCAACCAGTCATGCTCTCGATGTTGCAGCTGTAGAACCTTTTGAGGATCTCAGTACCCATGGCAAATCTTTTTAGTTTCCTGAAGGGGAATAGACTTTGCTGTGCCCTCTTCACGACTGTCTTGGTGTGTTTGGACCATTCTAGTTTATTGTTGATCTGGACACCAAGGAACTTGAAGCTCTCAACCTGCTCCACTACAGCCCCGTCGATGAGAATGGGGGCGTGCTCAGTCCTCCTTTTCCTGTAGTCCACAATCATCTCCTTAGTCTTGGTTACGTTGAGGGGTAGGTTGTTATTCTAGAACCACCCGGCCAGGTCTCTGACCTCCTCCCTATAGGAAGTCTCGTCATTGTTGGTGATCAGGCCTACCACTGTTGTGTCGTCTGTAAACTTAATGATGGTGTTGGAGTCGTGCCTGGCCATGCAGTCGTGGGTGAACATGGAGTACAGGAGGGGACTGAGCACGCACCCCTGGGGAGCTCCAGTGTTGAGGATCAGCGTGGCAGCAGGGCAGACCCTCACCATCTGGGTGCGGCCTGTCAGGTAGTCCAGGATCCAGTTGGGATCCTTAGCTTAGTGATGAGCTTTGAGGGTACTATGGTGTTGAACGCTGAGCTGTAGTCAATGAATAGCATTCTCACATAAGTGTTCCTTTAGTCCAGGTGGGAAAGGGCAGTGTGGAGTGCAATAGAGATTGCATCATCTGTGGATCTGTAAAATTCATAGTATTTTTGCAAACGAAAGCCACGATAAGGCCAAGTGTTTCAATGCATGCCACCGGAATGTCACTTTTAAAGGTAGAGTCAGTGATATGACCTAAATGCATTCGTAGAAGTGTCTGTTCTGGTAATCAGAGGCCACATAACATGAGTTGGGCTAACACAAACAAAGTGGTGGGTTAACAGTATGACATAATGTTTAATGTATATCTGTTTCTAAGAAAAAAATGTTTTGTTGACATTCAACACTCTTATTTTGAAATCGTAAAGTGACAGAATTTTATTTTGCCATAATAAATCAAGGTACAATTATTTTGAAATTGGAACTCACATTACTTTAATTTGAATGACAAATCAAAGGACTCTTATTTTGATTTCAGAAATCGCATGACTATTATTTTGGCATGAAAAAGCAAGGGACTCTTATTTTGTAATTGGAAATGCAGGACTTTTATTTTGGCAGGCCAAATCAAAGGACTCTTATTTTGAAAACAGTAATACAAGACTTTCATTTTGGCATGACATATTGGGGGACTCTTATTTTGAAGTATGTTATCCAGTTCAGAGTTGCTGGATGTAACTCAGCTGGATGCTGGATGTAACTCTGATGCAGATGCTGGAAGAAACTGTGCAAGATGCTGGATGCTGGACGTTACTTTGAGCTGGATGCAGAATAATGGATGTAACTCTGCCGGATGCTGGATGCTGGATGTAACTCTGAGCCAGATGCTAGATGTAACTCTGAGCCGGATGCTTTACTGGATGTAACATCCAAAATCCAGTTATTTTACTATTATTTGTATTTATTTTTCACCTTTAGGACAGGTAGGTAGGACCAGGTAGGACAGTTGAGAACAAGTTCTCATTTGCAACTGCGACCTGGCCAAGATAAAGCAAAGCAGTGCGACACAAACAACACAGAGTAACACATGGAATAAACAAATGTACAGTCAATAACACAATAGAAAAATCTATATCCAATGTTTGAAAATGTAGTAAGATTAGGGTGGTAAGGCAATAAATAGGCCATAGTGGCGAAAGAATTACATTTTAACAATTGAACACTGGAGTGATGGGTGTGCAGAAGATGAATGTGCAAGTAGAGATACTGGGGTGCAAAGGAGCAAAAAAACAAAAAACAATATGGGGATGAGGTAGTTGGGTCGGCTATTTACAGATGGGCTATGTACAGGTGCAATGATCGGAAAGCTGCTCTGACAACTGATGCTTAAAGTTAGTGAGGGAGATAAGACTCCAGCTTCAGTGATTTTTCCAAATCGTTCCAGTCATTGGCAGCAGAGAACTGTAAGGATGACCAGTGAAATATACCTGCTGGAGCGCGTGCTACAGGTGGGTGCTGCTATGGTGACCAGTGAGCTGAGATAAGGCGGGGCTTTACCTAGCAAGGACTTGTAGATGACCTGGAGCCAGTGGGTTTGCCGATGAATATGAAGCGAGGGCCAGCCAACGAGAGCATACAGGTCGCAGTGGTGGATAGTATATGGGGCTTTGGGGACAAAACAGACGGATGGCACTGTGATAGGCTGCATCCCATTTGCTGAGTAGAGTGTTGGAGGCTATTTTGTAAATGACATCGCCAAAGTCAAGGATATGTAGGAAAGTCAGTATGAGTGAAGGAGGCTTTGTTGCGAAATAGGAAGCCTATTCTAGATTTAATTTTGGATTGGAGTTGCTTAATGTGAATCTGGAAGGAGACACCAGACACCTAGGTATTTGTACATGTCCACATATTCTAAGTCAGAACCCGGCAGTTGCGGGCAGCAATCGGTTGAAGAGCATGCATTTAGTTTTACTTGCATTTAAGAGCAGTTGGAGGCCAAAGCAGGAGTGTTGTATGGCATTGAAACTCAGTGTCCAAAGAAGGGCCAGAAGTATACAGAATGGTGTCGTCTGCGTTGAGGTGGATCAGAGAATCACCAGCAGCAAGAGCGACATCATTGATGTATACAGAGAATAGAGTCGGCCCGAGAATTGAACCCTGTGGCACCCCCATAGAGACTGCCAGAGGTTCGGACATTGGCAGTCATTTGAGAAACCAAGGCTGTTGAGTCTGCCAATAAGAATGTGGTGATCGACCGAGTCGAAAGCCTTGGCCAGGTCGATGAAGACGGTTGCACAGTATTGTCTCTTATTGATGGCGGTTATGATATCGTTTAGGACCTTGAGAGTGGCTGAGGTGCACCCATGACCAGCTTGGAATCTAGATTGCATAGCGGAGAAGGTACGGTGGGATTCGAAATGGTCGGTGATTTGTTTATTAACTTGGCTTTCGAAGACTTTAGAAAGGCAGGGTAGGATAGATTTAGGTCTGTAACCGTTCAGGTCTAGAGTGTCTCCCCCTTTGAAGAGGGGGATGACCGCGGCAGCTTTCCAATCTTTAGGGATCTTAGATGATACGAAAAAGAGGTTGAACAGGCTAGTAATAGGGGTTGCAACAATTGTGGCGGATCATTTTAGAAGTAGAGGGTCCAGATTGTCTAGCCCAGCTGATTTGTAGGGGTCCAGATTTTGCAGCTCTTTCAGAACATCAGCTATCTGGATTTGGGTGAAGTAGAAATAGGGGAGGCTTGGGCAAGTTGCTGTGTGGGCTGCAGAGCTGTTGACCGGGGTTGGGGTAGCCAGGTGGAAAGCCTGGCCAGCCATAGAAAAATGCTTATTGAAATTCTCAATTATCGTAGATTTATCGGTGGTGACAGTGTTTCCTAGCCTCAGTGCAGTTGGCAGCTGGGAGGGGGTGCTCTTGTTCTCCATGGACTTTACAGTGTCCCAGAACATTTTGGAGTTTGTGCTACAGGATGAAAATTTCTGTTTGAAAAAGCTATCCTTTGCTTTCCTAACTTTCCTGAAAAGTTGCATATTCATTGTTACAGCCCCTACTATAATTATTGCAATGAGTAGTTTGCTGCCACTCCACCATGTTAGCCTGCATCCTCTCAAGATGTGCCAGCACACTGTTCCGCCCATCCCTGAGTAGAACACAAACCTGTTCACTCAATAATACGAAATGCTCTGAGACCAGGTTGGTTCACTGAAGGGGGGTCCAAGTATGAGAGCAGAGTGATGAATACCAGTGGAGTCAACAAAGTGTTAATCACATTTGTGAAAATGAGTTTCTTGACAATGTGACGTAGGCTACAGACGCAACCTGGATAATGTCCGAAACTGGGCCAAAATCCAACAAAAGGGACGCCAAAACACTCTTGACTGTTGAGGGGAGAAGGCTTGAGAAAGGAAAACAGAAAGAGAAGGTGGAGGAGAGGACTTAAAGATATTAGAGGGTGAGGAGGAAAAATAAAAATAGAAGAAGCACTTTATCAGTTGATCTTGTGGAGAGGGGGGTAAATGCATTCTGTGAAAGTGGGAGACTTGTGCCAGTGATAAAAGTAATGAAATTGGACTAAAAGTGGAAAGAAATTAAATTGATCAAACATTTTTGTATACGTTTTGAATGAGGTAGTGTGGATAAAGTCGTCTACGCTGTTTGTGTGTGTATACCAGAGCGCCCTTGTGTGGTACCATTTTGTGATTACTTTTCAGCCTTTCTAAGGAAGCAGGCTGTACAACAAGACTTATCCCTTGGCGCATGAGAATCTTGAGGAAGTGTGAGAGGGAAGGAACTGTAATACAGTACAACAAAGCTATGGACAGTGACTTGAGAAGGTCCCATTCAGGGTGCACTTGTTTGCTCTATTTCATCATAACGTATTGATCCAATTTATGATGGAGTGGCTTGGATTTTCCTGTTTGCTGCTCGGTGTGTTACTGTGGCCGAGCAGAACACAAAACGTTGTACCTGGCACAGGTAAGTTTAGTCTACCTTATACAGGTGTGCCACGGTTAGAGAGATGGCTGTGTGCATATTTCACAAATGCTTTTAACAACGTTCCATTCTGCAGAGTTGAAGCTGGTAAAGTTGGGATACTCAGTCACATCATTAGATAATCATTTCTCTAACAATGAACTTCTTGGGATGTTAAACTATGTGCAGTAATATGTATCTGATATCTATTAGTGAAGTATAGCCTACATCCACAAGTAGTAACTTATTTCCACTCTGTCTATTCTTTTGTCCTCATCATTGTTGGAGCTGGTAAAGTCGGGATACTCAGTCACATCATTAGATAATCTTTTTTTTTTATACACTCTATCTCACCCACAAACACCTTCTCACTATTATTGACAGAGTTGTCTATACGATTCATGATTTTTCAGTATGTTTGTTTGAGAGAGGAAGAGAGTTCCAGCTCTTGGGATTACAGTTGAAAGGGAGACAATAGAAATTCTGTCTTCTATTGATATTAGTTGCTATCGTCAAGAAAAACCTTTGCCCTGCTGACCTTGGCCAGAATGTCTCTGGAAATCCGGAACATTTTGTTTGCCAAATGACAGTAACAAGCTGTAATAATAATGGATCCAAGTTTACTTAAAAGTAAACACTTGGATCTATGACTCAGGTGTCTTTGAAAAAGATTAAGCAAAGGCTTTGCATACATTTCTCTACAGGTCATAAAGGTGGGAACAAAGCTAATTTAGTTTTGTGGCTACATTTTAATGACATAAATAGAGAGGAAGAGGACTGCATCTCTCTCACATACACTCTCTCTCACCCACAAACACCTTCTCACTGTGGATCTCAGAGAGGGAAGAGAGCTGCATTCCTCTTCCTCTCCTCCTCGTAAGTGCCAGCGCAAATCCCCTTTCTCTCTTCTCTCTCCTTGTCCTTCTCTTTTTCCCCCCCAGTACTTACACACTCTGCCTTTCAATTTCTCCCTCTACAGTATTTACACACTTTAAGATATCTTATTTTTGTTTTTGAGATAATACTTTATTTCTCTTGGCGGGGATGCTGAATGTAAAAACTGTCTTGACTTACCCCACTCTCCCCTATGTAGATGGTTGAGAAAGAAAAGTGCTGTAAATTGTTCCTGAGTATAAAGAGATGATAAGGTGACCATTATAATGTGCTCAACAAATATCATCTGGCCAGACTGTGGCTATTTTCTGCATATAATGTTGTCTCTCTCTCTCTCTGTATCTTTCAATCTCTCTCTGTTGTTTGGTCTCTCTCTCTCTGTATCTTTCACTCTCTCTCTATTGTTTGGTCTCTCTCTCTGTATCTTTCACTCTCTCTCTCTGTTGTTTGGTCTCTCTCTCTGTATCTTTCACTCTCTCTCTCTCTGTTGTTTGGTCTCTCTCTGTATCTTTCACTCTCTCTGTGTTGTTTGGTCTCTCTCCCTGTATCTTTCACTCTCTCTCTCTGTGTTGTTTGGTCTCTCTCTCTGTATCTTTCACTCTCTCTCTGTTGTTTGGTCTCTCTCTCTGTATCTTTCACTCTCCCTCTGTTGTTTGGTCTCTCTCTCTCTGTATCTTTCACTCTCTCTGTGTTGTTTGGTCTCTCTCTGTATCTTTCACCCTCTCTCTGTTGTTTGGTCTCCCTCTCTCTCTGTATCTTTCACCCTCTCTCTGTTGTTTGGTCTCTCTCTCACTCTCTCTCTCTGTTGTTTGGTCTCTCTCGCTCTCTCTGTATCTTTCACTCTCTCTCTGTTGTTTGGTCTCTCTCTCTCTTTATCTTTCACTCTCTCTCTGTTGTTTGGTCTCTCTCTCACACTCTCTCTGTTGTTTGATCTCTCTCTCACTCTCTCTCTCTGTTGTTTGGTCTCTCTCTCACTCTCTCTCTCTGTTGTTTGGTCTCTCTCTCACTCTCTCTCTGTTCTTTGGTCTCTCTCTCTCTCTCTGTATCTTTCGGTCTCTCTCTGTTGTTTGGTCTCTCTCTCTCTGTATCTTTCACACTCTCTGTTGTTTGGTCTCTCTCTCTGTATCTTTCACTCTCTCTCTGTTGTTTGGTCTCTCTCTCACTCTCTCTCTGTGTTTGGTCTCTCTCTCACTCTCTCTCTCTGTTGTTTGGTCTCTCTCTCTCTGTATCTTTCAGTCTCTCGCTGTTGTTTGGTCTCTCTCTCTTTATCTTTCACTCTCTCTGTTGTTTGGTCTCTCTATCTCTGTCTCTCACTTTATCTTTCACTCTCTGTTGTTTGGTCTCTCTCTCTGTTTCTCTCTCTGTTTCTCTCTCTCTGTTGTTTGGTCTCTCTCTCTCTCTGTTGTTTGGTATCTCTCTTTTACTCTCTCTCTGTTGTTTGGTGTCTCTCTCTCTCACTTTCTCTCTCTGTTTGGTCTCTCTCTCTCTCTCTCTGTTGTTTTATCTCTCTCTCTCTCTCTCTCTCTCTCTCTCTCTGTTGTTTGGTATCTCTCGCTCACTCTCTCTCTGTTGTTTGGTCTCTCTCTCTCACTCTCTCTCTGTTGTTTGATCTCTCTCTCACTCTCTCTGTGTTGTTTTGTCTCTCTCTCTGTATCTTTCACTCTCTCTCTGTTGTTTGGTCTCTCTCTCTGTTGTTTGGTCTCTCTCTCTGAATCTTTCACTCTCTCTCTCTGTTGTTTTGTCTCTCTCTCTGTATCTTTCACTCTCTCTCTGTTGTTTGGTGTCTCTCTCTCTGTATCTTTCACTCTCTCTCTGTTGTTTGGTCTCTCTCTCTGTATCTTTCAGTCTCTCGCTGTTGTTTGGTCTCTCTCTCTTTATCTTTCACTCTCTCTCTGTTTGGTCTCTCTCTCTCTGTCTCTCTCTTTATCTTTCACTCTCTGTTGTTTGGTCTCTCTCTCTGTTTCTCTCTCTCACTCTCTCTCTGTTATTTTGTCTCTCTCTCTCTCTGTTTGGTCTCTCTCTCTCTCTCTCTCTCTGTTGTTTGGTCTCTCTCTCTCACTATCTCTCTGTTGTTTGGTCTCTCTCTCTCACTCTCTCTCTGTTGTTTGATCTCTCTCTCTGTTGTTTGGTCTCTCTCTCTGTTGTTTGGTCTCTCTCTCTGTATCTTTCACTCTCTCTCTCTGTTGTTTGGTCTCTCTCTCTGTATCTTTCACTCTCTCTCTCTGTTGTTTGGTGTACCTCTCTCTGTATCTTTCACTCTCTCTCTGTTGTTTGGTCTCTCTCTCTTTATCTTTCACTCTTTCTCTGTTTGGTCTCTCTTTCTGTCTCTCTCTTTATCTTTCACTCTCTGTTGTTTGGTCTCTCTCTCTGTTTCTCTCTCTCACTCTCTCTCTGTTATTTTGTCTCTCTCTCTCCATTGTTTGGTCTCTCTCTCTCACTCTCTCTCTGTTGTTTGGTCTCTCTCTCTCACTCTCTCTCTCTGTTTGGTCTCTCTCTCTCTCTCTCTCTCTCTCTGTTGTTTGGTCTCTCTCTCTCTGTATCTTTCACTCTCTCTCTGTTGTTTGGTCTCTCTCTCTGTATCTTTCACTCTCTCTCTGTTGTTTGGTCTCTCTCACTCTCTCTCTCTGTTGTTTGGTCTCTCTCTCACTCTCTCTCTCTGTTGTTTGGTCTCTCTCTCACTCTCTCTCTGTTGTTTGGCCTCTCTCTCTCTCTGTTCTTTGGTGTCTCTCTCTCTCTGTATCTTTCAGTCTCTCTCTGTTGTTTGGTCTCTCTCTCTCTGTATCTTTCACTCTCTCTGTTGTTTGGTCTCTCTCTCTGTATCTTTCACTCTCTCTCTGTTGTTTGGTCTCTCTCTCTCTTTGTATCTTTCAGTCTCTCGCTGTTGTTTGGTCTCTCTCTCTTTATCTTTCACTCTCTCTGTTGTTTGGTCTCTCTATCTCTGTCTCTCACTTTATCTTTCACTCTCTGTTGTTTGGTCTCTCTCTCTGTTTCTCTCTCTCACTCTCTCTCTCTGTTGTTTGGTCTCTCTCTCTCTTTGTTGTTTGGTATCTCTCTTTCACTCTCTCTCTGTTGTTTGGTGTCTCTCTCTCTCACTTTCTCTCTCTGTTTGGTCTCTCTCTCTCTCTCTCTGTTGTTTTATCTCTCTCTCTCTCTCTCTCTCTCTGTTGTTTGGTCTCTCTCTCACTCTCTCTCTGTTCTTTGGTCTCTCTCTCTCTCTCTGTATCTTTCGGTCTCTCTCTGTTGTTTGGTCTCTCTCTCTCTGTATCTTTCACTCTCTCTGTTGTTTGGTCTCTCTCTCTGTATCTTTCACTCTCTCTCTGTTGTTTGGTCTCTCTCTCACTCTCTCTCTGTGTTTGGTCTCTCTCTCTCTCTGTTGTTTGGTCTCTCTCTCTCTGTATCTTTCAGTCTCTCGCTGTTGTTTGGTCTCTCTCTTTTATCTTTCACTCTCTCTGTTGTTTGGTCTCTCTCTCTGTCTCTCACTTTATCTTTCACTCTCTGTTGTTTGGTCTCTCTCTCTCCATTTCTCTCTCTCTTTCTCTCTCTGTTGTTTGGTCTCTCTCTCTCTCTGTTGTTTGGTATCTCTTTTTACTCTCTCTCTGTTGTTTGGTCTCTCTCTCACTTTCCCTCTCTGTTTGGTTTGTTGTTTTATCTCTCTCTCTCTTTGTTTGGTATCTCTTCACTCTCTCTCTGTTGTTTGGTCTCTCTCTCACTCTCTCTCTGTTGTTTGATCTCTCTCTCACTCTCTCTGTGTTGTTTTGTCTCTCTCTCTGTATCTTTCACTCTCTCTCTGTTGTTTGGTCTCTCTCTCTGTTGTTTGGTCTCTCTCTCTGAATCTTTCACTCTCTCTCTCTGTTGTTTTGTCTCTCTCTCTGTATCTTTCACTCTCTCTGTTGTTTGGTGTCTCTCTCTCTGTATCTTTCACTCTCTCTCTGTTGTTTGGTCTCTCTCTCTATCTTTCAGTCTCTCGCTGTTGTTTGGTCTCTCTCTTTTATCTTTCACTCTCTCTCTGTTTGGTCTCTCTCTCTCTGTCTCTCTCTTTATCTTTCACTCTCTGTTGTTTGGTCTCTCTCTCTGTTTCTCTCTCTCACTCTCTCTCTGTTATTTTGTCTCTCTCTCTCTCTCTGTTTGGTCTCTCTCTCTCTCTCTCTCTCTGTTGTTTGGTGTCTCTCTCTCTCACACATCTCTCTGTTGTTTGGTCTCTCTCTCTCACTCTCTCTCTGTTGTTTGATCTCTCTCTCACTCTCTCTGTGTTGTTTTGTCTCTCTCTCTGTATCTTTTACTCTCTCTCTCTGTTGTTTGGTCTCTCTCTCTGTTGTTTGGTCTCTCTCTCTGTATCTTTCACTCTCTCTCTCTGTTGTTTTGTCTCTCTCTCTGTATCTTTCACTCTCTCTCTCTGTTGTTTGGTGTCTCTCTCTCTGTATCTTTCACTCTCTCTCTGTTGTTTGGTCTCTCTCTTTATCTTTCACTCTTTCTGTGTTTGGTCTCTCTCTCTGTCTCTCTCTTTATCTTTCACTCTCTGTTGTTTGGTCTCTCTCTCTGTTTCTCTCTCTCACTCTCTCTCTGTTATTTTGTCTCTCTCTCTCCATTGTTTGGCCTCTCTCTCACTCTCTCTCTGTTGTTTGGTCTCTCTCTCTGTATCTTTCACTCTCTCTCTGTTGTTTGGTCTCTCTCTCACTCTCTCTCTGTTGTTTGGTCTCTCTCTCTCTTTGTATCTTTCAGTCTCTCTCTGTTGTTTGGTCTCTCTCTCTTTATCTTTCACTCTCTCTGTTGTTTGGTCTCTCTATCTCTGTCTCTCACTTTATCTTTCACTCTCTGTTGTTTGGTCTCTCTCTCTGTTTCTCTTCTCCTCTCTCTCTCTGTTGTTGGTCTCTTTCTTTTGTTGTTTGGTATCTCTCTTTCACTCTCATTTGTTTGGTCTCATCTTTGTTTGGTCTCCTCAATCTTTCATTCATCTTTGTTTTGTCTCTCTCTGTATCTTTCTTCTTCTGTTGTTTGGTGTCTCTCTCTCTGTATCTTTCTTGGCCTGTGTTCTTTGGTCTCCCATTATCTTTCAGTCTCTGCTGTTGTTTGGTCCAAGGTTAATTTTATCTTTCATCACACAAAGAACAGTCTCTCTCTCTCTGTCTCTCTCTTTATCTTTCACTCTCTGTTGTTTGGTCTCTCTAAAGTTTCTCTCCATGACTCTCTCTCTGTTATTTTGTCTCTCAATGTCTGCTGTTTGGTCTTTTCTCTCTCTCTGTGTTGTTTGGTGTCTCTCTCTCTCAACATCTCTCTGTTGTTTGGTCTCTCTTACTCTCTCTCTGTTGTTTGATCTCTCTCACTCTCTCTGTGTTGTTTGTCTCTCTCTCTGTATCTTTTACTCTCTCTCTCTGTTGTTTGGTCTCTCTCTCTGTTGTTTGGTCTCTCTCTCTGTATCTTTCACTCTCTCTCTCTGTTGTTTTGTCTCTCTCTCTGTATCTTTCACTCTCTCTCTCTGTTGTTTGGTGTCTCTCTCTCTGTATCTTTCACTCTCTCTCTGTTGTTTGGTCTCTCTCTCTTTATCTTTCACTCTTTCTCTGTTTGGTCTCTCTTTCTGTCTCTCTCTTTATCTTTCACTCTCTGTTGTTTGGTCTCTCTCTCTGTTTCTCTCTCTCACTCTCTCTCTGTTATTTTGTCTCTCTCTCTCCATTGTTTGGCCTCTCTCTCTCACTCTCTCTCTGTTGTTTGGTCTCTCTCTCTGTATCTTTCACTCTCTCTCTGTTGTTTGGTCTCTCTCTCACTCTCTCTCTGTTGTTTGGTCTCTCTCTCTCTTTGTATCTTTCAGTCTCTCTCTGTTGTTTGGTCTCTCTCTCTTTATCTTTCACTCTCTCTGTTGTTTGGTCTCTATCTCTGTCTCTCACTTTATCTTTCACTCTCTGTTGTTTGGTCTCTCTCTCTGTTTCTCTCTCTCACTCTCTCTCTCTGTTGTTTGGTCTCTCTCTCTCTTTGTTGTTTGGTATCTCTCTTTCACTCTCTCTCTGTTGTTTGGTGTCTCTCTCTCTCACTTTCTCTCTCTGTTTGGTCTCTCTCTCTCTCTCTGTTGTTTTATCTCTTTCTCTCTCTCTCTCTCTCTGTTGTTTGGTCTCTCACTCACTCTCTCTCTGTTCTTTGGTCTCTCTCTCTCTCTCTGTATCTTTCGGTCTCTCTCTGTTGTTTGGTCTCTCTCTCTCTGTATCTTTCACTCTCTCTCTGTTGTTTGGTCTCTCTCTCACTCTCTCTCTGTGTTTGGTCTCTCTCTCTCTCTGTTGTTTGGTCTCTCTCTCTCTGTATCTTTCAGTCTCTCGCTGTTGTTTGGTCTCTCTCTCTTTATCTTTCACTCTCTCTGTTGTTTGGTCTCTCTCTCTGTATCTTTCAGTCTCTCGTTGTTGTTTGGTCTCTCTCTCTTTATCTTTCACTCTCTCTCTGTTGTTTGGTCTCTCTCTCTGTCTCTCGCTTTATCTTTCACTCTCTGTTGTTTGGTCTCTCTCTCTGTTTCTCTCTCCCACTCTCTCTCTGTTGTTTTGTCTCTCTCTCTCTGTTGTTTGGTCTCTCTCTCTCTCTGTTGTTTGGTATCTCTCTCTCACTCTCTCTCTGTTGTTTGATCTCTCTCTCTCACTCTCTCTCTCTGTTGTTTGGTATCTCTCTCTCACTCTCTCTGTTGTTTGGTCTCTCTCTGTAATTTGGTTTCTCTTTATATTTTACATAATTTTTCTTCCCCATCCTTTGTTTTTATATGTATAATATCTCTCACTCCATTGACAGCCATCTTTCAACCCATTCCTTCATTCATCTTTTAGCACTCTTGTCTCTTCTTCTTCTTTCCTCTCCTCTCTCTTGGCCTGTGTTCTATGGCTTGGATCCCATTATGTTTGAATAAAATGCCTTAAATGACCAAGGTTAATTTTAATGATCACACAAAGAACAGCAAATATTTCAATTTCGACAGGAAGATTAGCAAAGTAAAGAACAACCATGACAGGGAGTAAAACAAAGGCTAACAATGTGTGCTGAAGAGCTTTTCATCGCATGTGTTTTTATGTTGCCTTGTGGAACATAAATATATATATATATTTACTCTATATATAAGGTGAATAACTTCAGTGTAATCTCTCTCTTTCCCTCTCTCTTTCCCTACTCTTTCTCTCCCTCTCGCTCTGTCCCTCCATCTCTCTCTCTCTCTCTCTCTCTCTCTCTCTCTCTCAGCTCTGAACTGTTGTGAGGGGGATATCCTGCTCCTGTTGGATTCTTCAGGAAGTGTGTCATCCTACGAGTTCTCTCGCCTGCTGCACTTCCTGTCCGAGCTGCTCCTCCCCTTCTCTCTGGGGCGGGGCCAAGTGAGGGCGGGGCTGCTGCAGGTGGGCACTGAGCCACACCTGGAGTTTGGTCTGGATGCCCACAGCACCCAGCCTGGCCTGCAGGGGGCACTGCATAGGACCAGGCAACTCCAGGGGGACACCAACACAGAGGCTGCCCTCAGACAGGTCCAGGGGCTGCTAGCCAGAGCTGGGGCTGGGGATGAGTTGGAGCTCCCCAAAGTGCTGGTGTGGCTAACGGATGGCGTACAGCCGGGCATGGTGGATGGACCAATGGCAGAGCTGAGAAGGGCGGGTGTGTCTCTGTTGGCTGTCTCTACGGGACACGGGAACTACCAGGTGCTGCAGAGGGTGGTGACCCCGCCCATCGAGTCCCACCTGTACTTTGTGGACATCGATGACATCAGTATCATCACAGAGGACCTGAGGGAGGCCATCATTGGTGTGTGGGGCGGGGGTGTATTTATAGACAAGTATTTATAGACAGGACTGTGATTGCAGATGAAATCCTCTGTAGTGTAAATGCAAACTCTACCCCACTGAGTTGTATCCCCCCCTTCTCTCTCAGAGCTGATCCGCGTTGAGCGCCTGAGGGTGGTACAGGTGTCCTCCCACAGTGCCGTGCTGCAGTGGCGTCCTGTACTCGGATCCAACACAGATTTCTACAGCTTTTTACACTACAGCTCTGTTCTGCCAGGTGGTGGGGAGGGTCAGCCTAACGGCGGGGCCAGCAGTGGGGGGCAGTACCACAGACGGACCCTCCCCGGGGACGCCAGCTGGGTGGAGCTGAGGGACCTGCAGCCAGACACCATCTACACTGCCTCCCTCACCCCCAACTCCCAGTCCAACCATGATTATCTCAACACTCTCAGTGTCACCTTCACTACACAACCCGGTCAGAGGGGGGAGGGAAGGAGACGGGGAAGGAGGGAGGGAGAGGGGGATGGAGAGCAGTGATGTGGTAGATAAATGAAATGAGCAGATATTATAATAGAAAATGAATACAACCAGAATATATTTCTACATTATTGATCACATTTTTGTGGATAATAATATTATCTTTTGTTTCATCCGATCCCATCCTCTCCCTCTCCTATCCTCCAACCTAGAGGTGTTGAGCCCAGCGGTAGTCACAGTGACAGACTCAGGTCCTGACAGGGTGCGAGTGAGCTGGGGTCCTCTGCAAACTGAGCATGTCCAACGGTACCAGATAGAGTATGGAGCTCTACCCAGTGGGCAGGTCCACACGGTTAGGCTACATGGACATCAGAACTCCACTCTGCTCACTGGTCTAGAGCCAGACACACAGTACCTAGTTACTGTCAGCGCCCTGTACTCCACAGGCAAAGAGAAGGCCATGTCTGTCAAGGCCTGCACTCAGGAGGGTAAGATGTGTGTTGGTGTGTTTCTATGATTTAGGGACAATTCGACATTTACTGGGTTAGGGGGGCTGTTCCAAAATAGGGGAGGGTTGTCTAGATTTTGGGGGGGTTGCTCTGGGGATTGTGTTTTCTTTATTGGGAACAGGGGAGGGTAGTGCGTTTTTTTCCCTGATTTACAATTTCCATTATGCAGGTTTTACGATAGGTCTTCCATATAGCCAAATGCCCTCATCTGCTTACTTGCTTCTTCCCTATCAAGGTGCTTTGGTACTTCCCTTATGCACTACACTTCTCTGTGCGATTACTATACCACAGATCAATATAGTCTACCAGTCAACTATCTATCCTGCCCTCTATCCATACTGACAATAGAGGTAGTTGGATCATTTATCCAGATCTGCAATAGGTTAACTAGCAATCATACCACACATAAAATCATTCAAATATGCACACATTTTCTATATAAATCCACAAGATATAGAAGAATAACTGATTGGCAGCAGAGAGGCCAGGTGCATCATTGGGCATGAAAGAACAGTGAAAACATGCAGCTCAAAAATCTCCCCCATTAATCTTGTTAAGGGACAATACAATTATCCTACCTAGACTAGCCTACAACACCATAATCCAATGAACAATTGAGTGCAATTATACTCCAGGCTGTAAACTGCAGTGAAAATATCATTTGAATAATGGTGCAAAAGTTTTTGGATCGTTTCATTCCATTCGTTCCATTTAGATCAGCTGTGGGTCTACTCTGGAAAGATTCTAGATAGGCACAGGAGCAGGCCAGTCTGGTTGTAGTTTTACTTGTGATACTGATGCGCTGTCTGTTGCGGTCATCATTCTCCAGTTCTCCCATGTCTTCCACATAGGCCTATATTCGCCCAGCAGGCCCAGTAATTCAGGAAAGCTTAACACGTTCTGGCTCCTTTCCGATCCAAGTGGCTATTCCTCGACCTAGAACCTGACACTTCAATATGGCCTAAATATTTGTCATTTAAAATGTATTACCTTTTTTACGTGTGGCATTAACACAACTACTCACAATGTTTTGATCTGATTAGGCTACCTGCGCACGTTCATCCACTCCACTCTAATATAATTCCACCATCCAAACGGCGCAATGGCCATTTGATTAATGGAAAGTGACAACTGTTACAAAACAACAAAATGACATTCAAACCAAGCCTTTGATACTGAGTAGGGGTACTGAGTAGGGGTACTGAGTAGGGGTACTGAGTAGGGATACCGAGTAGGGGTACCGAGTAGGGGTACCGAGTAGGGATACCGAGTAGGGATACCGAGTAGGGGTACCGAGTAGGGGTACCGAGTAGGGATACCGAGTAGGGGTACCGAGTAGGGTGCCGAGTAGGGTACCGAGTAGGGGTACCGAATAGGGGTACCGAGTAGGGGTACCGAGTAGGGATACCGAATAGGGATACCGAGTAGGGGTACTGAGTAGGGGTACTGAGTAGGAGTACTGAGTAGGGGTACTGAGTAGGGGTACTGAGTAGGGGTACTGGTAGGGATACTGAGTAGGGGTACTGGTAGGGATACTGAGTAGGGGTACTGAGTAGGGATACTGAGTAGGGATACTGAGTAGGGGTACTGAGGGGGTACTGAGTAGGGATACTGAGTAGGGGTACTGAGTAGGGATACTGAGTAGGGGTACTGAGTAGGGATACTGAGTAGGGATACTGAGTAGGGATACTGAGTAGGTGTACTGAGTAGGGGTACTGATTAGGGGTACTGAGTAGGGATACTGAGTAGGGGTAGTGAATAGGGATACTGAGTAGGGGTACTGAGTAGGGATACTGAGTAGGGGTACTGAGTAGGGATACTGAGTAGGGATACTAAGACGGGGTACTGAGTAGGGATGCTGAGTAGGGGTACTGAGTAGGGGTACTGAGTAGGGATACTGAGTAGGGAGAGATGTATTTTCAATTTTTCAAGATTGTCATACTCTACTTGATTGTGGTGTTGAAAATACAAACCATGATGATAAGTGTTCAAAGTCAGTAATTGGTATGCAGTTGCGTGTTGCTTATTGGTTGGGTGTGATATATTGGCACAGAAACCTGTTGGTGGAAAATATGTTGCATATATTTTATATAATTATAAATACAGCAACGAAAAGTTGAAAATCTGATTTCTCCCCAGATGATCATTGATCATTGTCTGCAGCCTGCTCTGATCATAGCGTAATGAAACAGCCAGAGAGAGTGAGCTCGCCCATAGCGAACCCTCAACTTTCTGGCCCATTAG
Organism: Oncorhynchus tshawytscha; assembly: GCF_018296145.1. Taxonomy (NCBI): domain Eukaryota; kingdom Metazoa; phylum Chordata; class Actinopteri; order Salmoniformes; family Salmonidae; genus Oncorhynchus; species Oncorhynchus tshawytscha. Next base: position 43,059,088 of record NC_056435.1, on the reverse strand, counting down.
CTGTGCGTGGCATTGACTGTGCCACAAAACTATGCTAAAGTGGTAAAGTCGATATCCACGTTTATAAACACTGGGTTGTTACAGTTATTGTAATTTATGGTGGTAATAACAATTTTTTAGTTAATTTTATGAAGGGGGAGGGTGTGCACATTTGATTACAGTAGAAGGGGAGGGTGATGTGAAAATATTTGTAACATTGGGGAGGGGGGTGCATATTTTCTTGGGACCCCTCCTCCAGGTACATTTCTAACTGTCCCTTATACTTCTGCTGTCTTTCCTTAATATTAAATTGTTTCCCTCTCAGCAACAATATTGTATTTGTGCTGTTAATTCAATGGTTCCTAACTTTTTTCGGTAACTGTACCACCAAGTACATTTTGCTCTGCCAGGATTTCCCCATAAGTACCCCCCTAATGTGCATTTTACCAGTAAGTCTATGGTCTCATGAGTCTTCTCAATTATCCCCTGGTTGGGAAACACTGTGTTAATGAATGCTTGTTAAAAATGGTATTGACATTTAAATGTCATGAAACCCTTTACTTATCCTGACATACTGTACATTTATCCTACAGTCATTTATAAGGAGTCCATGCCTCCCTTAGGCTTTGCCCCTCTCTTTTTTCATTCTGTGATTTATGGCTTTTAAAACAGAACACACACACTAGCCTGTCCTCTATCTGTGTGTCTCAGTGCTGCCAGCCCTGGCTGACCTCCAGCTGACTCCAGTGGGGCGTGATGCGGTGCAGGTCCGGTGGTGGGGCCACGATGAGGGGCTGAGGGGGTACTGGCTCAACTGGGAGAGGGGTGAGACCCAGAGCCCCTCCCGCCCTGCATTCTCCTGCCTATACCTGCCCCCTGGCTCCCTGTCCACACTGCTCACACACCTGGCCCCCAGCAGCCGAGTGTGTGTGTCGCCTGTCTACCGCATGGCCCGGGGATTGGGGCTCTGCTGCACCGCACGCACACAAACAGGTCTGATACTCCGCGCACACATACCAGGGTTGGGCTCAATTCAGAATTTTGGAATTGGTTCCCATTCAACTCATTAGTTACATTTAAATTAAATTGGCCACACTCCACAAGATGTAGACATTGAATTTGAGTGACAGGAAGTAGAATTTAATTCAGTGCTATTCAAATTCAGTGCTATTCAAAGACATTCCAATGTCATAGAACACGAGAGTGTCATTAAAACTAGAGAGAGTGCAAATCTGTCATCAAGGCAAAGGGTGGCTACTTAGAAAAATCTCAAATGTAACATTTTGATTGGTTTAACACTTTTCTGGTTACTACATGATTCCATATGTGTATTTCGTAGTTTTGATGTCTTCACTATCATTTTACAATGTAGAAAATACAAACAAAGAAAAACCCTGGAATGAGTGGACCTGGGAAGGGTACTAAAACATTTCTGCAGCATTGAAGGTCCCAAAAAACACTGTGGCCTCCATTATTCTTAAATGGAAGAAGTTTGGAACTACCAAGACTCTTCCTAGAGCTGGCCGCTTGGCCAAACTGAGCAATCAGGGGAGAAGGGCCTTGGTCAGGGTGACCAAGAACCCGATGGTCACTCTGACAGAGCTCCAGAAGGACAACCATCTCTGCAGCACTCCACCAATCAGGCCTTTATGGTAGAGTGGCCAGATGGAAGCCACTCCTCAGTAAAAGGCACATGACAGCCCGCTTGAAGTTTGCCAAAAGGCACCTAAAGGACTCTCAGACCATGAGAAACAAGATTCTCTGGTCTGATGAAACCAAGATTGAACTCTTTGGCCTGAATGCGAAGCTTCACGTCCGGAGGTAACCTGGCACCATCCCTGCGTTAAGCATGGTGGTGGCAGCATCATGCTGTGGGGTTGTTTTTCAGCGGCAGGGACTGGGAGACTAGTCAGGATTGAGGGAAAGATGGACGGCAAAAAGTACAGTTCCTTGATGAAAACCTACTCCAGAGTGCTCAGGACCTCAGACTGGGGCTAAGGTTCACCTTCCAATAGGACAACAACCCTAATCACACAGCCAAGGCAACATGGGAGTGGGTTCGGGACAAGTCTCTGAATGTCCTTGAGTGGCCCAGTCAGAGCCCAGACTTAAACCCGATTAAACATCTCTGGAGAGACGTGAAAATAGCTGTGCAGCGATGCTCCCAATCCAACCTGACAGAGCTTGAGAGGATCTGCAGAGAAGAATGGGAGAAACTCCCCACATACAGGTGTGCCAAGTTTGTAGCATCATACCCCAAAATAATCCAGGCTGTAATCGCTGCCAAAGGTGCTTCAACAAAGTACTGAGTAAAGGGTCTAAATACTTATGTAAATGTGATATTTGTACAATGTACAAATTACCTCAACTAACCTGTACCCCCGCACACTGACTCGGTACCGGTACCCCCTGTATACAGCCTCGTTATTGTTATTTTATTATGTTTTTTTAGGTTATTTGGTAAATATTTTCTAAACTCTTCTTGAAATGCACAGTTGGTTAAGGGCTTGTAAATCAGCATTTCAAGGTAAGGTCTACCTGTTGTATTCGGCGCATGTGACAAATAAAGTTTAATTTGGTATTTCACTTTTTTAGGGATTAGCAAACATTTTTAAAAACCTGTTTTTGCTTTGTCATCGTGGATATTGTGTGTAGATTGATGAGGTGGAAAAGTGATTTAATACATTTTAAAATAAGGTTGTAATGTAACAAAATGTGGAAAAAGTCAAGGGGTCTGAATAATTTCAGAATGCACTGTAATGAATTATGCTAAATGAGGCAAATATAACTTGTCTGTGTTTTGCCATACATACAGTAAGACAACTGTTGGGACTGCGCCAGCAGAGCTTCTGACAGATGTTCACTATGGTGCATTACATTTGTTGGAACATCTCCAGCTCACTGATAATAAACAATGATTCATTTAAAATTGACTTTGAGTGTCTCTGTGTAAGAATTACCACGGCAGAAGATTATGCCGTCATGTCATAAGGAAGACACGTTCTTTGTCAGCTGGGTCAAGATAAAGAGTTGTAGCTTCACCATATAGGTGATGTAATCCAAATGTATGGATTCCATTTCTCTGATTTCAATTAGAAGGATAGCCACTGACAGGGAGAGATGAATAAGGGTGAAAAGGATGAGGGGTGGATGGAGGGGAAAAAGAAGACAACTGCATATTTTTTTATCTCCCATCATCCATGTCACATAGGCATTTCTGGAAGATAAAAAAATACACAGCATATACAGTTCATGAATAAAGGGTGAAAATGTACTTTCTCACACATTTTTCAGTTTTTGATTTCTCCCATAATGCAATCAACACGTGAGCCTAGCTCTTGTGAACTTGCTTCTGAAGAGCACCATCTAGTGGGACACATATTTTACCACAGGTTGTGACAATCAGGCCTACGTTAAACTTTTTAGAATTTTTTCCCTGCTGCACTGTATGCACAGTACACCCCTAAGTGTGAATGTAATGCAAAAAAAGCATGTTCTTCATTACTCAGATCTTTGCTGATGAAACTGTCTGACACTTTGCTGATGACACTGTAGTCTCTACCAATGATGTAGCATTTTTTTAGGTGAGGGAAAGCAATTTTTTTTAAATGACGTCATCATTTCCTCAATCAAAGTTTTTACTGACAGATGCACCCAATTGAATAGCCTATCATTATAGAATATGCATATCATGAATCCTCCAATTGCAACGTCTGCCTATGCCCACACATAGGCTGCATTTACACAGGCAGCCCAACTCTGATCTGTTTTTTCACTAATTGGTCTTTTGACCAATCAGATCAACTTTGAAAAATATCTGATGTGATTGGTCAAAAGACCAATTAGTGGAAAAAATATCAGAATTGGGCTTCTTGTGTAAATGCAGCCATTATGTCTCTAGAAAATATTATATTTTTAATACCCTCAAACATAAAGTTAAGCATAGGCTAAATAATTTCAAAATAGGCCATCAAAATAGGCCAGAATAGGCCATGATAATTCTTCACATTTTACTGTTGAAACCTGCAAACTACCAGTCATTGATTGATCTCAATCAGATTCATGGGAATATGCATTTTATGCATCTTCTTGAATTGCTGTTTCATGAGCAAATTACAGCGGATGGTGTTAATTAACAAACTTTTAGCCTTTCTTATATTTTGTTTTAATCAAAGCATATATCCTGCTTAGTGGCTCACTCTGGTTGAGTTTTGGAGCATGATAATTTTTTAAGGGGACAATTCAGCTTCAGCTAACCATCCTAAAATCTCATTAGAAATGAGATGTTTTGGTATAACAGTAACGTTATAGGCCCCTATGGTATTATATTTGGTTCTGTTATGTAAAATGCAAATAAGTAATTACACAAACACACCTTCAGTACACTCCTCTCCTTAACTTCCTCCTGTCTGCCACGTACTCACTCCCACACCAATTGTTTTTGACATATCTAGGCCTGTATCATAGTAGCATTGCTGATCTAGAATTACTGATCAGGTCCCCCTTGTCCATGTGATTAGCAGATTCAGCACTGTTCAGTACTGAGGAGGGGTCACCTGATTGAGTTATCATTATAGAAAAAGGTCCATTTAATGAATACTTTAGTATCACTTTCTTTTTTTCATTTCACTTTCACTTTCTCTTTTTTCACTTTCTTTATGGTTATATTGCATTTTAATCACCCACTGACTAGATGTCAAATCCTTGTTTCCTTCGTCCGTGTTTCCTCCAATCCTCGCCTCTCTTTCAAAGCACATCGTGCTTTGGGAGGGAGGTGAGGAATAAAGGAAACAAGGACAGAGAATGCATGGATTTGGCAGCTAGTAAATTTTTAGACAATGAGTGAGTGAGTGAGTGAGTGAGTGAGTGAGTGAGTGAGTGAGTGAGTAGCCGTGATACCCAGGTTCTGTCCAGACACAACCCGTAGCCTGAAAGAACTTGATGGGTGGTGACATAGTGAGTAGGCTTGGGTGGTATCCAGATTTTCATACTGTCATACCATCCTTCTCTCATCCCGGGATTTACGGTATTACTGGCATAGCACACAATGGGGCACTAAAAACACAAGAAAAGCTGCTCAACTGTTATGCCTGCAGCTATGGAACCCCGACCTGTTCTCCGGACGTGTTACCTGTCCCAGACCTGCTGTTTTGAACTCCCTAGAGACAGTAGGAGTGGTAGAGATACTCTGAATGATCGGCTATGAAAAGCCAACTGACATTTACTCCCGAGGTGCTGACCTGTTGCACCCTCGACAACCACTGTGATTATTATTGTTTGACCTTGCTGGTCATCTATGAACATTTGAACATTTTGGCCATGTTCTGTTATAATCACCACCCGGCACAGCCAGAAGAGGATTGGCCACCCCTCATAGCCTGGTTCCTCTCTAGGTTTCTTCCTAGGTTCTGGCCTTTCTAGGGAGTTTTTCCTAGCCACGGTGCTTCTACACCTGCATTGCTTGCTTTTGGGGATTTTAGGCTGGGTTTCTGTACAGAGATGAGATATCAGCTGATGTAAGAAGGGCTTTATAAATACATTTCATTTGGATTTTATTAACAGAATGCTAACCAAATTTACATAAACTAACAGCGAAATCACATAGACGCTGTTAGCCAAATGCTAACGTGTGAAAATGAACAAACGGATTTCAAAGACAGGCAAATCCAGCTCAAAAAGTAGTACCAGCATATACAAGTGTGGACATTTACAAGCGAAAATTAACAAGAGAAATGTTGCAAATGAACAAAGTTGTGATGCATGCTTTTCTGAAGGAAAACCAGCATGTGTACATCAGTAGTGGTCGGTGACATTTAAGATGAGGACGATTTCATTTTTTCATGAGTATATCCTTATTTCTATTACAGCATGTTGGATGACTGACATTCATATTCTATTCACCCAGTTCAATATAACTATCAGGTTTGAAGGTTTATTACAGCAACAAGGCAGGCCAACGACAGGTCAAGGCAAGGGTCAAAACCAGGAGGGCGCGAAAAAGAGAGACTGGGGAAAACCAGGAGTGGAGACAAAAAAACGCTGGTTGACTTGACAAACAAGATGAACTGGCAACAGACAAACAGAGAACACAGGTATGAATACACAGGGGATAATGGGGAAGATGGGCAACACCTGGAGGGGGGTGGAGACAATCACAAAGATAGGTGAATCAGATCAGGGTCTGACAATAACAGTGATTGGTTTAGGCTACTACATGATACAAAAATGTTCAATACCGCCTTGCAAACTCTTGCCTGCATCCAGCTGATCTATGTTGTAATCATTAGTCCAACAGTTGCAAACAAGAGTTTCCATTGGACAAATTCAGGTATGTTTATCCCAGTTTCATTCCGTTTAAGAAACATTTTTCAACAGAATTGGTGGAATGAATACACCCCTGATCACCCATAAACACAGTTCACTTTCATAACCACCACATTGTATTCCTTCTCACATCTATGTGCTCTCCTCCTCTTACCTTTTCCCTTTGAATGTGCACTTCAATGCACAACATATCAGCTGTATGTGACCAGGCGAAAAACCTTTCCAAGCCATATCTTTCCAAACCATATCATAAGCGCTACACACAGCCTACATCATTGTCACCATATTAGCTAAGGTAACTTCATAGTAAAGATAGCTAATAGTTCTAACTAATGCGTTAGTAAACCTGCTACAATCATGCAGCAATGTTGCAGTGTACAGTCAGTAAGCAATTTAGCACTTACACCAGCGGGCCCCAGTGGTAATGAATTTGTAAACCAAAAGCTTACCTTGACTTGGAAGAGTTCCAGTGTTGTGTTGGATATTCATAGCCAGCTAGCTAACATAGCATTCTATAGTGTCTGAGTAGGCTAAACTGGGTAGCTGCATTTGCTAGCTAAGTAAGTGAAACTGAAAGGGGGAAAATGACAAAATCTCTCTCTATCTCTCTCTTGCTTCTCCTTCATTTTGGAAGAAATGCATTTGTTCAAAACTGTTCAGCTAATGTCTTTCTCTCTCTTTGAGTTAACTACTCACCACATTGTATGCACTGCAGTGCTAGCTAGCTGTAGCTTATGCTTTCAGATTCATTCTCTGATCCTTTGATTGGGTGGACAACATGTCAGTTCATGTTACAAGAGCTCTGATAGGTTGGAGGATGTCCTCCAGATGTTGTCATAATTACTTTCTAAGCTATGGAAGGGGGTGAGAACCATAAGCCTCCTAGGTTTTGTATTGAAGTCAATGTGCCCAGAGGAGGATGGAAGCATTTTCGCATTTTGTTACATTACAGCCTTATTCTAAAGATTTGATTTTTTATTCTAAGATTTTTAGAAATTTTAGCAAACTTATCAATATAAAAAACAAATACCTTATTTACTAAGTATGTATTAGACTCAAAATTGAGCTCAGGTGCATCCTGTTTCCATTGATCATCCTTGAGATGTTTCTACAACTTGATTGTTCCACCTGTGGTAAATTCAATTGATTGGACATGATGTGGAAAGGCATACACCTGTCTATATAAGGTCCCACAGTTGACATTGAGCAAAAACCAAGCCATGCGATCGAAGGAATTGTCCGTAGAGCTCCGAGACAGCATTGTGTCGAGGTACAGATCTGGGGAAGGGTACCAAAATGTGTCTACCGCATTAAAGGTCCCCAAGAACACAGTGGCCTCCATCATTCTTAAATGGAAGAAGTTTGGAACCACCAAGACTCCTAGAGATGGCTGCCCGGCCAATCTAAGCAATCTGGGGAGAAGGGCCTTGGTCACGGAGGTGTGAGCTCCAGAAAGACAACCATCTCTGCAGCACTCCACAAATCAGGCCTTTATGGTAGAGTGGCCACACCTCATTAAAAGGCACATAACAGCCCACTTGGGGTTGCCAAAAGGCATCTAAAGGACTTAGACCATGAGAAGCAAGATTCTCTGGTCTGATGAAACCAAGATTGAACTCTTTGGCCTGAATGCCTGGAGGAAACCTGGCACCATCCCTACGGTGAAGCATAGTGGTGACAGCATCATGCTGTGGGGATGTTTTTCAGCGGCAGGGATTGGGAGACTAGTCAGGATTGAGGGAAAGATGAACGGAGAAAAGTACAGAGAGATCCTTGATGAAAACCTGCTCCAGTGTACTCAGTACATCTGACTGGGTCAAAGGTTCACCTTCCAACAGGACAACGACCCTAAGCACAGCCAAGAGGAGGAGTGGCTTTGGGACAAGTCTCAATGTCCTTGAGTGGCACAGCAAAGTGAATGTAGCGCATAAACCAGTTAGTTAGCTAAATACATTTAATTTATGAGATTACAAAACAATTAGACCTAATTTAGCTAGCTAACTGGTTTCTGAGCTACATTCACTTTTCAATATGAACAGAACCAGATTTTCCACTCTGTTGTCCTGCACAAACAGTGTCTGTAATAAACACATCTAAGATGATTAGCTATAGAAACAACCTAGTGCTTTCATTTACAAATCTCATGACGTGATTATGAGATATACTGTAGTAAAGTATCTCGTTTTATTGTTATTTAGCTGAGCCTGCTAGGTAGCTCATTTTCATATTGGTATAGCTATACTACTGCTAACGTTAGGGAATGGGGATACCTCGTCAGTTGCATAACTGAAAACATTCAACCAGAGAGGAAGAGGAAGAGATAACCAACTCGATGGAAAATGGTTCCCTCCAGCAGGTGGTGTTTTTCAGTTTTGCTCACCAAGCAAGAAGATTTTGTATGGAGGTCAATGAGAGTGTCGAACTTGGTGAACAAAAAAATGTGACGTATTTGCTAGGTGAGGTTTATTTGTTGTCTCAAATGGTATGCATATTCACGGATAGTAGCGTAGCATCTCTCTCCATTGAAAACAGGTGTTTGAAGTCAACAACCCTCATTGAATATTCAAAAAAGGTTTTACAATAATGAGATGTATTCACCAATCCAAAGCAAAAATAGGCGGGACCTAGACAGCGCGCCCTGCCGCTTTGTGGACAACGACTCCCATTGTTATGGTGAAGAGACATGTATCTTGCCAGTCTATCTACACTGAAGAAAAATATAAACGCAACATGCAAAGTCTTGGTCCCATGTTTCATGAGCTGAAATAAAAGTTCCCAGAAATGTTTCATACACACACAAAAATTGTGACAAATTTGTTTCATCCCTGTTATTGAGCATTTCCCCTTTGCCAAGATAATCCATACACCTGACAGGTGTGCCATATCAAGATGTTGATTAAACAGCATGATCATTACACAGGTGATCCTTGTGCTGGGGACAATAAAAGGCCACTCTAAAATGTGCAATTTTGTCACACAAAACAATGCAACAGATGTCTCAAGTTTTGCTGACTGCAGGAATGTCCAGAGCTGTTGCCAGAGAATTTAATGCTAATTTCTCTACCATAAGTATTTAGCAGTACGTCCAACCAACCTTACAACCGGAGACCACGTGTATGGCGTCGTGTGGGCGAGTGGTTTGCTGATGTCAACGTTGTTATGGGCAAGCATAAGCTATGGACAATGAACACAATTACATTTTATCGACGGCAATTTGAATGCACAGAAATACCCTGACGAGATCCTTAGGGCCATTGTGAGGCCCATTTTTTTGTAAGGCATCTTTGACCAACAGATGCAAATCTGTATTCCCGGTCATATGAAATCCATAGATTAGGGCCTAATGAATTTATTAAAATGGACTGATTTCCTCATATGAACTGTAACTCAGTAAAATCTTTGAAATTGTTGCATGTTGAATTTAAATGTTTGTTCAGTATATAATCTTTGATTCAACCAAAATGTGGCTTCCACTCTGAATCAGAGAGGTGTGGGGGGGGCGGAGCCATCTTTGAAGCAGGTCTGGATGCCGTGCCTGGACTGGGCACCGGCGCAAAGGAGGGCTCCAGCCATGGAGCAGGACTGGACGCCGTGCCTGGACTGGGCACCGGTGCAGAGGAAGGCTCCGGCCTTAGAGCTAGACTGGAAACCTTGCATGGAAGCTCCGGACCGTTGAACCTCGCTGGAGGTTCCAGACCGTTGACCGTCGCAGGAGGTTCTAGACCGTAGACCGTCGCAGGAGGTTCCGGACCCTGGACCGTCGCAGGAGGTTCCGGACCCTGGACCGTCGCAGGAGGTTCCGGACCCTGGACTGTCGCAGGAGATTCCGGTCTGTGGACCTTCGCAGGAGGTTCTGAACCGTGAACCGTCGCAGGAGGTTCCAGACTGTGAACCGTCGCTGGAAGCTCTGGACTGTGGATCGTCACCGGAAGCTCTGGACTGTGAACCATCTCCGGAAGCTCTGGACTGTGAATGCGCACCGGAGGCCTAGTGCGTGGAGCCGGTACAGGTACCACCGGACTGGTGACACGCACTTCAGGGCGAGTGCGGGGAGCAGGCACAGGATGCACCGGACTGGGGAGGCGCACCGGAGGCCTGGTGCGTGGAGCCGGCACAGGTGGCACCGGACTGGTGACATGCACTTCAGGGCGGGGAGCTGACACCGGATGTATCGGGCTGGGGAGGCGCACTGGAGGCCTGATGCGTGGATCCGGCACAGGTGGCACCAGACTGGTGACACGCACTTCAGGGCGAGTGCGAGGAGCAGGCACAGGACGTATTGGACTGGGGACGTGCACTTTAGGGCAAGTGCGAGGAGGAGACACAGGACGTACCGGACTGGGGAGGCGCACTGGAGGCCATACGCCTGCGTTGCCGCATACTACTAGCCAACTCCATTCTCTGGTATCCCTCCTCACACTGTTCCATCGACTCCCAGGCGTGCTCTGGTACTCTCCGTGGGTCGACCGACCACCTCTCTATCTCCTCCCAGATGGTCTCTGGCTCTTCCCTCTGCTCAGCCGCCAGCTCCATGACCGCGGTCTGTGTGGCCGCGGTCCCCGGCGTCGTCGCCGTCCTTCTTGCGTCCTCTGCGACTCCTGCCAAGGAAGGGTCTCCTGTCCTTCCATGATTTCTTCCCAGGTCCAACTTAAAACAAAAATCCAGAAAATCACATTGTATGATTTTTAAGTAATTAATTTTATTGCATGACATAAGTATTTGATCACCTACCAACCAGTAAGAATTCCGGCTCTCACAGACCTGTTCGTTTTTCTTTAAGAAGCCCTCCTGTTCTCCACTCATTACCTGTATTAACTGCACCTGTTTGAACGGCACCTGTCCACACACTCAATCAAACAGACTCCAACCTCTCCACAATGGCCAAGACCAGAGAGATGTGTAAGGACATCAGGGATAAAATTGTAGACCTGCACAAGGCTGGGATGGGCTACAGGACAATAGACAAGCAGCTTGGTGAGAAGGCAACAACTGTTGGCGCAATTATTAGAAAATGGAAGAAGTTCAAGATGACGGTCATTTACCCTCGGTCTGGGGCTCCATGCAAGATCTCACCTCGTGGGGCATCAATGATCATGAGGAAGGTGAGGGATCAGCCCAGAACTACACAGATTCATGGATTAAAATCCTGCAGCGCACGCAAGGTCCTCCTCTGGATGATCCAGAGGGGGAATGGGAGAAGGTCATGTGGTCGGATGAGACAAAAATAGAGCTTTTTGGTCTAAACTCCACTCGCCGTGTTTGGAGGAAGAAGAAGGATGAGTACAACCCCAAGAACACCATCCCAACCGTGAAGCATGGAGGTGGAAACATCATTCTTTGGGGATGCTTTTCTGCAAAGGGGACAGGACGACTGCACCGTATTGAGGGAAGGATGGATGGGGCAATATATCGCGAGATCTTGGCCAACAACCTCCTTCCCTCAGTAAGAGCATTGAAGATGGGTCATGGCTTGGTCTTCCAGCATGAAAACGACCCGAAACACACAGCCAGGGCAACTAAGGAGTGGCTCCGTAAGAAGCATCTCAAGGTCCTGGAGTGGCCTAGCCAGTCTCAAGGCCTGAACCCAATAGAAAATCTTTGGAGGGAGCTGAAAGTCTGTATTGCCCAGCGACAGCCCCAAAACCTGAAGGATCTGGAGAAGGTATGTATGGAGGAGTGGGCCAAAATCTCTGCTGCCGTGTGTGCAAACTTGGTCAAGAACCACAAGAAACATATAATCTCTGTCATTGCACACAAAGGTTTCTGTACCAAATATTAAGTTCTGATTTTCTGATGTATCAAATACTTATGTCATGCAATAAAATGCTAATTAATTACTTAAAAATCATACAATGTGATTTTCTGGATTTTTGTTTTAAATTCCGTCTCTCACAGTTGAAGTGTAACTATGATACAAATTACAGACCTCTACATGCTTTGTAAGTAGGAAAACCTGCAAAATCGGCAGTGTATCAAATACTTGTTCTCCCCACTGTATGCTCTTTTCCTTTGATCTTTTTTTCCTCTCTCAGGAAGAAAAGAGAGAGTTGTAGTGATGAGGAGAGTGACTCAGTCCATTTCTCCTGACAGATGAAGATAGGGAAGAAGCACTGTCTTACTCTGTTCCATACGGGCTACATTTTTGAGTCTCAGCTCTGAGACTAACATCTGTCTTGGTTTCAGACGAAGTCGCAGTGTCTCTTCTCCTTCATACACCATCTCTCTCGCCCACCACCAGAAAATGAGTCGCAGGGATAGAGGGAGAGAAAGAAAGGGAAAAAGAGAGGGAGCGTCGGAGTGAACTTGAGAGGGAGAACGAGCGGGTAAGAGGAAGGAGAGATGAATACTCAAGTTGAACATAGCTGTTGTCAATGAAGAGCCATGAGAGTTACTGTAAATGGCCTATGAAACAGCACATCATGAACCAAATACAAGCCAGATTCTTACTTTCCAATGTTTTCACTTTTGTACATTGCTTGTATTACATTATAATTTGGGAAACTATGCTCTAAAATCATAGTCCAAAGCTTTTGTCTGAACAATATTTTTGAAATAAAATGCTTTTGCATGACCTTGCCTTGTTTTATGAATGGCATCAAGTGATTACTTCCTGTTCAGCACCAAAACCAAACACACCTCCCCCCTCCTCCCTGGGGAAGCTAGTGTGGCATCCTAATTAACCTAGCTGCTAAGGAGGCATTTTTCAATTAGACTAGCTGATTAATCTCTCCTGTTCTGTGTATATGCACTCTCAGCTCCTGGTAGCTAAACTCTGAAACACCCACATTCCCATGGGTGTAGTGTACCCCTGGTCTAGCATTGATTGGTTGGGTAACTAGGGAAATGCCCTTTGCTGTGATTTTAGGTGGATGGGTATGGTAGGAACTACTTTGTATTTGTCTGGTGTCCATGGCGATTTTACATTGGTAGTTCTGTGGGAGGTTGGGCTTGTGTTCAATGCTACAGAAAGAGTGAGTGTTTATGAAAGTGTACCTATAATAGATGGGCAGCAATCAATATCTATTTTGCTGTGCATTTGTATCTATGACCAAGAGTTGTTGATATTTGGAATAAAACATCTAGCAGTGGATTAGAGGCTGCAGACAGACACTGGAATATAACTACTCTTAGAAGAAACTGGGAAAACAGGGCCCTGGATTAGGATCCAAAGAGACTGAAGAGTATTCTACCCAGAACTCTAACTCTAATTCAGTAGCTGAGATGGAGACCCCAATGCCGGAGTTGAGAGATGCGGAGCCAGTGGAGATGGGTCTCGGTGTCAACGGGTATCCCTTCCAGAACGCCCTCTACATAATCTTGGTCCTGCTGGGTATTGTGGGTAACGCCACGGTGGTTGGCGTAATTAGTGAGAGCGTATTCAAAGACCCCAGTGGAGGACGTAACTCAGACATCATCCTGATAAACATGGCCCTCTCCAACCTGCTCCTTTCTCTGCTGAGGAACGTCCTGCTGGTCATGTCTGACCTGGGGCTGGAGGTAAGGAGCTGGATGCGATTGTTACAGGGGTCGGGCACTGTGGTAGGGGGTGCCATGAAGAATGAGGGCTGTATGTGGGTGCTTGAGCCAATGGGGAAGCAAGTATGGAAAGTGTGTGGTTTGGGCTCAAAGTAAAAGGGTTGTAATTTGGAATTTGAGATATTGGAGGGATTTGAGCTGGTCTTTGAGGAATGGCAGTTTAAAATGCAAGGGTTATGGAGGGTGGTGTGGTCTGTAACTAGAGATATGCCATGTGAAAAGAAAGCAATCTGACAATATACCATGCCATACTTACTGATAAGAGCATTGTTCAGGTAGGCACTATAGTGTACACACATAAAACCTAACACCCAGCTCTCTCTCTAGCTGAACTCTTCCAGAGATGGGTGTCACGTCCTGATGGGGGTGTGGGTGTGGCTTCGCTCAGTCAACGTGTGGTCAACACTCTTCCTCAGTGCTTTCCACTTCCAGACACTGAGGCGCGTGGCCCCTCCCTCACGGACTGTTCACGGGCCCCACAGACCCCCCAAGACCCTTCTGATTAGCCTGGGCCTCATCTGGTATCTCAACCTGATCTATGCTATACCTGCACACATCTACTCTACTAAGGGGAACAAGAACAGCACAGAGGTAGGACCCTGATATAATAGAAGCACAGAGGTAGACAATAGGTGATGTGTATTATTTAAGTTGTGGGAAACTGTCTAATAAACCTTCTACGCCTTATCTCCCCCCTCCCCATCTCCCCTCATTTCCTCTCCTCTCTGCTGTCCTCTGTCTCCTCTACCCTCTTCTCTCTTCCCCTCCAGACCCTGATTTTGGTCAGCAGCACCACGCGCCCCCTGCTGGGCTGTGTGTGGAACTTCCCCTCCAGCTACAATACCCTGGCCTACACCACCACCTCCATGGTGATCCACGAGATCCTGCCTATCATCCTGATGGCCATCACCAACCTGGGCTCCCTCTACACACTCTACACCCATGGTAGGACCCGCAACCCAGCACACATGACCCAGGACGCGCCCGTCATCAAGAGGATACCGGCTGAGAGACGGGCTGCCAAGGTGAGAGAGACTGGAATGATTCAGAATGATGGCTTGTTGTGTGTGGCCTGCCGCCTGGTTATTGTGGATGGAAAGAAGTACAACATGTCATTTGGACCTGTAACATTGTTTTTGTCATAAAAAATGAGGAATGTGGGGAAAAAAATAGCTTTTGGATTACTAAGGTGTTAATGATCCTGGTGTGTTTTCAATAAACAGTGTTTTTATAGAGAATGAGTGTGTTTCTTTTATGTCCGTCGTGCTAAGAGAGTACGAAAAAAGGTAAATAGTTTCACAGTATTTTCTTTCCTTACCTTCCCTCTCTCGCCAGGTGATTCTAGCCCTCACCATCCTCTTCATTGTGTCTTGGGGAACTAGCATCATCTCTATCAACTACTTAAACTACAATAAAGGATCTTCAGACAGGTTTCTCCCGATAATAGCTCGCTTTGCCAACAGCATCTTCATCGCCATGTCGCCCATCGTGCTGGCAGTGGGTCACCGGCGGCTGCGTGCTGTCGTTAAGTCTTTTCTTACTCACTGACAGGTCCCACACCCTGAATCACACTGCAACTGACATTATGGGGAAGCCAGTGGAAAAATATTATACTTCCCTTCACATGGCCTAATAATAAAGTAGACTTACATGTTTGTTGGTATTCCTCTAACCATTGGCAAAAATTATGAGGTAATCTGTGCTCTTTTAAGGTACTTACTACTAACTGAGCAGTATATTTTCCATGTGTGGTAGGAGTCAAAATAAGAATACTGGGAGAGATGGAGGCTCGCACACTGTCGAAAAAAACTAAACATCCAAAACCGAGGCTTGAATGGTTATTAAAACATCATGGTGCCAGTGGCGGTTCTGGGGGGGTTCCAGTGCCCCTGTGACAACAATTTTGGACCCCCTTGTGGCCCCCCTAAATGTGGAGTATGAATACATTTTTACATACAGTAACTCATTTTTGCTATCATTCTTTTTTTACATCCGTTATTAGACAGTGGCAACGATGATGATTATGAACATGGTCTTCTGCCTGCTAATGCCTGCAATGCAGTGAAGAAAACGATGTCAAGAATAACGTCTAATGTAACTTGCCCCTCTAACAGTACAACTGGCCCCTGCTTGGCCCCCCCAGTTGAAATGGTCTAGAACCGCCACTGCATGGTGCCCAAAAAGTGCAAGAAAGTGCATAAATGAAAGTGAAAACAAAACACAAACGTTTCGGCCTCAGGTCATCATCAGTTTAACCATTGGCAACCATTTTGATCCTCTTAGGCAGACTGTTTTAACATGGTGCTATGAGAGTCAAACCCATTCATTTATTATTTTATGACAATTTCTAAGAATGTATTGATCACTGAGGAAGACCACTGTTTGTTTGTCAGTGAGACTACGTTAACACAATTTATTTCTGGAAACCTGCTCTTTTGTGAGCGACAGAATGTTTATGATGTATAGACTTACGTGAAAGGGCACTCCTATCTATAGATAGTTGTTGTTACATGTTCTGTCTTGTTTGCTCTTTAAAAAACAGTCAAAATAAAGGCCTTTATTTGTACCATCTCTCAATCTCTGAGCCTCTATGCCAGAAGCTCCTCTACATGAAGCTCATTGAGAGGGAGTGAACAGTCCAACAGGATCTGTCTTTGCAGAATGTGAGAACTTATCACAATATTTCAACACTCCAGATCTTAAACATTCCATGACTTTAAATGTTCTAAGGTATTTATTTGGTTATTACTTATTTATACAGGATTTGTATATATATGTGGACATTTAAAAACAGAATGAGGGGAAGGCAAGCACTGGTTATTTAATTATTCCATACAAAGTCGTACTCATTTATTCAGTCACATATTTGTTTTAATAATTTGATATTTGCTTCAACTCTCTCCTCTACTTTTATTACCTCTCTCCTACTGAATAGTGAAAACAGTTTATTTTACCTTCTTTCCCATTGTGTCTGGAGCTCTGCATTCCTCCACTATTTCCTCCTGTTGACATTTGACCCTCCTCAGCTTGTCATTTCCCAGAGCCACCACCATAGGGCTCAACCCCACAAACAGAGAAGTAGAGAAGTGGGACACAGTCAGCAGACCCTCCGCATGGTGCCCCCCGTTATGGTTCTAGTACGTCACCATCGCAACCACAAACAGCGTCATCATGATCACATGACTACCTCTCTCCTACTGAATAGTGAAAACAGTTTATTTTGCCTTCTTTCCTAGAAGGCCAGAATCCCGGAATCGCCTCTTTACTGTTGACGTTGAGAGTGGTGTTTTGCGGGTACTATTTAATGAAGCTGCCAGTTGATGACTTGTGAGGAGTCTGTTTCTCAAACTAGACACTCTAATGTACTTGTCCTCTTGCTCAGTTGTGCAATGGGGCCTCCCACTCCTCTTTCTATTCTGGTTAGAGACAGTTTGTGCTGTTCTGTGAAGGGAGTAGTACACAGCGTTATATGAGATCTTCAGTTTCTTGGCAATTTCTCTCATAGAATAGCCTAATTTCTCAGAACAAGAATAGACTGACGAATTTCAGAAGGAAGTTCTTTGTTTCTGGCTTCATTTTGAGCCTCTAATCGAACCCACAAATGCTGATGCTCCAGATACTCAACTAGTCTAAAGGCGGCCAGTTGTATTACTTATTTAATCAGAACAACAGTTTTCATCTGTGCTAACATAATTGCCAAAGGGTTTTCTAATGATCAATTGTCCTTTTAAAATGATAAACTTGGATTAGCTAACACAAAGTGCCATTGGAACACAGGAGTGATGGTTGCTGATAATAGGCCTCTGTACACCTATGTAGATATTCCATAAAAAATCTGCCATTTCCAGCTACAATAGTCATTTACAACATTAATAATGTCTACACTGTATCTCTGTGTAAAGGGTGCGTGTCGGTGGCAGGGAAGTCAGGCGCAGGAAAACTAACTTAGTATAAACGGAGTCGTTTAATAAGTGTTCATAAAACTCCAAAAACCAAAATATTCAAAAATAATAATAGAAGTGGGTACAAAACCCGTCGCACACCGACACGACTTGCACATAACATACAATAAAACAATCTCCGACAAGGACATGAGGGGAAACAAAGGGTTAACCTGGGATATGTGGGAAGCTTGCGTCCCACTTCGCCAAAAGCCAGTGAAATTGCAGGGCACCAAATTCAAAACAACAGAAATCCCATAATTACATTTCCTCAAACATACAAATATTTTACACCATTTTAAAGATAAACTTCTTGTAAATTCAGCCACAGTGTCCGATTTCAAATAGGCTTTGGGGCGAAAGCACACCAAACGATTATGTTAGGTCAGCACCTAGTCACAGAAAACCATAAAGCCATTTTCCAGCCAAGGAGAGCCCTCATAAAAGTCAGAAATAGCAATTCAATTAATCACTAACCTTTGATGATCTTCATCAGATGGCACTCACAGGACTTCATGTTACACAATAAATGTGTGTTTTGTTCGATAAAGTTCATCTTTATGTCCAAAACCTCATTTAAAATTGGTGTGTTATGTTCAGAAATGCATTGTCTCAATCAAACATCCGGTGAAAGTGCAGAGAGCCACATCAAATTACAGAAATACACATAATAAAAATTGATAAAAGAAACAGGTGTTATGCATGGAATTATAGATAAACTTCTCCTTAATGCAGCCGCTGTGTCAGATTTCAAAAAGACTTTACGGCAAAAGCACACCTTGCGATTATGTTTGGTCAGCGTCAAGTCACAGAAAAACATACAGTCATTTTCCAAAGAAGGAGAGGTGCCACAAAAGTCAGAAATAGTATTATAAATAGTCACTTACCTTTGATGACCTTCATCAGAATGCACTCCCAGGAATCCCAGTTCTACAATAAATGTTTGTTTTGTTCGATAAAGACCATAATTTATGTCCAAATACCTCCTTTTTGTTCGCTCGTTTAGTTCACAAATCCAAACTCACGAGGCGTGGGCAAGTCCAGGTTAAAGTTCAAACGAAAAATCCAAAAAGTTATATTACAGTTCGTAGAAACGTGTCAAACGATGTATAGAATCAATCTTTAGGGTGTTTTTATCATAAATCTTCAATGTTTCAACCGGACAATTCCTTTGTCTTTAGAAAGGGAAAGGAACGCAGCTAACTCTCACAGGCCCGCGCGAGACTGAGCTCATGGCATTCTGCCAGACACCTGGTTGAAACAGCTGTCATTCTCTCCCCTTTCACAGTAGAAGCTTGAAACAAGGTTCTAAAGACTGGTGACATCTAGTGGAAGCCTTAGGAAGTATTAGGAAATATTACCCCATAGACACTGTATATTCGATAGGCAATTGACTTGAAAAACTACAAACCTCAGATTTCCCACTTCCTAGTTGGATTTTTTCTCAGGTTTTTGCCTGTCATATGAGTTCTGTTACTCACAGACATCATTCAAATAGTTTTAGAAACTTCAGAGTGTTTTATATCCAAATCCACTAATTAAATGCATATTCTAGCTTTTGGGCCTGAGTAGCAGGCAGTTTACTCTGGGCACCTTATTATCCAAGCTACTCAATACTGCCCCCCAGTCCCAAAGAAGTTAAATACACAACATGTAATTGATGGGATTGGAGGAAGACAAGACAAAACCAATGGAAAATGAAAAATGATCAGTGATGGCTAGAAGGTCGGTGACGTCAACCGCCAAACACCACCCGAAAAGGAGAGGGGCCGACTTCGGCGGAAGTCGTGATAGTACACCCCCCTGACACGCGGCTCCAGCAACACGTCAGCACCGACCTCGGGGATGACCCGGAGGGTGAGGCGCTAGGCGATCCGGATGGAGACGGTGGAAATCTCACAGCATCGAAGGATCCAACACGTCCTCCACCGGAACCCAGCATCTCTCCTCCGGACCATACCCCTCCCAGTCCACGAGGCAATGAAGGCCCCTCAACTGACATCTTGAATCCAGTATGGAATGAACGGAGTACGCCTGGGCCCTCTCGATGTCCAGAGGGGGGCAGAGGAACCTCCCGCACCTCAGACTCCTGGAGAAGGCCAGCCATCACCTGCCTGAGGAGAGACACATGGAACGAGGGGTTAATGCGGTAATCGGGGGGAAGCTGTAACCTGTAACATACCTCGTTCACTCTCCTCAGGACTTTAAATGGCCCCACAAACTGTGGACCCAGCTTATGACAGGGCAGGTGGAGGGGCAGGTGGAGGGTTGAGAGCCAGACCCGGTCCCCCGGTGCGAACACCAGGGTCTCACTGCGGTAACGGTCTGCACCAACTTTCTGGCTCAGCACAGCGCGCTGAAGATGGACATGGGCGGCGTCCCATGTTTCCTTCACGCGCCAGAACCAGTCATCCACCGCAGCAGCCTCGGTCTGACTCTGATGCCAAGGAGCCAGAACCGGCTGATACCCCAATACACGCTGGAAGGGAGAAAGGTTAGTGGAGGAGTGGCGGAGCGAGTTCTGGGCCATCTCTGCCCAGGGCACGAACGCTGCCCACTCCCCCGGCTGGTCCTGGCAATAAAACCTCAGAAACCTACCCATATCCTGGTTAACTCTCTCCACCTGCCTGTTACCTCAGGTTTTCACCCCGAGGGTAAGGCTGACCGAGACCCCCAGACCTTCCATGAACGCCTTCCATACCCTCGATGTGAACTGGGGACCCTGATCAGACACTATATCCTCAGGCACCCCGTTGTGCCAGAAGATGTGTGTAAATAGAGCCTCCGCAGTCTGTAGGGAGACTGGGCAAAGGGAGGAGACGACAGGACTTAGAAAAACGATACACAACGACCAGGATCGTGGTGTTACCCTGTGAAGGAGGAAGATCAGTCAGGAAATCCACCGACAGGTGCGACCATGGCCATTGTGGAACGGGTAAGGGTTGTAACTTACCTCTGGGCAGGTGTCTAGGAGCCTTGCACTGGGCGCACACCGAACAGGAGGTAACATAAACCCTCACGTCCTTAGCTAAAGTGGGCCATCAGTACTTCCCACTAAGACAGCGCACCGTCTGACCGATACCAGGATGACCAGAGGAGGGTGAAGTATGGGCCCAATAGATTAGCCGGTCGCGGACAGCAGACGGAACGTACAGACGCCCAGCCAGACACTGAAGGGGAGCGGGCTCTGTACGCAATGCCTGCTCAATGTCCGCATCCAGCTCCCACACTACCGGTGCCACCAGGCAAGAGGCCGGGAGTATGGGAGTGGGATCCATGGACCGCTCCTCTGTGTCATACAGCCGGGACAATGCCTTAATGTTCTGAGAGCCTGGTCTGTAGGAAAAGGTAAATACAAAACTGGTGAAAAACATCTCCCACATTGCCTGGTGAGGGTTCAGTATCCTCGCCTACCGGATGTACTCGAGATTGCGGTGGTCAGTCCAGATGAGAAAAGGGTGTTTAGCCCCCTCAAGCCAATGTCTCCAAGCCTTCAAGGCCTTGACGACAGCCAACAGCTCCCGGTCCCCCACATCATAGTTTTGCTCTGCCAGGCTGAGCTTCTTCTAGAAAAAGGCACAGGGGCGGAGCTTCAGTGGTGTACCCGAGCGCCGAGAGAGCACTGCTCCTATCCCAGCCTCGGACGCATCCACCTCCACTATGAGCGCCGAAGAGGGATCCGGATGGGCCAACACGGTAGCAGAAGTAAACAGAGCCCTCAGTTGACTAAAAGCCCTGTCCGCCTCAGCTGACCACTGCAAGCGCACCGGGCACCCCTTCAGCAGTGAGGTAATGGGAGCCGCCACCTGACCAAAACCCCGGATAAACCTCCGGTAGTAGTTGGCAAACCCTAAGAACTGCTGCACATCCTTTACCGTGGTGGGAGTCGGTCAATTACGCCCGGCTGCAATGCGGTCACTCTCCATCGAAGGAGACGGACTGTTGGAAGAAAAGACATTTCGTGACGTACAGGTCATGCTCCAACAGGTGACCAAGCACTCTGCGCACCATGGACACATGCTCAGCATGTGTAGCGGAGTATATCAAAATGTCATCAATATACACCACTACACTCTTCCCGTTCAGGTCCCTGAAAATCTTGTCTACAAAGGCTTGGAAGACTGATGGAGCATTCATCAACCCATACGGCATGACGAGGTACTCATAGTGCCCAGAGGTGGTACTGAAAGCCATCTTCCACTCGTCTCCCTCTCGGGTACGCACCAGGTTGTAAGCGCTAATGAGATCTATTTTGGTGAAGAAGCGTGCCCCGTGCATTGACTCTATCGCTGTGGCTATGAGCGGTAGCGGGTAACCATACCTCACAGTGATCTGATTCAGACCCTGATAGTGAATACAAGGGCACAGAACCCCTCCTTCTTCTTCACAAAAAAAGAAACTTGAGGATGCGGGTGAAGTGGAGGACCTAATGTACCCCTGACGCAGGGATTTGGAGACATATGTTTCCATAGCCTCCGTCTCCGCCTTTGAGAGGGGATACATGTGACTCCTTGGAAGTGCAGCGTCTACCAAGAGGTCTATCGCACAATCGCCCGGTCGATGAGGTAGTAATTGAGTCGCCTTCTGTTTGGAGAAGGCGAGAGCCAAATCGGCATATTCAGGGGGGATGCGCACGGTGGAGACCTGGTCTGGACTTTCCACCATTGTAGCACCAACGGAAAGCCCTAAACACCTACCTGAGCACTCTCGCGACCACCTCGCGAGAGCCCTCTGTGGCCAATAAACAGTGGGGTTATGACAAGCTAGCCAGGGTAGGCCCAGCACCACGGGAAACACAGGAGAGTCAATGAAGAAGAGACTAATTCTCTCCGTATGACCCCCCCCCTGCGTCCCCATGCGCAAAGGCGCAGTGACCTCCCTAATCAACCCTGACCCTAATGGTCAACTCTCTAAGGCATGAACGGGGAAGGGCACATCCACGGGAACGATGGGGATCCCTAAACTATAGGCTAAAGCTCTATCAATAAAATTCCCAGCCGCGCCTGAATAGACGAGCGCCTTATGCTGGGAATGGGGGGAAAACTCAGGGGACGTGACAGATACAAACATATGAACAACAGAGGAATCTGGGTGAGAGTGGTGCCGGCTCACCTGGGGTGACGCCAGAGCGCCCTGCCTGCTGCCTCGCATCCCAGAGGAACCAACGTGAACCCCCTCCGGTCTCCCTGCTCACCGCCCCTCCCAGCTGACTGGCAGTGTGACCTCTGCGGCCACAGATGGTACACAAGCGTGAACCCCCTCCTGTCTCCCTGCTCACCGCCCCTCCCAGCTCCATGGGTATCGGAGAGGGAGTGTGGGAAGATGGAACCACCAGACCCTGAAAGTCCGCGAGTAGCCAGCAGGTTGTCCAGCCGGATGGACAGGTCCACCAGCTGGTCAAACGTGAAAGTGGTGTCTCTGCAGGCCAGCTCCCAACGTACGTCCTCGCGCAGACTGCAGCGGTAATGGTCGATCAGGGCCCTGTTGTTCCATCCCGCGCCGGCAGCCAGAGTCCTAAACTCCAGGGCAAACTCCAGGGCGAACTCCTGGGCGCTCCTCGTCTCCTGCCTCAGATGGTAGAGGCGCTCACCCGCTGCTCTACCCTAGGGCGGGTGGTCGAAGACTGCCCGGAAATGGCAGGTGAACTCCTCAAACTGGTCCAACGCCGCATCCCCCTCTCTCCACACGGCGTTGGCCCACTCCAGGGCTCTCCCGGTGATGCACGAGACGAGGGCGGACACCCTTTCACGGTCCGATGGAGCCGGGTGGACGGTGGCCAGATAGAGATTTAACTGCAACAAGAACCTCTGGCAGTTCGCAGCCCTCCCGTCGTACTCCTGGGGCAAGTAGAGACAGATCCCACTGGGTTCAGGCGGGAAAGGGGCGCACAGGGGAGACCCTGGTTGTGCTGGTGGAGGCGCTGGAAGAACTCCCTGTCTCTCCCAGCGGTCCATTTTCTGGACAACGCGATCCATGGCGTCACCAAAATGGTAGAGCATAACTGCATGCTCCTGGACGCGCTCCTCCACCTCAATGGCCGTGGTACCCTCTCCTGCTGACTCCATAGTTATGGTCGGAGATTCTGTAAAGGGTACGTGTCGGTGGCAGGGAAGTCAGGCGCAGGAAAACGAACTTGGTATAAATGGAGTCGTTTAATAAGTGCTCATAAAACTCCAAAAACCAAAATATACAAAAAAATAATATAAGTGGGTACAATACTTGTCACACACCGACACATGACTTGCACATAACATACAATAAAACAATCTCCGACAAAGACATGAGGGGAAACAGAGGGTTAAATACAGAACATGTAATTGATGGGATTGCAACCAGGTTTGAAGGAAGACAAGACAAAACCAATGGAAAATGAAAAATGGATCAGTGATGGCTAGAAGGTCGGTGACGTCGACCGCTGAACACCGCCCGAACAAGGAGAGAGAATTCCAAGAACTGACAGTTTATTTTACACACCTGTTTTACACACCTGGGTTTTAGCGAGTGGAAAAGTGGGGACAAATTGGAGGTTTACTTAGTAGCAATGCAAATATCATGGTACAGCTATATAGACACTCAATCATCATGTTAATTTTTAATGGTACGTTTACAAACATATATTATGATAAATAGAATTGAAACTTGTGTCTCTCATTATGGTAATTGGTGAAATAAATATAGCCAGTTATAATTGTAACGGCTTAGCAGAAAATAAGAATAGACAATCAGTATTCACCTGGCTAAAAGAGAAGGACTATAATATCTATCTTGCTACCATGGAAAGGAAAATACCTGTCTATTTGTGGAAAAATCACCCTGATTAACTCTTTAGTCATATCACAGTTTACCTATTTGCTTATGGTTTTGCTTACACCTAGTGACCTGCTTTTAATTTATATGAACAAAAAATATTCAATTTTATTTGGAATGGCAAGCCAGACGAAATTAAAAGGGCCTATTTATATAATGAATATGAATTCGGAGGGCAGAAATGATTAAATATTAAAGCATTAGACTTCTCACTAAAGGCATCAGTGACAGAAAAGTTATACTTAAATCCGAAATAGTTCTCTAGTAAGTTAGTAAGAATGTCTCACCCCATGTTCAAGAATTTCCTTTTCCCCTTTATTCAGATTACAACTGCTCACTTTCCGTTATTTGAATACGAAATCATCTCCAAAATATCATTATTTTTTAAACAAGCCTTAGATAGTTTGCAATTTCAGTTTAATCCACCTGAAAAAAAAACAGAACAAATAATACAACAAATATTGTGGTTAAACTCAAATATACTAATTGATTTTTTTTTTAAACGTATTTTTCGATAGTAAAAAAGAGGTTTAATCTTTGTAAATGATATCATAAATAGGACTGGTAGAGTTCTTAGACATGCAGCTAACACAGACATATGGAAAAGTCTGCTCTACCTAAAATTACAACCAACTAATTGTAGCATTACTACAAAATAGGAAGAGGCAAGTGTAAGGGGGAAAAAGTAAGGAACTTGTCTGTCAGCCCTGCATTAAAGACCAAAAATGGTTAAAGAAAATTGTGATAAATAAAAATATATACCAGTTTCATTTAAGGACCAGAAAATTGACAGCTGTGCCATATAAATTGGAAATTAGTTGGGAAGAGATTTTCGATTATAAGGTTCTGTATTAATTTTCTTAGTCAGCCTTGTGTTCTGTTTCGTTGTGTTCTTGAACATAGGCCGGTTTCTTTGTGTTCTTGAACGTAGCCCTGTCTTTCATTTTTGTTCATTGATTTCACCTGTGTTGGTTACTCACCTGGTCTCATCTGTTCCTTATTTATTTCAGTTCATTCTGTTTGTGCCTTTGTGAGGTATTGTTCGTTTTGATTCTACTAAGCCGTTTTCTAGCTTGTTTATAAGAATCAGTTATAGCCTTCAGTCTTAGTTGATTCACCTGCCTGTTTGCCTACCTGTGTATGACCATTGCCTGCCTGTGACGACGATTCCTGCCTTCTGTGAAGGCAAAATAAACACCTGCCGTGCTCTGCGTGTGAATCTACACTTTTTCTCCCTGAGTATTCATTACATCGATGTACCGATTCCATGGCACATGGTTCATGAATTGACATGCAAAACAACGCCTAATTCCAAACTTAGAATTTTTATACAAAATTATTGCAACCAATAGAATGTTATATACAGTGCCTTGCAAAAATATTAATCCCCTTGGCGTTTTGTTACATTACAACCTGTAATTTAAATTGATTTTTATTTGGATTTCATGTAATGGACATACACAAAATAGTCCGAATTGGTGTAGTGAAATGAAAAAATAACTTGTTAAAAATAAAAAACAGAAAAGTGGTGCTTGCATATGTACAGTGGCTTGCAAAAGTATTCACCCCCCTTGGCATTTTTCCTATTTTGTTGCATTACAACATGTAATTTAAATTGATTTTTATTTGGATTTCATGTAACGAACATACATAAAATAGACCAAATTGGTGAAGTGAAATTAAAAAAATAACTTGTTTAATATCATTCAAAAATCATTCAAAAATAAACAGAAGTGGTGCATGCATATGGAAGTGGTGCATGTATATGGAAGTGGTGCATGCATATGGAAGTGGTGCATGCATATGGAAGTGGTGCATGCATATGGAAGTGGTGCATGCATATGGATGTGGTGCATGCATATGGAAGTGGTGAATGCATATGAAAGTGGTGCATGCATACAATGGGGCAAAAAAAGTATTTAGTCAGCCACCAATTGTGCACGTTCTCCCACTTAAAATATGAGCGAGGCCTGTAATTTTCATCATAGGTGCACTTCAACTATGACAGACAAAATGAGAAAAAAAATCCAGAAAATCACATTGTAGGATTTTTAATGAATTTATTTGCAAATTATGGTGGAAAATAAGTATTTGGTCACCTACAAACAAGCAATATTGGCTCTGGCTCTCACAGACCTGTAAATTCTTCTTTAAGAGGCTCCTCTGTCCTCCACTCGTTACCTGTATTAATGGCACCTGTTTGAACTTGTTATCAGTATAAAAGACACCTGTCCACAACCTCAAACAGTCACACTCCAAACTCCACTATAGCCAAGACCAAAGAGCACCAGAAAAAAAATTGTAGACCTGCACCAGGATGGGAAGACTGAATCTGCAATAGGTAAGCAGCTTGGTTTGAAGAAATCAACTGTGGGAGCAATTACTAGGAAATGGAAGACATACAAGACCACTGATAATCTCCCTCGATCTGGGGCTCCACGCAAGATCTCACCCCGTGGGGTCAAAATGATCACAAGAACGGTGAGCAAAAATCCCAGAACCACACGGGGGGATCTAGTGAATGACCTGCAGAGAACTGGGACCAAAGTAACAAAGCCTACCATCAGTAACACACTACGCCTCCAGGGACTCAAATCCTGCAGTGTCAGACGTGTCCCCCCTTGCTTAAGCCAGTACATGTCCAGGCCCATCTGAAGTTTGCTAGAGAGCATTTGGATGATCCAGAAGAAGATTGGGAGAATGATACTTCCGGCGCCGACAGAGATGGCCGCCTCGCTTCGCGTTCCTAGGAAACTATGCAGTTTTTTGTTTTTTTACGTGTTATTTCTTACATTAGTACCCCAGGTCATCTTAGGTTTCATTACATACAGTCGAGAAGAACTACTGAATAAAAGATCAGCGTCAACTCACCATCAGTACGACCAAGAATATGTTTTTCGCGACGCGGATCCTGTGTTCTGCCTTACAAACAGGACAACGGAGTGGATTCCATGCAGCGACCCAAAAAAATGACTCCGAAAAAGAGGGAAACGAGGCGGTCTTCTGGTCAGACTCCGGAGACGGGCACACCATGCACCACTCCCTAGCATTCTTCTTGCCAATGTCCAGTCTCTTGACAACAAGGTTGATGAAATACGAGCAAGGGTAGCATTCCAGAGGGACATCAGAGACTAACGTTCTTTGCTTCACGGAAACATGGCTCACTGGAGAGACGCTATCCGAGGCGGTGCAGCCAACGGGTTTCTCCACGCATCGCGCCGACAGAAACAAACATCTTTCTGGTAAGAAGAGGGGCGGGGGCGTATGCCTTATGGCTAACCTGACATGGTGTGATGAAAGAAACATACAGGAACTCAAATCCTTCTGTTCACCTGATTTAGAATTCCGCACAATCAAATGTAGACCGCATTATCTACCAAGAGAATTCTCTTCGATTATAATCACAGGCGTATATATCCCCCCCAAGCAGACACATCGATGGCTCTGAACGAACTTTATCTAACTCTCTGCAAACTGGAAACCATTTATCCGGAGGCTGCATTCATTGTAGCTGGGGATTTTAACAAGGCTAATCTGAAAACAAGTCTCCCTAAATTTTATCAGCATATCGATTGCGCAACCAGGGGTGAAAAGACCTTGGATCATTGTTACTCTAACTTCCGCGACGCATATAAGGCCCTGCCCCGCCCCCCTTTCGGAAAAGCTGACCACGACTCCATTTTGTTGATCCCTGCCTACAGACAGAAACTAAAACAAGAGGCTCCCACGCTGAGGTCTGTCCAACGCTGGTCTGACCAAGCTGACTCCACACTCCAAGACTGCTTCCATCACGTGGACTGGGAGATGTTTCGTATTGCGTCAGATAACAATATTGACGAATACGCTGATTCGGTGTGCGAGTTCATTAGAACGTGCATTGAAGATGTCGTTCCCATAGCAACGATTAAAACATTCCCTAACCAGAAACCGTGGATTGATGGCAGCATTCGTGTGAAACTGAAAGCGCGAACCACTGCTTTTAATCAGGGCAAGGTGTCTGGTAACATGACCGAATACAAACAGTGCAGCTATTCCCTCCGCAAGGCTATCAAACAAGCTAAGCGTCAGTACAGAGACAAAGTAGAATCTTAATTCAACGGCTCAGACACAAGAGGCATGTGGCAGGGTCTACAGTCAATCACGGACTACAGGAAGAAATCCAGCCCAGTCACGGACCAGGATGTCTTGCTCCCAGGCAGCCTAAATAACTTTTTTGCCCGCTTTGAGGACAATACAGTGCCACTGACACGGCCTGCAACGAAAACATGCGGTCTCTCCTTCACTGCAGCCGAGGTGAGTAAGACATTTAAACGTGTTAACCCTCGCAAGGCTGCAGGCCCAGACGGCATCCCCAGCCGCGCCCTCAGAGCATGCGCAGACCAGCTGGCCGGTGTGTTTACGGACATATTCAATCAATCCCTACACCAGTCTGCTGTTCCCACATGCTTCAAGAGGGCCACCATTGTTCCTGTTCCCAAGAAAGCTAAGGTAACTGAGCTAAACGACTACCGCCCCGTAGCACTCACTTCCGTCGTCATGAAGTGCTTTGAGAGACTAGTCAAGGACCATATCACCTCCACCCTACCTGACACCCTAGACCCACTCCAATTTGCTTACCGCCCAAATAGGTCCACAGACGATGCAATCTCAACCACACCGCACACTGCCCTAACCCATCTGGACAAGAGGAATACCTATGTGAGAATGCTGTTCATCGACTACAGCTCGGCATTCAACACCATAGTACCCTCCAAGCTCGTCATCAAGCTCGAGACCCTGGGTCTCGACCCCGCCCTGTGCAACTGGGTACTGGACTTCCTGACGGGCCGCCCCCAGGTGGTGAGGGTAGGCAACAACATCTCCTCCCCGCTGATCCTCAACACTGGGGCCCCACAAGGGTGCGTTCTGAGCCCTCTCCTGTACTCCCTGTTCACCCACGACTGCGTGGCCACGCACGCCTCCAACTCAATCACCAAGTTTGCGGACGACACAACAGTGGTAGGCTTGATTACCAATAACGACGAGACGGCCTACAGGGAGGAGGTGAGGGCCCTCGGAGTGTGGTGTCAGGAAAATAACCTCACACTCAACGTCAACAAAACTAAGGAGATGATTGTGGACTTCAGGAAACAGCAGAGGGAACACCCCCTATCCACATCGATGGAACAGTAGTGGAGAGGGTAGCAAGTTTTAAGTTCCTCGGCATACACATCACAGACAAACTGAATTGGTCCACTCACACAGACAGCATCGTGAAGAAGGCGCAGCAGCGCCTCTTCAACCTCAGGAGGCTGAAGAAATTCGGCTTGTCACCAAAAGCACTCACAAACTTCTAGATGCACAATCGAGAGCATCCTGGCGGGCTGTATCACCGCCTGGTACGGCAACTGCTCCGCCCACAACCGTAAGGCTCTCCAGAGGGTAGTGAGGTCTGCACAACGCATCACCGGGGGCAAACTACCTGCCCTCCAGGACACCTTACACCACCCGATGTTACAGAAAGGCCATAAAGATCATCAAGGACATCAACCACCCGAGCCACTGCCTGTTCACCCCGCTATCATCCAGAAGGCGAGGTCAGTACAGGTGCATCAAAGCTGGGACCGAGAGACTGAAAAACAGCTTCTATCTCAAGGCCATCAGACTGTTAAACAGCCACCACTAACATTGAGTGGCTGCTGCCAACACACTGACACTGACTCAACTCCAGCCACTTTAATAATGGGAATTGATGGGAAATGATGTAAATATATCACTAGCCACTTTAAACAATGCTACCTTATATAATATATACATACCCTACATTATTCATCTCATATGCATACGTATATACTGTACTCTATATCATCGACTGCATCCTTATGTAATACATGTATCACTAGCCACTTTAACTATGCCACTTTGTTTACATACTCATCTCATATGTATATACTGTACTCGATATCAGCTACTGTATCTTGCCTATGCTGCTCTGTACCATCACTCATTCATATATCCTTATGTACATATTCTTTATCCCCTTACACTGTGTATAAGACAGTAGTTTTGGAATTGTTAGTTAGATTACTTGTTGGTTATTACTGCATTGTCGGAACTAGAAGCACAAGCATTTCGCTACACTCGCATTAACATCTGCTAACCATGTGTATGTGACAAATAAAATTTGATTTTATTTTATTTTATTTGAATGTCATATGGTCAGATGAAACCAAAATATAACTTTTTGGTAAAAACTCAACTTGTCGTGTTTGGAGGACAAAGAATGCTGAGTTGCATCCAAAGAACACCATACCTACTATGAAGCATGGGGGTGGAAACATCATGCCATGCTTTGGGGCTGTTTTTCTAAAAAGGGACCAGCACGACTGATCCGTGTAAAGGAAAGAATAAATGGGGCCATGTACCTGATTCCCTGAAACAGCAAGTTCTCCATGGCCTTCATGATACAGCGGGTCATCAAGTGCGCACTCGAACACTATCTCTTGCAAGACAATGATTATTTTGGACTGTGATGGAATGTGACATTGAGAATCATGTGAAGAACTGCCATCGACACATTGTTCGAAAGACTCCGGAGCCCCATGCTCGAGCTCCACTTGAAAACACTTGCACCTCAGAAGCAATGGAATTGGTTTGTATCAACTTTTGGACTGCAGAACAGAATGACAATAAGTCCATAGATGTTTTAGTTGTAACTGACCACTTCACAAAAATCGCCCATGCATTCCCATGCAAGAACCAGTCTGCAAAGCAATTAGCTCGTCGCCTGTGGAATGACTCTGCATATTTGGATTTCCCAGGTGTATTCACTCTGACCAGGGAGACCATTTAGAAAGCAGGCTGATAAAAGAAATGTTGGAGTTTGCTGGCGTGGAGTAATCACACACTACTCCCTACCATCCTATCCTTTGGGGCAGCAGGGTAGCCTAGTGGTTAGAGCGTTGGGCTAGTAACCGAAAGGTTGCAAGTTCGTATCCCCGAGCTGACAAGGTACAAATCTGTTGTTCTGCCCCTGAACAAGGGCCGTCATTGAAAATAAGAATTTGTTCTTAACTGACTTACCTAGTTAAATAAAGGTAAAATAATAATAAATCCTATGGGTAATGGGATTACAGAACACTTCAATAAAACCCTTGGTGGTATGATCAGAGCTCTGCCTCCAAAGTCCAAAGCCATGTGGCTCCAAATGCTTCCAACTGGCTTCGCACCATTTATCTCATGGTTGGGAGGATCCCATGACTTCCTGTTGATGTCATGTTTCAGAATGTCCTCGCAGACAACAGTGTAATCTGGAGTTTGTATCACACTTGAAGTGAATGAAGCAGCTCAAATA